>NC_046291.1:89394583-89698125 GCF_004115265.2 Rhinolophus ferrumequinum | reverse complement strand
GCTGCCCAGCTCCATGGGACAGATGCTCAAGAAAGATGGTCTGGCCAGCGTGGCTGTCCATCTCTGCTCCTGTCCCCATGGGGCCAACACTACTGGTCTCGGGTAAATGATACCCTGTTACTCTGACAAGTCCCTACTCAGAGTCTGGACTCAGAGCCTTAGGACCTAGCCTGAAAACGGGGGATGTCTGGTCAGCTAAGTCATCTCCAGCATGTCCAGTAGGAGCTTTATACCCTACCAGAAACTTTCCCCTAACAGAGCATTGCCAGAAGATATCAACAAACACAACACGTTTTCTTCATTGAGTAGTTAATATGTGCCAGGTACCAAGATATATGCTTTATTTAAATGTTATTATTCAGTTATTGTCCAATGACGAAGACATTATTATCATCCCATTTTATAGATATGGAAAATAAGGCTCAACGAGGCTGAATGCCTGCCCCTGGCCGCACATGGGGTAGGTGACAGGGCTAAGAGGTCTGACTCCAGAGGCTCTGCCCTTAACCAGTCTGCTGTGTTGCCCTCCTCACTCCACCCTGTGCCATGCCTGAGCATTCTGTAGGATTCGTGCTTTGCTTTTCTTCAAGGAATACTAAGTTAAGACACGACCCTGTGAGTCAGATGTCGGGTATTTCACAATTAATGAAGCTTTGCTTGTTGAACTCATTTACAAAAGAGGCAGATTCTCACACAAGAACTTGGACAGTGAAAGCTGCGGGTCCCAGCAGATCGGGAGAGCAAGCCCAGCTTCTGACTCTTGGTGGAATCCCCCGAGAATCAAGGCACCTGTGCGTGTCCTCCTGGGTGATGTGCTTAATGAGAGTTAAGCAGGGAGCCAGCCGTGCATTGCAGTGTATTCATCCTGCTCCGTGCTTCTCTGTGGGATCCCAGCCCAGTCTCTGCAGGGCATGAGGAGGAGTGTTTGTCCACCCTGGGCCAGACTGACAAGAGGAGAGGTCATTGCAACAGTTCCAGCAGGGCCAGGCAAGGAGGGATTCCAGGGAAAGGTGAATTTCCAACTCCAGGTTACTCTTGTCCTCTGAGAGCTTCTCCTCTCGGTGCCTACCCACAGTTCTATGTTTGGGGGCTAACACTTTTCCTTGCCCCATTACAAGTGACTTAACATATTTTACAATCTATGGGCAGAGTTCACAGTCTACATTATCTCCGCTTCCTGGGGGCTGCTAAGCAGGAAAAGATGCCCGTGAAACCACTGGCGCCAGAAGTGAGGAGGAATGCCCCACAACTGCGATTGTCTCCCGAGTTCCTGGGTGACTGGGAGGCCTGTTTCAGGCACATCCTTCAGAGGCAGTTTTGGACGGGGGCCCTCCTGGGCTCTCCAGCAAATGTATCAATTTCAGGGCCCTGCATGGAATCAAGGCTGGGAAGGGGAGGCCTGAAACAGTGTGAAATGTGATAAAGCTGGTTTGGGTCAGGGTGCCCATGCTTTGTGACACCTGCCTATCCATTACACTGAGGCTGTTACACAACTGTCTGGGAATTCTTCAGCACCCTCATGTGTCCAGTGCACCAATCTGCGCCAGTGTGGCTGGGTACCAGGAGGGAGGGGCCAGACTGGCTTTTATTCCCTCTCTTTTGCTGTGCAGAACTCCCACATCCACCAAATGACACGCTGGCAGAAAGATTGGCACAAAGTTAGATTCTTGATTTCAGTTGCCTAACCGCTCTAAGATCTAGATACTGGGGATATTCTTCTGCCTCTGTCACCCTTGCAGAAAACTCAAGCAAGTTGTAAAGCTCAAGAAAGGAAGTTCTCAAATTTCCCCCGAAACTTCTTTTAGTATTTAAAACTTGTGGGGAAGAAAATCCAAATGTTCATTAACAGGTGAATGGATAAAGAATCTGTAGTATGTATCCATGTGATGAAATACTATTTGGCCATAAAAAGGAAGGAACTGACGATAGATGGACCGACAAGGGTGAATTTTACTAAGTGAAAGAATCCAGACTCAAAAGACTACTGTGTGATTTCAGTTACATGACATTCTGGAAAAAGCAGCTAGTGGGAAAAACCACCCACAGGGCAAGAAGTTTTCAATCCCAGGGGTGTCTCATGGTATCGACGGGAGATGAGGGTGAAATAGCACTGGGAAGAAACTAAGCCTCCACTTTATTTGAAGAAGCTTCACTTTTATCTATTCACTGGAGTTTGTTTTTCTTTAAAAAAACTTGTCCTATGCTTGAAAAAAATTAAACACGTTAAGCCAGATGAAACAACATCTGGAGTCACAGCAATGAGTTAAGTCTTCTCTGCTCCTTGTCCAGTCCAACTACCATGTTTCCCCGAAAATAAGACCTAACCAAAAAATAAGTCCTAGCGTGATTTTTCAGGATGACATCCTCTGACCATAAGCCCTAATGCATCTTTTGGAGCAAACCTTAATATAAGACCCGGTCTTATTTTCGGGGAACAGGGTAGCTTGGGAACTCCTGAGGTGAGAGAACCCGATTAATGTAATGATCTCTTTCCTTTGAGAAAGGCACGTATGCCCAGGAAGTTACAATTTTGCATGTAGTTTCAGGGAGAGTTTTAGACTCCTTAACGTCCATGCTCAGAACCCTAAGAGCCCACAGAGCTCCAGTTCAGTACCTCTGCCTCGGAGAGCAGGAACCATGTGTTCTCCTCCTTAAACACAATCTCATATCATCCAGTCCAACTACATCAGTTATCAACTGCTGCACAGCAAGCCACTCCAACACTTACTGACTTAAAACAGTAACACGCTATCACTTCTCTCACTTCTCTGTGTTGGTTGGTCTCAGTTGTGTGGTTCGTCTGTCCCATGTGGCATTGGCTAGGGCCACTCATGTGACTGCATTCATCTGGGCTCTCATCTGGGCTGGAATGTCCAACGTGACCTCAACCAAATGTCTGGGGCCTTGGTGTTGACTGTCAACTGGGGCACCTTAGTTCTGTTCCATCAGAGGTGTATTTTCTACATGTAGTCTCTCATCAGTCGATACTTAAGCCTGAGTTGCTGACTTCCAAGAGAAAGAAACTGGCAGCAGCAAGACCTCTTAAAGGCTAGGCCCAGAACTGGCAGTGTCATCTCTACTACATTCTATTGGTCAAAGCAAGTCACAGAGCCGTTCCAGAGTCAAAGGGAGGGCAAATAGACATGGCTTCTTGGTTGGAGGAGTACTGTGCACGTGTAAGGATGGCAGGATGGCTGACGGTTAGCTTTGGAGACAAGCTACCACACTAGGTTTTTTCAAAGGGCGAGAAGATTCGTCAGTGGTAAGAGTAACCCCATTGTACCAGCTAGAGCAATGAGCTTCTGGGGCAGAACCTAAGCATTTGCTTCCTGCTTTTCAAGAATCAATTTCCAAGGTGTTTCTTCTCCTGTGTTACCATGAAGGCCATCAGAAGGTAGGTGTGCCCTGTTCCTCAAAGCTTATGTTTTCTCCCTCCAGCCTCATTACTTTGCCAATGTGCCAGTGACACAACCAAATAACCTACAAATTCCACTGCATAGTTTGAACTTTGCTATGTAGTGCATTTTTCTCTTCCCAGAAATACATGTCTGTTTTCTCTAGACAAACTGGAAGTTCCCCAAGGAAAGGAACTGCTATAGTTCTAGTTAGGAATAACCATTTGTGTGACCTTGTTGCAAGAGCAGCAATTGTGCAAAGGCACCAGGCCTTCACTGACTTCCCTTCTCCCCACAGATGATAGGGTGGATAGGCTTTGGCTTCCAAGAACACCTGAGGAAGGATGAGCTATCTTGCTATCTCCCAAACTGCATGGTATTTTTATCATCCCGATCTGCTCCTTGCGATTTCCTTACAAGCTTTTCCCATTGGTTGGGGTAGGAGATAATGAAAATAGGGTGCCACAGTAAACATTCCTGGGGAGCACGGCTCCCACACTCACTCTACACTGCAGAGTCTACAGTTTCTATCCAAATGTTGTACTCCACTTGGAAAGCCGCTTCTGTTGCTTCCTGGTGCTCCTGCTTCTTGCCTAGAATACTTCCTTCCTTCTCATTTCCTTGCCCAATTTGGCCTAGTCTTTAAAGCCCATCTCATGTAATTCACAGGAGGCTTACCATCCTCCCAAACCCATAGGTTCTCAGGATTATGTTGTCACAGAGCTTGAAAGCTACAAAGCTTTTTTGAGCTTCTAGTTCAGTTTCAAACCAACCAAGTACTGGAGTCCAGCTGTATAAGGACGATGAGTGGGTCCTCTGAGCCAAGCTCGGTTCCTGCCACTTACATTTCAGTAGGAAGTCTCCCTTATGATCTGATCTCCTATGTAAACTTGATCTCCCATGTAAAATATTATTTGGTAAAAAAAAAAAAAATTGTGGTGAAAATAAAGATTGAAAACCCCGGATCGAATCCAACTTATTTTTATAAATAAGAGTAATTGGTCTAAAGACTTGGAGTGAACTGCACACCTTTAGATAAATAGCCAATGGTAGGCTCAGAGCTCAGGTCTCCCTATCTTGGTTCTACTGTCTCCCATTTCTAGATCATTCTGGAGGAGGACAGGTTCCATGCAGGCCTAATAATGAGAGTGAAAGTCTCAATGCTGCTTTGCTTTGTCTGAATAAATGTTTTATTTGACTGAGATCCTGCGTCTGCTTTGCTGGAATTTTCTGTGCTGCAGAAGAACGATTATTGCAGGATTATCTTGTGTTGTGGGACTGTCTCTAGAGCCTGCTGGGAGCTTGTTTTGCTGGCTCAGCTGTTTCTCCGCTTGCCCTGCCTGGATGATGTCAGCTGTGATGTTGTTTCACTCAAGAATCCCCCCTCCCACTGCTCACTGCCTCAGAGTCTCTTTTGGTCCAGCTAGCGATGTCTTCATCTTCCCCCCTTTTTTCCTGTTCTCTCCACTTTTGATATCCTTGAGGCTGATGGTGTTTGTCAGGTCTGTCTTTAACTCTGGGGAAAAAGCTGGTGGAGCCATCTGTGGGTTTTGGAGAGCCTCCCTGCCGGTAATTATTTTTCCCGGAGACATCCTTGATGAGGGGAAGGCCCATTGTTGTATTATTACCAGTTGTTGCCTGGGCTTTACCCATCACGGAGTGTGTCTGTGGGGGCAACAATAGCATGATAGGTCTCAGGAAAACAATAGTTGTTTATTCGTCACAGACAATTGAATGAAGAAGTTGGTTCCCAGGACAATGGTCCTTTTGGTTTCTCACATCATTTGGCTACAGAGTTCCCCATGATGAGAGCAGGATTTTCGTCAGCTCTCCTCATTCCAAATGTCAGGGACTTGTCAAAAGCTGGGCAAAAATGGGAAATGGGCACTTTCTCCACATGAACAGGAAATCCTTGCCTCAGAATAATGGGCAAAGATAAAATCATCATAAACCCTCCACAGCCTTAGTAATTTGGGCTAATTGTTGTGAAGGACAGCGAGAATTACTGAAAGGGCCGAATTAGATTAACTCCAGATCAACAACTGGAAGAGAGCTTGATGTTAACAGAGCACTTACACAGGGAGTAGAAAACCCAGGTTTTAATCCAAGCTTTGCCATTAACTCCCGAGTGACGTTGGGCGTCTTTCTTCCCCTCATTGTGTCTAAATTTCATCACTTACGAAAGGTGGACTTTTGAATAAATTATCTACAAGGACCGTCCACATCTTCTACCATTTGAAATATTTGTTATGTGCCTGCCCTGGGTGGGGCAGCATTCTGGGCCCTGCAGGGGAGTGAGAGACTGCACCGGAGCCAGTCAGCTCCATTGGGTTTAGGATAAAGACCTGCAGCTGAGTTCAGTACAAGCAGAAACAGTTTTGCATTAGGCTAAGAAATCATTGCCAAAAGGAATGGGCTTTATTTGACTTGAATGTTAGTAATTAGAACATTAATTGTTTCAATGTAAATGCTTGCTTATAAAGTGCCTGAAACGACTGCTTCCCCTAAATAGGTTGAGCAATCCTCTTGCAACTGCAGTTGTCCTTTTAAGCTGTTTAGCTCGTGCTTTTTTTTCCATAGACTGTTATTGTAGCTATTTATGATTTATGCTCTGCCTCCTCTAAGAAGGATTTGAGACAGCTTAAAGCAGAAAACACATACAAACCACGACAATTCAAATTTTAAAAAGGAAAAAAAAACAAAAAACAAAAAACAAAATCCAGAAAGCAATTACAAACAGGAGAGATAGGCTTTCCAAATACCTGGGATGAGTTTGTTTCTGAACTTGATGGACAGGTTAACTGCACTTATTTTGCTGTCAAAGCACAAAGGTGTCCAGGAAGACTGTGGAGCCCAGCTTCCCTGAGTACATTCGGGGACGTCCTACTTTGTGCTTGGCTCAGTGAAAACCAGATTCTTTCTCTTAAGGACAAGTGGTAAGATACACTTGCAGACAAATTCTTAGGCTACAATGTGCTTATTGTACACTTCTCAGTGGTCTTCAAATTATTTTGATCGTGCGCTTTTGTCAGAAAACATATTTGGGACATGTACCCCTCAATATGTATATATTTATTTGTATATAACTTAATATGTGAACTACTGTATTAAGATGTTATATACATCATGAAACACACACACACACAAAATTAAAGTATTTTAAATAAACATAAATACGAATAATTTTAGCTTTCCCTTCCCACAGTCCAATGATATGCCTTTATTTGGATAGAATGTTGATAAGTATAACAATAGTTGTTTAAATGTTAATAGTGAATGAATGCTATAAAGTGATTAAAAAGACTGTCTTCTATATGGGCAGAGCAACTCACTTCCAATTGCCCTTACCCTTATAAATTATTTAGCAAATGTGTTTTTTAATATAAACAATTGGGGGAGGGCAATTTTAGATTTAAAGCAAAGTTGCAAACATGGTCAAGAGTTTCCATATGCCCTTCTCCACCCAGCTTCCCTGAATGGTAACATCTAGGAAGTGTGTTTTCTCCTGGATTGTTAGCACCTCCTGGGATCTCTGCACTCAAGCTCTCTTTGGAGACCGTTAGCTTTTTTTTAATACTCTATTTTTTAAGTAAACATTTAACTAAAGTATAATGTGCGTGCAGCAGTCCTCCAAGGCAAAGTGCACACTTCCCGGGACCCACAGCCGCTGGCAGTGGCGCTTTGTTCACTGTGGACCAGAGTCGCTGGGAACAGAGCCCTGAAGGTGAGGCCCCAACCCTCTTGTTCACAGCTGGACCTTCAGAACCTAGAAAACAGTCCAGCACAGAAAAGGCACTTCATAAATACTTATTAACTGACTGAGTAACTGACTGAGAAAACAAAATTTTCTCCAAGTATCTTAGAAAGTAGAGAGGAGCCATAAATAATTTTTTTTTCTGTTACATGTTTAAATGAAAAAACAGGGCTTTACTAGTCACTGAAAAGAAGTGGAGACCCATAAAAGTTTTGCCATTTATGGAAGGGATTGCAAGTGAGCTAGCACCATAGGTCCAACTTCCTCCAGAACTTTGGTTTGGAGTTCTGTGTAAATGGGTGTCCTGGGCAGGCGCCTGCTGGAGCCTCCTCTTCACCTGGCTCAGGTGCCCATGGAACTAGTGTGCTTTTCCTGTTAGGGCTTAGCTCAGGTGCTGAAGACTTTCCTGGCCCACACTGGTTGCTCTCTCTTCTGAACTTGCCACAGAACTTGTCATGTGTATTGACTGTCCCGTAACATTGTCTTCTATCTACTCTACGGGATCCTGATTGCTTAATGGGACAGGCTGTGCTAAGTTAATTAATTTCACGTGTACACGCCGTGCATCATCAACTAAAGAATGAGCTCCTGGAGTACAGGCCAGTGTCTTCTCACCTCCCACATCTCCCATGTCTTGAGATTTTATAGCATAGCGACATAAAATTCAGGTGCTGGCGTCCTCCACTGCCATGTAGCTCTTATCCAGGAAGGATGCCGCAGTGAGACATCATTGCCGTCGCGGGTCAATCAACAACTTTCAACAGATGGGCATCGAGTGCCTGCTGTCTGCAAGGCACTGAGTGTGTGTGTGTGTGTGTGTGTGTGTGTGTGTGTGTGTGTTAGACGGGGTGGTCACGGAGGGCCATTCCGATAAGTCGACATGTGAGCAGAAACCTGAATGAAACGAGAGAATGAAATGAGAACCATGAAGAAAGATGTCTGGAGACAAGCCGTGGAGACCAGCAGTCAAGGCAGAAGGAACAGCCAATGCAAATGCCCTGGGGTGAGAAAGCTAAAGCTGGGCCATTGACACCTTCCTTAGATTTCCACATTTAGAATAGTTTCAGTCAAGTCCTCGGGGACTGAGACAGCCCTTCATCTCTTTGCACTTTGGAGTCCCTGCCAGCCCATTAGGTGAGTCAATTGGACCAGATTTCCAAGCTAACATTTTTTGTGACTTTATGGAAAAACTATTATGTATGGAGAAAACACATTTTCTCTCTTCCAGCTGAGACGGGCCCTCATCTGTCACATACTTCATTTCTCCACCCCTACCCCACCCCACCCCCACCACTAACACATACAAACACATTCACACACACTACAGTTATCTTTATTTTAGTCATGCTCAGCCACATTTTGTGAGTGTGTGTAACACAACTGTGTGTTTACAGTTACACCTGGACAGTTGCTCGTGTGGTCTAGGCCGAATAATGCCAGCGGCACTGTCCACTCTCCCTCCAATATCCCTCCTGGGTGTTTGGAGGTCTCTAAACTAGAAGATTCCTAACACAGCCATCTCCCTTTGGGACTTTTCTTAAGGATCCCTCTTTCCAAGATTGCCTGGGTGTCAACTAGACAGACGCCTGGGGAAGTGGCCTTCACTTCATGGCCTCCTTCCCCCTACGTTCTGGGATCCACCAGGTATCGCTAGAGGTTTTTCAAATTCCGCATTTTGGATTACTCTATTCTCAGGGATGATTTCCTTTAATTTGAAACACTCTGTTCATTTGGATTAAATGGAACATGTGGTTTTGATTTATTTACACTTAGGTCATGAAATGATAATTTAGCAGTTTGTAGGCAAACAAGAGGACCTTCTCCCCTTTGCCTCCAGGAACTTTTGGGAGCCTCTGTTTCCCACAGCAGTGACCTGCCCTACACCAACGCTGAGCTGACCCATGTCCCACAAGGCGTGGTCCTGATGGGACGGGGAAACCCTGGCTCACAGGGATTTTTTGGGATGATGTCTTGGCACAAATGTCCTGCCTTCTTGGATCCATATCAGAGAATTACCTCAGAACAAGAGTGAAAGGAAACGAAAGACTGGAGCTACTTTCTTATGTTTCCTGGAAGTGCTGCGATGTCTGTTATTTTGCATGTGGTGGGGTGTATTCAATTCCTGTTTTCCAGCATGGCTGAAGCTGAATTTCTGTTCTTTATGCAGCTCTGTTAAATCAGCAACATCTTCAACCCCCACGAGGAACAGGCTACTCGCCCACCCAACCCAGCCTGTCTGCCGTCCGTCTTGATTCTGGGGCGCAACAGCACAATATTCCCTCCATCTGATTCCTCACATCATTTTTCTCCACCGACTTGGGAGCTCTGCCTCGGCTCAGATTTTCTCTTCTCTTCAGGTCGTAGTTCTTAATTATTCATGGGTCAGAGATCCCTGGACCATCTCTTTCATTAAAATTGCCCACATAAAGATTTTTCAATTTTGTGGGACATGAGGATTCACCAAATCTTATCTGTGGACTATGGATTCCATATTAAGCCCCCCTAAAATCTGCTTTGTTTTCTGTTTGTTTACAGAGACCCCATCAGACCACGGAAGAATACAGCCAGGCATGAGCTCCTTACTTCTTATCTTTCCACAGCTGGTGCTGCCCACTTCCCATTTCTGCGTTAACAAATTATCACAGACTGGGTGGCTTAAAACAACACAAATTTATTATCTTACAGTTCTGCGGTTAGAAGTCTTAAAATCAAGGTGTTATAGGGCTCTGTTCCTTTTGGAGGCTCTAGGGAGAATCTGTTTTCTTGTCTTTTCCAGCTTCTAGAAGCCAGTGCATTTCTTGGCTCATGGCTCCTTCCTCCATCCTCAAAGACATCAGTCTAGCTTTTCAAATCTCTATGTCTGACTTCTACTTCTGTTGTCACATCTTCTCAGACTCTGACTCCCCTGCCTCTCTTTTTCCCTTAAAAAGGCCCTTGTGATTACATTTGGCTCACTGGGATAGTCAATCCAGGATAATATTCCCATCTCAAGATCCTTAATTTAATCACATTTGCAAAGTCCCTTTTATCACATAAGGCAACAAATTCATAGAGATTAGGATGTAGACTTCTTTTGGGGGTGCATTATTCTATCACCCACACTATCCTTAAGCCTCACCTCCCAGGACCTCTTTCCAGATCTCTCAATAATCAGAACAAGGGAAGCTGAGTCACTCTCTTACCTACTCAGGCCCCATTTTCTAAGTATTGCTTCTCACCCCAGTGAATGACCTTTTTGGACACTTCTCCTTCCCATGGAGGATGGGCCTTGCAAGCCTCTGTGGGATAACCGTATACAGACAGACTCAGGGGGCAAGGCCAACATCTGATCAGTAAGAAACACAAGCACAGCAAACAGCACATGTTTCCTCTCTTAAGCTATGTACTTGGCAATGTGAGGGAAAGAGAAGGGGTTGGTCATTTTGTACTTACCCTGTATCAGGCCTCTAATTGATAGGAACCATTTCTTGGGGCCCCATCCGGGAAGAGGGGTTGGGGGACAATCCTGGTACAACTAAACAATTGCCCACATCACTTTCTTTCCCCTGCATCATTTTAACTTTCTTTTCCCTACCTGATTCAGTGGTGCCAGGACCTGGCTGCAACTGTGGGTGCCAGAAACAGAGATAACGTCTAAGCAATAAACTGTAAGTATAACTTTAAACCTTTATAGCAGACTCCCTAATAGCTTGATGAGGTGGATTGTGACTTCAGCCCATCTGTTAAAATTGCTGTTCACAGTGAATGAAACTCTATTGCTTAGTGGTCAAGATAGTCCACTAGTTGTGTCTATTTAGGAAGAGAGAACTGACGGGGAAGTACTGGCTAGGCTGGCATTGCAGCTGGCAATCTAGACCAGCACAGCAGACCACCTTCCAAACGTGGAAAAATTTGGGTAAAAAAATCAATGGTGTTGGAAGGAGAACTGACTCTGGGTGAACCTATAATGTGATATATAGATGAGGTATTACAGAATTGTCCACCTGAAACCTATGTAACTTTGCTAACAATTGTCACTCCAATAAACTTTAGTTAAAAAAAAAAAATCAGTGGTAAATGGAGAGAAGGAGGAATAGCAGCTGAGAGTAAATAAATGAACAAATATGGGCAATGCAACAAGGAGAATTCAATATTACAACAGGGCCTCAATAGAAGTTAAGAACAAGAGATAGTATTTTGTTTTAGCTCACTTCAGATGCTTCAAAAGATTAAGCCATATACTGCTAAGAGTAATTCAGTTTTGAAATCTGATGCGGTTGAATGCAAGTCTGCAAACCTGAGTGGCATTTCTCTAGAAAGAATTTTGGTTATATGCTATGATGATAAATTGATGGACCAATTGTTAATAACTGAGTGGGACTCTAATGATGTACCGATATCTTCTGACTTTTATTTTTCTGGTTATATCTATTATCATATTATGATAGATTGTTAACCCTGACATTGTTGGTAGGATTCAGCTATGATCTGTGAACAAATCTCAGGATAATAGTGATAATGACGGGTAACAAAAAGAACTGGCAGGCTGAGTTCAGGATGTGATACTGACAGAACATGACTGGCCTGAGGAAGAACTGGATTTAGCTAATCATCAGCTAATTTCTATGCCAACTAGTTCGGCGCGAGTTTATTATAAGGTACAAATAGTGGTAGAATAAGTAATCAAATTAGTACAAAAGTATGAAAATGTTTATAATGGCTTTATAGAATGAATTAGTTGTTTCTTTAGAGAACTCTCTACCTCACACTGGCTCCTCCAAATGTTACACATATTCATACTGATATTATTGCTGTATCTTTGGTAAAAATGCTCTACTAAATGAAAATGCTCAGACAGATACGATCGTTTTGCTGTAAGAGAGCCTTGGCCAATGGCCAAGGGAAGCCCATGTAAGTAAAGAATTAACTTTACCCCGAAGAGATCTATCCCTTGCCCTCAGCTTCTGGGAGGTGATCTCTAAGCCCTTGGAATATCCTGCTTGAACTGTCTTGTTTCTGGGGGCTTTGGCCACACTGGATGGTCTAACATAGCGTGATTTATGATGGGGGCTTTGGGTCATGTGGTATCAGCTCGACTCCCAGAGAAGGTAGAGACTAAAGGCAGCATTTAGTTGGTCCTCTATGCGATCAAGCCCCAGTAGAAACTCTGGACACCAAGGCTCCAGTGAGCTTCCCTAGTCGGTAATGCTCAGTGTATGGTCACGCATCATCGTCAGGAGAAGTTATGGATGTCCATGGCTCCCCTGCGAGAGGATAACAGTAAACTCCGCAGGTGGCAGTCTCTTGGACTCTACCCCATGCACTCTTTCCTTGGCTGATTCTAATCTCTATTCTTTCACTACAACAAACTGTAACTGTGAGTCTACCAGCTTTCATTGAGTTCTGTGAGTCCTTCTAGTGAATTACTGAAACCAAGGGTAGTCTTGGAGACCCCCCAGAACTTGCAGTTGGTGTCAAAAGTGAGAGTGGACTTAGCTTGCAGGTGCACTTCAACTCCCCTGCTTGCCTGAAACCCACCTGCTCTGAATGCCATTGCTCAGACTCTGCTTCCAGCCAGGCTAAGCCGATGGCTGACAGATTACCTCCTGTCTGAGGCCTGCCACTGACATGTCCCAAAGGCTTTGGTGACTTCAACCTGAATGAAAGACTGAGGGTAGGGCAACTTGCCTACATTTGGTGCTTCAGCTACTTTTGGCCATGGAAGACGCAACGTATTGGGGCTTTATATGATGACAGACAGACAATTGCCAGTTTCAACAAAGGCAGACTGGACTCAAGCGCCATATATATAGCACATAACATTATCCAAGTTTCTTGTTTCATTTGGTTAACTTTTAAAATACATATGCACACTGAATAGGGTAAACTGGCCAGCTCAGATACTCGTGGACGGTGCAGAACATGTCCTGAAAGTGGAAATGGAGCAACTATCAGTGTAGAGGACTCACTGTGTGCTGGCTCCTGCAGAAGGTTCCCTCATCTAATTCATGCAACAATCCTGCTCATGTGCTTTACTCGACCTTCTGTCATAGAAGAGAAATGGAGGCCGAGGGAGCTTTAGTAACTTGCTCAAAGTCTGACTCCAGAGCTGGCACCTATAGCTACTCTGCCTCTCACCTTCATTACATTGTATTACCTTATCTATTGTGTTTCAGTTGGAGAGATTACAGTTAGCTAGAGCAGAGAGAGGCCCCAAGTGTCAATAAGATCCTCAACGTATCTGCATTAAAATGCAGGAAACAAATATTTATTGATTGATTGACATGAGGAAGCATAGCCCCTGTTCTCGAGGGGAGAGTGGTCAGGCTGGGGTGGGAGTAGTAGGAAAGGAACTGGTCTGTTGAGAACTTATTTGGTGCCAGGTTCTTGACATACAGGATTTTGTTTAAGCCTTATAATCTCAGGAAGGATCATTAACTCTGTTTTACAGACGAAGTAACATTAACTTGAGGTTACAAATCCCTGCTCTGACTACAGGTACGTGATGGGCTGAATTCTGTCCCCAAAAAGTCATTTGCTGAAGACCTCGCCTCCAGCACCTTAGAATATGACTATTATTTGGAGATTGAGTTTTAAAGAGGTAATTAAGGTGAAATGACATCATTAGAGTGGGCCCTAATTCAATATGACTCATGACCTTATGAAAAGAGGAAATTTGGACACAGACACACACAGAGGGAAGACGATGTGAAGACATAGGAAGAAGACAGCTATCTATAAACCAAGGAGAGAGGCCCTCACTAGAAACCAACCCCACTGACAACTTGTTCTTAAGCTTCCAGCCTCCAGAACTGTGTGGAAATGCATTTTTGTTGTTAAAGTCCCTTAGTCTGTATTTATGGCAGCCCTAGCAAATGGATAAAAGGTAGAGTGGAGCTTCATCCCCGGTATGACTAATTCCAAAGCACTGGCTGGCCCTTTCTGGGTACCATGGAAAAGAGCAGCCAGCAATGAGGGAGGCAGCAAGACAGGAACGAAATGAGTAATGTGCACAGTGATTAGATGTGATGGGAGGGATGGTGGGCAGGGGCGAGGGTCAGGAAAGACCTCCCGAATGAGGTGAGCATTGAGCTGGGTAGGGGAATTCAGGAAAGACACAGATGAACAAAGGGGAGGGAGGAGGGCATTCCAGGCTACAGGGCAGCTGATTTTTCTGGATCCCAGAGCCGCCATCCCTTCTGTCTGGATGGACATCGGGCCAGCTAAGCACATATGTGGACACAACACTGAGGAATGTTGGCCCCGACTAAGCCTGAGGAGATGCTCTGTAAATCAGAAGTTGCTTTTATAGACAACTTCTCCTCCTGAAGCCCTAGAAGATGACCAAGAACAAAGAAGCTGGCAGCTTCTCATATTTATTGAGGCAGAGAGTGCAAGAAGGAAGGACCAGAAGGCATTGGCAGAAAAAGGACAGTTAACCCTAGAACCCTGAGCCTTGGAAAGAGAAAGCTGACAACAAACCAGTCACAAGTTTGAATACAGAGCATGGGAACGAGCAAGGGGAGGGGTCCCAACCAAGTCTGACACGCAATGTATCAAATATAATAAGTCCTGTGAGGCCAATCAAATCCCCTGTCACCCCAACTCCACACTATGCCAAATAGTAAAAGCAGATGTTTTGTACACTGGTAACAACTCAGAAGTCTTTCTTGTGATTGGCAAGAGTGGGGGGAGCCTGCTGAGAGGGAGGAGAGAGAAGGTTTTTGGGAAACGTCCAAATCTTAGTGCACCAGAAACCTTACCCTCCAACAATAGAAAAAGAGGGATTCAATTTAGCTTGGGCAAGGAGAGATCTATTGTAACATGGAAGAAATTCAAATACGATAGAACAAAGTGACATTTCAAATTGCTGTGATTTATCCAGCTCCATTGCCTGACCCATTTCTTTCAAATACCAAGCTGACAGGGCCAATTGCAATATTTCATGGTGGGACGGCAGTAGAAGGCCCCCCATTATGCCTTTGGAAATTCAGTCTCTCCATGCTTCATCCTGAGCCTCTGGCCTTCCTCTCCGTGGAAAGGAACCTCACTCCCCCGTGGCTTCCAGAACATTCTTGGTAAGAGTAATCACCAGGGGTAGCACAAGCTCTCCAAAGTTGCCATGGCATTGTCTTCAGCCTAAAGCTCTCCAAAGTTGCCATGGCATTGTCTTCAGCCTAAAGCCATGTTCATTCCATCTGGTGGCCTTGCAGGGAGATGCTTGCACATGCGCACTGCTCAATGCCCCGTCAGTAGAAGAGAGTCTTGGGCCTTGGAAAGACCTAGAATAGAGAAGACTGGTGGTTTCAGTCTAGTCTTTAGGAAACTCATTGATCCTTTCTGCTTTGTTTTCCTGACTTCTCTAATAGAGAGGACATTAATATGAATTCTGTGCTCTTTTTATTTTCTTTTTGGTATAATATACAAAAAGCTATATTTTTTTAATTAAAATTTATTGGGGGTGACAATGATCTACAAAACTACATAGGTTTCAGATGTACAATTCTTTAATACATCATCCATATATTGCATTATGTGTTCACCACCCAGAGTCAGTTCTCCTTCCATCACCATGTATTTGACCCCCTTTATCCTCTGCTACCAACCCCTCCCCCACTTACCCTTTGGTAACCCCTAAACTGTTGTCTGTGTCTATGAGTTTTGTTTCTTTGTTTGTCTTGTTCTATTATTGTCTTCAGTTTTCTATCCCACATATGAGTGAATCATATGGTTCTCCATTTTTTTTGTCTGACTTACTTAACTTAGCATAATAATCTCAAGATCCATCGATGTTGTGGCAAATGGCACTATTTCATCTTTTCTTATGGCAGAATAGTATTCCATTGCTATACATTGTTAATGTATACAACTTGATGAGTTTGGAAATAAGTGTTGAAGCCACCGTCACAATCTATTACATAAACATATCCATTGCTTCCAAAAGTTTCTTACTACCTTCTTTAATAATAATAATAACAATAATAGTTATTATTTTGTGATAAGAACACTTGCCATAAGATCTAATCTCATAGCAGAATTTTAAGCACATAACAGAGTATAACTATTATTAACTGTAGGCACTATGTAGTAGATCTCTAGGATGTATTCATTTTGCATAACTGAAATTTTGCACCCTTTGACTAAGACCTCCCTGTTTCCTCTTCCCCTAACCCCTGGTAACCACCGTTTTACTCTCTGCTGCTATGAGTTTAGTATTATAGATTCATATAAGTGGTATCATGTTGTATTTGGCTTATTTCACTTAACATAATGTGTTTTAAATTAATCCATGTTGTTGCAAATGGCAGGATTTTCTTCTTTTTTAAGGCTGAATACTATTCCATTGTAGGTACATATCACATTTTCTTCATCCATTCATTCATTGATGGTCATTTAGATTACCTCCATGTCTTGGTTATTATAAATAATACTGCAACGAACACGGGAATGTTGATATCTCTTTGAGATCCTAATTTCAATTTCTTTGAGAATATTCTAGAAGTGGTATTGCTAGATCATATGGTAACTCTACTTTTAGTTTTTTTCAGGAAACTCCATGCTGTTTTCCACAACGGTTGCGTCAATTTTTATTACCATATCACCAACAGTGTACCAGGGTTTTCTTTTTTCACCAGCACTTGTTATCTTTTGTTTTATTTGATAATAGCCATCCTAACAGATGTGAGGTGAAATCGCATTGTGGTTTTGATTTGCACTTTCCTGATGATTATTGATGTTAAGTACCTTTTGATATACTTGTCAGCCATTTGTCTGTTTCCTCTGAAGAAATGCCTTTTCAGTTCCTTTGCAGAGTTCTGTATACTCTACAGAGTTGCTCATTCCCTCATTTGTTCCACCCATGTACACTGTGGTGTTCACTGAGGTACAGAAGGAAGCACTACAACATCTCTGCTTGCGTGAGTTTATCTTTGTGGCATAAGCAGTGGGGAGAAAGATGATGAGTGAACAACTGTGTATCACTCGGTTATGGTGAGGACAGAATAAGGTTGTAGCTCTGGAGGGTCTCTAAGTAAATTTGGGGCATAATTTTGCTAATGGATGGTGTTGCCCTATCATCATTGGAGAGAAGCTTGATGAGAAAATTCTTTGATTCCTAGTGGGAGGAAATTAATTTGATTGAACACTCTCTTTCTGAAGGCAAGGAAGAATAGGCATGAACAAGATGTTTATACCAGTTTTGTTGTGTAATCTATTGTGACAATGTTTTATTCAAAGAATCTGAGAGTGTTTAAAGTGTTACAACTTCAATGGCATTATAACCATTCATGTTCAATTCGTATTGTCATGCAGGTCTATCATACCAATTCTGGCATCCAGAGCAGGGCTCAAATCTCTACTTTGTCATTCTTATTGATTATAAGAGAAGTGACAATTTTTGGTTGTGTTTCAAGCTAATACAAAACAATAATTGAGACTTTTTCTTAAATAATTTTACCCGATCCTCACCTTAACCCCAGGCGGTAGATATTAGTGTACAACTTTATGATGAGTGATATACAATAATTTGTTCAGAATTATGCAGTTACTAAGTGGCAGAGTTGATATTTGAATTCTGAAGCCTTTGAGTGTTCCTCTTAATAAAATTCTCACCATTTTGAGTTAATGACACTGAGAAACGATCAGTGGTCCAAGGGATATATGAAGTAGGACAATTAAGTTCGCAAACTCATCCTAGGAAAAGTGCTACATACCTCATTGCTGAATATCATCACCTTCCAAGTACTCCTCTTGGGAAGCTATACAAACACACTGGCGTCTAGTCCACCCGTCAATGCAATTTTACAACTCTTTTTCTGGAATGGCCATCAGAGTTGTCGTCGTATTACCCTTGATGTCTTGAATGCCATCAAAATGTCTTCCTTTCAATATTTCCTTTATCTTTGGGTAAAGAAAGATGTCATTGGGGGCCAGATCAGGTGAGTAGGGAGGTGTTCCAATACAGTCATTTGTTTACTGGCTAAAAACTCCCTCACAGACAGTGCTGTGTGAGCTGGTGCATTGTCGTGATGCAAGAGCCATGAATTGTTGGTGAAAAGTTCAGGGCATCTAACTTTTTCACGCAGCATTTTCAGCACTTCTAAATAGTAAACTTGGTTAACTGTTTGTCCAGTTGGTACAAACTCATAATGAATAATCCTTCTGATATACAAAAAAGTTAGTAATATCGTTGCAACAAGTTCGCAAACTTAATTGTCAGACCTCATCTATTATTATTTATGGTTTGATGGTGTCTATTTTGCCGTTATTTAAACCACTTTTTATTTATTTCCATTGGTTTCTGGATTTCTGGGTGACAGATGTCAGAAAGTTAGTTGCTTTATAGTCTCACCTAGAAAGATCTCAAGACAGACAGGGTACTAGTGTCCTGTTAAAACATCAAGTTAATTATAATAATGATCTCTGTTGGCCAGTGTGATTTTGGAATAGGCAAAATAAGAAGCTTTGAGTTCTTAGGAAGGGGACCCATGGTGAAGGTGAGGGGAAATGTCAGACAGGTCTTATTTTCTTGCTGAGGAGTAGTTACTAAACTCAAAGGAATTTATATAGATGGGAACTGGTGTAGATAAGATATAACTGAAGTTTAGAAGGCATTGACCAAATCTCTTAGAATTACACTTGCACATTTAGGTGCTTTCATAGTAAATGGAAGTTCTTACCTCAAAATGTTATTGTCTACTTCTAATTCTGGAATCTTAACTTCCTCTTTTGCTTTATTGCCAAATTTCTTAAAAATAGCTGATATTTATGTTATCAAGTTTCTCAGTGGTATTCTCTACAACCTAGTGCAATTGGGTCTTTGCCGCACTATTTGGTCACTAACGTTCTCCATGGACAAAGCAAGGGAACTATTTCCAGACTCATTCCTTTGACCACCCTGCAGGTGAGTATTTGACTTTGGTAATAAACCCATACTTCCTGAAACTTTTTCTTTGCTCCCAAAGACCTAACAGCTCCTGTTTCACCTGAATGACTATATAGGCAGTCCTCTCTGTTCATGACTCCAACATACATAAATTTTAGTTTCCACAGTTTAGTTAAATAACACTAGTCTCCAGTAACATGGCTTGCCCTGGGGCTGGCAAGCCTTGTGGCAGGCTTTTGACCCAGCTGGAGCATCACCCAGCTGCCTTCACAAGCAACACCCCTAAATGACAGATTGGACAGGCACCAGAGCCCTGCTAAAGTGAATCCTTCTTGGTAGGGTTAGCCCTTACACAATAGCTTCTCCACTATTGTGACAGCCAGTCTTCACAACCAATCAACACAAGTGTCAATCCCTCCCATTGACAAACAAACAGCAACCAAAGCTCATCTACAACAGTAGAGCACACACAACCCACACAAGGGATACATCTGGAGCACTGGGTTCAGGTGACTAGGGAGACTGCCCCACTGAGCCCCACAGGACACCTACTGCATGAGGCCACCTACTAAGACTGGATGATATAGCAACCCTACCAAATACATAGAAACAAACACAGAGAGGCCTTCAAAATGGGGAAATAAAGAAACATTTCCCAAATGAAAGAACAGAACAAACTCTAGAAAAAGAACCAAACAAAATGGACACAGACAATCTACCAAATGCAGAGTTCCAAACACTGATTTATAGGATACTCAATGATCTCAGTGAGAACTTCAACAAACAGATGATAGGAAACAAAAATGGAGATAGAAAATATAAAAAAGAACTAGTCAGAAATAAGGAATACAATAACTAAAATAAACAATATATTAGAAGGAATCAACAGTTGATTAAATGAAGCAGAGGATCAAACTAGCAATTTGGAAGAAAAGGTAGCAGAAAACACCCAATCAGAACTGCAAAAAGAAAAATGAACCCCCCCAAATGAGGACAGTTTAAGGGGCATCTGAGACAACATCAAGTATATCAACACTTGCATCATAGGGTACCAGAAGGAGAAGAATGCAAGGAATTGAAAACCCATTTGAAAGAATAATGACTGAAAACTTCACTAACCTTGCCAAGGAAATAGGCATAATGCAAGCTCAGGAAGTGCAAAGTCCCAACCAAGATGAACCCAAAGAGGCCCTCACCAAGACAATCATAATTAAAATAGCAAAGGTTAAAGGCAAAGAGAGAATCTTAAAAGCAGTAAGAGAAAAGCAGTTAGTTATCAACAAGAGAACTCCCGGAAGACTGTCAGCTGATTTCTCAACAGAAACTTTGCAGGCCAGAAGGGATTGGCAGAAAATAGTCAAAATGATGAAAAGTAAGGACCTACAACCAAGGTTACTCTACCCAGCAGAGCTATCATTTAGAATTGAAGGACAGATAAAGAGCTTCCAAGGCAAGAAAAAGCTTAAGGCATTCATCACCACTAAACCAGTATTACAAGAAACATTAAAGGGACTTCTTTAAGAAGAAGGAGAAAAAAAAGGTAACAAATATGAATAATAAAATGGTAATAACTACATATGTATCAACAATTACTTTAAATGTAAACGGATTACAATCTCCAATCGAAAAACATAGGGTGACTGAGTGGGTAAGAAAACATGACTCTTACATGTGCTGCCTATAAGAGACTCACTTCATATTGAAAGACACACACAGACTGAAAGTAAAGAGATGGAAAAAGATATTTCATGAAAATGGACACAAACAAACAAACAAACAGACAAACAAAGCTGAGATAGCAATACTTATACCAGACAAAGTAGACTTTAAAAAAAAAGATTATAATAGGAGACAAAGAAGGACCCAGTATTCTCACTTCTGCGTATTCATCAGAAGAAATCCTAAACGCTACTTCAAGGAGATATGTGCTTCCATATGTGCATTGCTGCATTGTTTCCAATGGCCAAGATGTAGAAGCAATCTGGGTGTCTATCAATAGCTGAATGGATAAAGAAGCAGTGGTACATATATACAATGGACCATTACTCAACCATAAAAGAATGAAATCTTGCCATCTGCAGCAACATGGATGGGCCTAAGGGTATTACTTCTGAGTGGAAGAAGTCAGAGAAAGACAAATGCCATACAATTTCACTTATATGCGGAATCTAAAGAACGGAATATACAAACAAAACACAAACAAACTCATAGATACAGAGAATATTTTGATGGTTGACAAATGGGAGGGGAGTTGGGCGGATGGGTGAAAAGGGGAAGGGAGTAAGAAGTACAAATTGGTAGTTACAAAATTGTCATGGGGATGTAAAGTATAGCATAAGGAGTGTAGTCAATAATATTGTAATAACTGTATGGTGTCAGATGGGTAGTAGATTTATTAAGGTGATCACCTCCTAAGTTATATAAATGTCTAATCACTATGTTGTACACCTGAAACTTGTATGTCAACTGCAATTTAAAAGTAAAAATATTATTAAAAAATTTAAAAAGACTATATATTAAATTATACAATTACAAGGCAATCACTCTTGATGAACTTTTTTTAAACAATGCAATAAACTTTTTCAATTATTTTAATGTTTTATATTACAGTGTATTAAATAAACATGAGTTTTACTATTTTTTAATTTCCCTATACATTTAGAACATACAATACAGTTTCTGATGTTTTGACTAAGTAAAGAACAATTGTAATAGATTACTACAATTCTTTTGAATGAGGGCAGCTTGCTTAGTCATCTTTATGGTTCTGTACTACCATACAAAACAATGACTGCCTTCATTAGGCAACTCCAAGTTAACATGACTCTAATTTCCACACATTACCTTGACCTCAACCATCACCTTCTCCTGCATTTTCTTGAGTTGAGTTACAGTGAGTAGGACACAGTAAGTGGCCAATAAATTTGCCTGTACTTTTCTATCTATTTTCTGTCTAAGCCTTCATAGACTCCTCAACCTCTTCAATTCTGCTTCTAATTAGCCCCAAGTTTTGTCTAGTCTGTCTCCTAAACTTGGCTTGAATCCGACTCTCCTCTCCATTCCCTCTGTTCAGCTTTAGTTGAAGTCCTTACTGTCACTCTCCTACAACTACTTCCTAATTGTTTTCCCATCCAAATGTCTCTATTTTATCTACCATACATCTTTAACACAAATGCCACCAGAGCTATTGATCTGGAAAAGGAATCTGGTCATATTACTTCACTTTGGAAAAACTACTATTCATGGTCTTTTGTCCTTGGTAAGCTGAAGGTTTCTCAAAGAAGGCCTGTCCCTTTAAGCCTCCCCGCCTTTCCTCGTGATGTTTCCTCCTTCTGGGCTGCCTTCTCCCTCTTCTTTTCTGGGCTAATTCCATTTGTACTTTGAGATCCATTACAAGTGTTTCCCTTCCAAGCAAAAGTCTTGCCAATGTCATCAAGTTAAGTTATTGCTTTTCCTGTGGTTCTCTAATGCTTTATTTATAATTCTATGAAGCATTTATCATGGAATAGCAAATTGTATACCCATATTTCCTACTAGACTATAACTCCTCAGGGTGAGAACCTTGTCTTATTCCAAGCTTCTGTGCAAAAAACCAATAGGAACAATAACATCAATATCAATAATACTCTTTATAATTACAGAGCAGTTTTGATGGAAAGACAACGAAACAGCAGCCACATAAGACCTTGGTAGACTTCATAATTGTAAAAGAATGTGCTAGAAAATTTTCAACATGGCTACAGTTCTGTTAAACTGTTAATCAATGATGGACGGGCACGCTCTTTGTGATACTTTTAGCTGAAGTGTGCCAGCACATACATGAAGGTACTATTTGAAATCCAAAAGTTGAAATAGCTCCTTTCAGACATCAGTAATTCCAATAGATGTATTTAACTAATAGGTATTTCTATAGAAGAATTAGACAGTTTGGTTATCAGGAGGCATGTTGCAATTTAAACACACCTCTCAGGAATCAGACCCTTAGCGGGAAATACCATTCCCCTGTCCACCACCTCCCTTTCAGAAGATTCCTCTCTGGGAGTCCCTCTGTAAACAAGGTCTGACCCGGGCTCCTGCCCAGGAGTGTCCTGGGACATGTTTATGTGGTACAAGCAAAGGGAAAGCAGAGAAACGCATTCCTGTCTGTTGCTCAGAATATAAATCTGTCACAGGAACCCTCCGAAGACAATTTGGCCAAGGAATAATGAAGTGAGGGAATCTGTAGGTGACCAGGGATGACACACTAAACTCCAAATAATTCAATATGATTAGGGAATTAGCAAGGACGGAGGCAAGCTGGTGAGAAGAGACGCGTAAATTTCCTCTGGCGTAAATGAACGGTGGATCAGGCTATCCAGGGTAGGGAGGGCGTCGTTCTGGAAAGGTGGCTCAGGTTTTAAAAGCGATACATCTTTGAACAAATCCAAGGGATTGGCCTTTGAAGATAAAGTCAGCATTGACAAAGAAGGGAGTCGACAGAATCACAAAGGTTCTGTGTTCAGATTGGCTGGACAGTGGGAGCAGCTGCAGCCCAGAGACCAGGGCAGGGTAGAGGGTAAGGGATGTATCCCCCTGGGGGCTGCAGTTTCATTCCTAGCACTGCGTGAAGAGGGAATCCAGGACCCCCTTGCCACCTCGGACGCAACAACCTTTATGTTATAGGGCTTGTTTTGCCCCAGGACCAAATCACCAAAAATATCATTGGTCGTATTTATAATGTTAATAACAATGTTTCAAAAACATTTTTTAGTTTGTCTAGTGTTTCATACATAATTATCTCATTTGAGCTTCACAATAACCCACTAAATAGCTAGGACGATATGGTCAGCGCTGACCCTAAAATTGTTCAAAATTGTGTTTTAATTTTCTTTCTGAAATATATCACATGTTCGTTGAACAAACTTCAAAAACACAGGTGTGTGTTAAGAAAAAACTTTCAATTACCCGTAATACCCCATAAAGCTATGAATCCTTTCATTTTATGTACAATTTTATATTCCATTTATATGTACTGTTTTGCAACTTGTAACATATCACTTTTTATTTTTAATAATTAAATATAAAAATACATACCAATATATACACAACTATATAATCTTTTTAAATGTCTCCATATATGTACTATTCTATTTTACTGAAGCACTTTGATTAATTTAACCAATCCCCTGGTGTTGTATATTTAAATGATGTTCAATGTTCACTACTGAAAATAATTATTAGTTATTTTTTATGTATTAATAAATCAAATAAGTCATACTATTCTGTATAAACATAATTAGATAATTAGTAAAATAGTATTCCATTAAATACTTACTAATATTAAAATAATAATGACATTAGCACCCTTGTGACTAAGTCATCGGGCTCATCCATGATTATTTCATGGGCTTTTAAAATCAGGTTGATTCTGCATTAATGCAGGTGTTCTAGAGCCCCCAGTCAATGAAAATGAACTTCAGATATTTCCGTCCTCTTCCTGGAATTGTAAACCATCTCTCTTTGTATTCACCATTGTTTCTCCTCTTTAGCCAATTTCAGCTGCCACCCAGTTTCTAACATTGTCGACATTAATTCAAAAACGAATTTTCTAATTGTCACACACGCCAGGCATTATGTGACACATTAGTGCATATGACACAGTGCACAGGAACTGGTCCCTGCCCTCAAATTGCATGCAGTTCAGCTGAGAATACAAACAAGAGAAGGATGATTACAGCATGATTTGTGAGTGCTGGGATGTAGGGAAGACATGGGTGCTGTGTGACTCCAGAGAGAAGCCTCCATCCCAGATTGAGGACTTAAAGAGGCTGCTCAGACAGATGACGGGGCACATGTGCTGCATCTGGAGTGATGACTGAATTAGCCAGGACATAGAGGGGGCTGGTTAGGGAGAGAGGGTCATTTCAGGCAGAGAGGAAGCAGTTTTCACTATGTTCCAAAGGAGATGTAAGGATGATCCACTTCTCAAAGCTGTCTCTTGTTCACTGTGGCTGCTTGGGAAGTATAGATCAAGCATGGAAAGAAAAACATGACTTGGGCACAAGGTCTGTGATGAGTTAGTACAAGAGCTTCTAGCCTTTGTAGGTGATTTTTGCGTGTCTGGGCCCAGATGAATTATATCCCAGTGTGTGTAAAGGACCTGCAGATGTGATTTATTTCACAATCAATAATGCTTGAAATGTTTTAAGTATATTTGAAATGGTCAACGTGATATCCTTATTTTTGTTAAATGGGGCAAGAATTTTTTTCAAGAAACTTTATACAAGTAGAGTTGTGCTGACCTTTGCTTAATACCAGAATATATTGTCAAATAGGTGGTTTATTGCCATTTTGAAAATCATGTGATGACTTGTAGTCATCAGCATAGCTTCATTAAGAATGTGTCACACTAAACAAATCTCGTTTTCTTTTTATCCAGGATTACATGGATGGCACATCTTCAGCAAAGTTAGAGGATTTAATTTCAGAAGAGCATTGCATAGAACATTTTGTGTTGTTCTTGTATAAAAGAGACAAAATGTTAAAGTTGAAGGGGAATTATATAAGAAAGAATTGAGGCTATGAGAACAAAATAGTTGCAAACTTTGATTGTCTTAATAGATGTTCATAGTTCCTGTTAGGGCTGAGTTGATCATTTGTGCTTGATGGTGATCATACTGCATCTGAATCAGTGGATTTTCTGTTGATACCACGTTGAGAAGCAATGCATATGTAAGAGTGGTTGGACATGAAGAATCTGGGTACAGTGCCATATATGGAATGTAGCAGGGTTATGGTGTATGAAGAAAAATTTACAGACAAGATGATGTCAATCTTTGAACTTTTGGACTTCTTAAATCTATCAATTGATGTTTTTCATCAATTTTGGAAAATTCTCAGCCATTTGTGTCTATAAATATTCCTTCTGCCCCTTTCCCTCTTTTCTCTTTCTAGGACTCCAATTAACTGAACTTTTTGCTATGAAACCTGTCTATCTGGGCTTTTATTATATGGTTTTTCAGTTATAGAACTTCCATTTGCTTTTAGCTTATTTTTTATATTTTTGTTTTGCTGATGGAATTTTTAATCCTCGTCTTGAACACAGAAAGCATTGTTATTTAAAAGTCTTTATCTTATAAGTCCAATAACTGGACACCCTATGGATCTGATTCTATCTTCTGTTGTTTCTCCTTATTATCAAGCATTTTTCCTCATGTCTTTGAATACCTAGTTTTCTTTTGATTGTGTTTTCAACATTGTACTTAAAAATTGTGGAAATAAAGGTGAGACCAAGGGTGATGTCATGTTTCTTCAGAAAGGGTTTTTGTTATTTCTTCCAGAAACCAGGGAAACTAGCAAATAGGGATCACCTTAATCTAGCTTTATAGCTCAAGATTTTAAAGGTCATTTGGATAAATTGTACCTGCCCATATCAGTGCTGGTTTATTTCTGATTCACTTTTATTTCTAGGTTATAGTCCGTTAGGGTTTTAGCCTAAAATATGGGGAATTTAACTAGTTTCCCATCACTCTCCCTCTGGAATCCAACTCCTGTCTCTTTTGCCAAATGAGATTAAAAACCAGGGAGTACTGATTAGTCTCACCATCTTCATCCAGAGTCAACCTCTGCTCTCAGGGAAAAAAGCAACCTCTACCAAAATTACCTTTTTTGATTTTCATTTTCTCCTGGATCTTAGCCTGGAACTTCTTCATTATTTCAGTAGGTATGAAAAAACATTTTGTTTATCTCTTCTACTTATTTTCAGTAGCAGGGTTAGTCATAATTACTAAGTATATAATTACTAGAAGTCATTACGTGAGAGAATACATTTGTGTTTTATGCAATGGTCAGATGAAGTCTGATAGAATTTCAAAAGAGAATAATATCTGCTAAACCAAAGGAATAACTTCCTAGCAATAATCCTAATAATAATAAAATGGGCTGTCCATGAAATTGGAAACTCTCTGTCATCTTAGTTAAAATGATGCTTTGCCAACATTTCTCCTGGAGAATCTAGTGGCACAAGAAAGGGAGCTTATGTTTCTCAGGAGTGTGCAGGTGTGGGACACATGAAGTTTCTTTGAGGTCTCCTGAACCTAAGATGTATCTCAACCCAGTCTAGCCCAAACAGAACCCTAGGTTTCTCTCACCACACACCCAAATGTTCAGGCCTTAAAGCTAGGAGTAGCCTTCATTACTCTCTTTCCCTCATACTCCACTTCTAATCCATTAGTAAGAACTGTCAGTTCTCCTCCAAAATATATCCTGGCCATGACCTGGATATATTAGTTTACTAGGGCTTCCATAGCAAAGCACCACAGGCTGCGTGGCTTAGAAATCTATTGCCTCACAGTTCTGGAGGCTGGGAGTTAGAGATCATAGTATCGGCAGAGTTGGTTTCTTGTGAGGCCTCTCTTCTAGACTTGTAGGTAGCCATCTTTTCCCTGTGTCTTCACATGGTCTTCTTTCTGTACACATCTGTGTCCTAATCTTCTTGTCTTATAAGGACGCCAGACACGTTGGATTAGGATCTGCCCGAATGACCCACTATTTTACCTTAATTAAATCTTTAAAGACTTTTTCTCCAAATATAGTCACATTCTTAGATACTGGTGTTAGAGCTTCAACATATGAATTTGGGGGGAACACAACTAGGTCCATAACAGCCACCATCTTTTCTTGCTCTAACCTTAGCAACAGCCTCCTTTCTATTTTTTTTTAGCCTCATTCCCCCATAGTCCCAAAATCTACTGTCCACACAACAGTCAGATTAATTTTTCTGAAGTGCAAATTATATCACAGCATTTCTGTGCTGAAAATACTACAATGACAACCAGAATAAAATTCACAAGTATGTCCACAGGCCCTATTTGACCTTGTCCTATCTATCTCTCTGACCTCACCTCCTACTTAACTCTATGTCAGTTAGCCTGGCCCTCTTGTCACTTCAAACATTCCAAGTTTGTTCTCAGAAATTTTGGTTGTGCCCTATTTTTTCTTCTTAGAAAGTTCTTTCAGTCTTGCAGGGTTGCTTTTTTTTGGTCGTCTCCTCAGTGGACCTTTTTCTTCACGTTCTAGCTGAAGCTAAAGCAACAACACACCTGCTATCACCATTTCCTATCACATACTCTCCTTTATTTTATCTATATTACTTCCAAAAGTCTGAAAATGTGATATGTATTTATTGATGACGTGTTTAGTATCTGCATCCCACTCTATAATGAAAGCGCCTTGAAGACAGGAGCCCTGCTTGTCTTGGACACTGCTGTCCCTGTTGCCTGATGCAGTGCCTGCCATGGAAGATGCCCAAGAAATGTTGATTCACTTATTGAGTTCAAGAGTATAGAAACTCAAAAATCTCTCCTCCTCCTCTCAACGTTTTAGTAAAGTTAATTACTGTGAGCCTTTTTTCCCTTCTGTAAATTCACTTATACTCGGCATGGACTGCATATCCCTGGGGACTAAGCACATCCTTATTAAAAAAGGTTGGAATAGAGAGTTACTAGATCTGAAGTGGCAAATGCATTTCTTCCTGTGTACCAGCACTGATTACTTGGAAGTAGCTGAGAAGGATTTTGAGGCTCTATCCGAGTTCATTGGGAGTGTCATGGTTGATTAGCAATGCCTGCCACTGGCACTGTATGGGAGAGTACAGGCTCATATGTTGCTTGTAGGCTAAATGGGGTTCATAGCATCCATTAGTGTACCAAGAGCTTGTCCTATATTCAGCCTTTTGTGGTGCTCCAAGGAGAATTAAATGCTAAAATATTCTACAAGTGTAGATTCATATAATCATGGGATTTGTTTAAAATTATGCTAACGTGAGACTAAACCTTTGAGAGAACTTGGCATATCCAGTCCCACACTTACATGAATGTAAATAAACATTCAGCATTAATGACTAAGAGTTCTAAAATATTTTCAAGAATAGAGTTTCTTTAACTTTTCTAGTAAGCTCACTTATGTTTCCCATCTTTACTTGGCTGATCAAGGATTTCATCCATATATACACCAGAAACCACTTTTTAGCTGGAGCACATGTCCTCTTGTTTAGTTTTTTTAATGAAAATAGAGTATAATTTTTTCTCTTCATTCATGAATTAAAAAGTTGGCACACATCCTCTGAACATCCACATACGTAGATGCAACAGAGGTGTAGAGATGAAAGAACCATTGCTGTGCTTTCCACAAGCTCCGTTTCCAAAGGTGGAAAGACAATTACAGAATCCTGTGGCAATTCTGTGCTATGCTCGAGGTTACAGACAGTGTGGAACTTGGAAACAGAAATCTAATTGCTCCGCAGTCTTTTGTTCTTCAGGCAAAATCGCACCATTTCCTTTAACCTTTCTTTAAAATCACATCAGCATAATTTCCTCAAATAGGTCCCATGACCAACTTCGATGCCGATGATATGTAACCACACCACTGGGCATACCCAACCTCAGAGACATGGAGCCCACCGCAGCCCCACGAGTTCTAACCAAGCCTAAGTATTTTTGCCAAAAGAAATTCCTAAGACTGATTGAATGCTCAAATCTCAAGGCAGCCCTTCAAGATTTTTGCCACCGAAGATTATGTTTGCAGACCAATCAGCAAAATGCAGAATGAGATTATTCTGTTGGTGGTTTGGATGAGGAAAAGCACATTCTTTACTGTGTAGATGAAAGTTGAGCAAACAGTGGAGTGGGGTGTTTCCCGTCAGAATTCTCTGGATCCTATAATTAAGGATACCTGGGATTTTTGGAATGTTAGACATAAGTGAACAGATGCAGGCATTTTATGAAGCAGTGGGGGGAGCATCCCACGTTTTCCCAATTATTCAGCAAAGCATAGCTCTTGGCCTCTTTGTATGAGCAAGAGAATCAAGGTGGTCACTCTGTGCCCTTTTATGTCATTAGAGAAGTTGTGAGGGCATGTCGTCTGGCAAGATAGTTCTGGCATTTAGTTCTCAAGGATCAAGGTAGAATTAACCTAATCTAGGCCTCCTGATCAGAACAACCAAGACTCATTTTTTTTGTACCTATTTTATTTTATTTTTATTTTTTAATTAACGTTTATTGGGGTGACAATGGTTAGTAAAGTTACATAGGTTTCAGGTGTACAATTCTGTAATACATCATCTATATATATCACATTGTGTGTTCAACACCCAGAGTCAGTTCACCTTCCATCACCGTATATTTGATCCCCTTTACCCTCATCTACCTCTCCCCTTACCCTCTGGTAACCACTAAACTTTTATCTGTGTCTATGAGTTTTTGTTTCTTTGTTTGTCTTGTCCCTTTGTTTTCAGTTTTATAGCCCACATATCAGTGAAATCATATAGAGCTTCATTTACAGTGGCCAAGACATGGAAACAACCAAAGTGTCCTACAACAGATGATTGGATAAAGAAGATGTGGTATATATACCCAATGGAATACAATTCTGCCATAAGAAAAGATGACATAGTGCCATTTGGGGCAACATGGATGGATCTTGAGATGATTATGCTAAGCAAACTAAGTCAGACAGAAAAAGTCAGAGACTCTCATTTTCAAAAACACCTTCCAAATGTAAAACCTATTGGTCCTCCTGTGCTTGGGAATTTGACTTAAAGAAGGTTGTCAAACAAAAATCTCCACCCCTGGGGTTGTCATTATTAAATAGGTCTCAGCTAAACAAAAAAATAAACAAATAAAATACTTAAAATACTTAAAATCATCTGTGTAAATTATGGGCATATACTTATGTGTATATTCATTTTCTTTGATCTCATGGGTCCTATTTAGCTGTGTATTTATGTGTCCATGTGTGCACTTGTATTTGTTCATATATGCCTACATGAGTCTATGTATCAGATGTAAAATGCATTTGCTTATGGAAGAAGGGCACGTGCAAAGCAGCCCGAGCAGATCAGTAAAGCTGGCAGGGTTGGCCCTTTGTATAGGCCTCAGCTCACCCTCCGCGTCCTGTCTCTACTCCCTACCACCAAACCAGGTGGCACGTAGACTAACCCTAACTATGGGCCTCTATTGGGATTGCCATGGGAACATTGTTTTATTGAGTCTTCCCATTTGCCATTTGACAGGTAAGAAAACAGATGACATGAGAAATGGGAAATTTTATAGGTTGGGATTTAAATACAGGAGTGTGTGTGTGTGTGTGTGTGTGTGTGTGTGTGTGTGGTGTGTGTGTGTGTGTGTGTTATGTATAATATACTCACGGCGTGATATTCTCACACTGTCCTCTAAAACATTGGTGGTAAATCTTTTTGGATCCTCAAACAAGCCAAGTTCTAATGCTCCTCTACCTACGTTACATGGCTGCTTCTCATTTTTCGGACTTAAATACCACTATTCAGAGAGGCCTTCCATGGCCATATTATTTATTTATTTATTTTATTTATTTATTTTTTCATGACCATATTATTTAGATTCTCTTGTTTGTTTCCTTCAAAGCTCCTATCAATTTAATCATAATTTATAGTTATCTTAGGTTTGTTTGTTTGGCCCATTTGTGCCCTGTTTGTATGTGTCACTCCCACGAGAAAGAAGGTAAGCTCCATGATGTCAGAGGTCCCATCTCTCATTTTCTGCTGTAGCCCCAGTACCCAGCTCAGAGCGTTTAATGCCCCAGTGCAATTCCTGGCTGCCTGGGAAACCCCTCTTCACGGTCTCACGCAGTCCTGGGCACACTGTAATTGCTGCCCAGGTGGTCCTGTTTCTCTGCTCTGTGATCTGTTCCACTTGTGTATTGCTACTCAATGAGATGCTATGATACAAATACCCTGGTTAAAGTGTTACTTTAAAAATGGTTGTTTCATTCATTCACTCATTCATTCCTTCCCTCACCCACCCTAAAAATGTACTGAATGCTTCTTCAGAGAAAAGCCTGGTGGAGGACCTTAAAGACACTGATATGAATAGTATATGGTTTCTGTCTAGATACATTCATGGACTAATGAGGGAGATGGACAGTGAGCAGACAGAGTGCTCTCCTAGAAACAACCACATGTGTGGGGTCAAAGGATGGTTCCCTAACCCGGTCTGTGTGGGGAGGGAAGGTTCCCTGTGGGAGGGGTGCTTGGGAGAATTTTGATAGACACCTGTAGGAGTTAGTCGGGTAACGTGGGGTTGGGCTGGCGAGAGGAATTCAGGGGCGGGGGGCTCCATGTGCAAAGGCAGCAGGTCTGCATGGGGCTATAAAAGGTTTGGTGTGGCATAAAACACAGGGGAGGGTAAGGGAAAAAATATGGCCCTGGGCAGGTAACACGCATCAAGAGATGAGCTAAGCAACTTGGAATTCATTCTAATCACCATGGGAAATCACAGAAGGATTTTAACAAGAGAGTGATATGATCCAATGTTTTCATAAAAATCACTCTGGTTTGCAGGGTGGGGAGGGTACTGAGAGTCTTTACAGTGCTCATTCACTCATTCATTCACTCATTCATTCATTCATTTATCCCACAAACTTTAGTAGCTACCATATAAGAGGCACTGTGCTACGCATGGGGATGAACAATAATGAGCAAAACAGAGTCTCTGACTCTGAAAAACTTCTGGCCTAGTGGGGAAGACAAATATAGCACCAGAAATACGTAGAAGTGCAGGTTGTGATAATTGGTCTGAAGGGGAAGGACAAAGAGCTGTGGGAGCATTTGACAGGGTCCAGGAGGCTGCAAGGAGGAAACGATGCTTGTGTTGACCTCTGAGAGATGATGAGGTTTTCACTGTCTCTGCTTACTTTCCCAGGGAAAAGTCCTCTGGCTTTGAACCAAGGTGGTAGCAGAGAAGTGGAGGAAAGAGGCAAGCTAGACAGAGCTCAGGGAGGCAATAGAACTTAAAGACATTGGGTTTGAGGATGGGGCAGTGGGGGTCCAGAGAGAAAAAAAGTCAGGCCTGGTCCAAGCATCTGGGTGATGTTACTCTGTAAGGGTGACGTCAGCCCGGGACCTCAAACACAGAAACAAGCAATGACTAGGCTTCTCACATCCTCCAAGCACTTCTCTTACAGACTTTAGCTCATGTAATTCTCACGACAGCTTGATTTGTCATCCCCCATCTATTGAGTGCTTACTCTCTGTCAAGTGCTACTGTTTTGCATGTATTAATCCGTATAATAACCAAGTTATGCAGGGGCTCTTAGCATATCAAGGCTCAGAGAAGCTACGTAACTTGGTTGGGACTACACAGCTCACTATTTATAGAGCCTGAATGTGAACCCACATCTGCCACTCGCCAGAGTGAGTGGCTGTAGCCACTCTGCCACGGTGAGTGTGGGACAGCTATATGATATGCACTGCCCCCTCATATGTATATTTCGTTAGAACCATCAGTGTCTTGACTCAAAAGGCGTCATCCAGTGTAAACATTTAAGGGCGGCTGAGCACTGGTGCTTCGTTTGTAACTCTTTATGAGCATCATGTGATTAAAACCTAAATTCTCCTTGAGCTAATAGTGAAATGTAACCACTAAGGGAGACGGAAGCACAGAATTGTGACCAATTCCCCGGCCACATGGGGAGTGCCAGTCTCCTTCAGGAGGACACTGGCCAATGTGGAGTCCCCAGGTGTGGGCAGGATAGGGAAGGGGCAGAGGCTCACACATGCTAATCCTCCCCAGCACTCTGCTCGGTGCCTTTCCTGCACTCCCCTCCGCTGCCTTCTAGGTGTCCCTCTGAGGAGTCATCGTATCCCGGTTAAGGAAACTCCAGCACAGACAGCTGATGTCTTCTGAAAGCTGTGTGACTAATAAGCGACTAGGAAGTTAGGATTTGAATCCAGACCTGTCTGTATGCCGTATCCCACTGGAAACGATGTGGCAGGAGAGGTGGAAGGAACTAGGGAGTTTAGCTTGGAAATGAAGAACATGAGGCTTTCTGGTGAAGTAGAACATAGATGCTTCCTCCTTCAGGCTCTAAGAGCAGAATGAGGACCAAACGTAGATTCAGATTCAGTTTCTAAGAGCACCAATGCTGCCGTGTGCCAGGTCCTGCACCAAGCACTGGGATATCAGGAACAAAAACGCCGTCCTTGGTCTCTTGTAGCACATACGAGATCTGGGAGAAGACGGACGTGTAGCCAGGTGCTTCTCAGACAAGTCCCGTGTGCTGAGTGCAACAGCAGGCAGGAAGAGGACGTGATGGCTTGTGACTGGGCTGGCGGAGGAACACTTGTGATAGACGATGTCCTTTAAATAGGGCTTCAGTGAACATGTGGGCTCCTGACAGGTAGAGGGAGGAAGGACATTCTAAGGGAGCAGGGAGAGCAGAGGAAAGGATACTGAAGCAGGCGATGGAACGGGATATTTGGGAAGAGTGGGTGGGCGTGACTGGCAGGTGGGTGCTCCTTGGACAAATGCCAGTCATGAGCCTGAAAATCTATCCTGACATCAGACTGTGGGGGGCCTTGAACATCAAACTTCCTCAAGTAAGGTGTCTTGCTTTAGGCAAACCTGAAAGAGGAGCATTTAGATTTATGCAACGATATGCCTGTTGGCTGCAGCTCTGTAAGATGTTGCTGATAGGGTGGTTGGTGTTGACGTTCAAGATTTGCTGCTAGAAAAAAAAAAAGTCCCAACCCCCATCTAACTCATGTGGCTCTCTGGATATGCACAGCCCCAGTCACTGCTTTCTAAACATCAGCCCCAGATGAGAACTGTCTCAAAGGAATGTGAAAGTACTTCAGATCATGAAGGACCGCCAGTTGAGGGAGGTGACAACCGGGTCAGGATGCGAAGGGGAACTCGGGGAATCAGATGCCACAGGAATGCCCTGGGAATCCCAGCCCATTCGGCATTCGCCAGATGTGAGAGGAGCAAAGTGAATGATACCCTAATGTGTGCTTTTCGATGATTATCTTGCCCTGTGTCTTTATGGAGAAACAAGCACTAACATGTCTTGGCATTTTTTCAAATATTTAACTCTTGATTGCAAAAAAAAAAAAATTGTAACAGGTCTCTCAACTGCTTAAGTTAACTTTCCTTAGTCAGCAAAAAGGGAGGTTGTTAGAATTATTATGTTTTTACCATCCCTTTTTAACCCAACTCTAGTGTTTTTAACATAGTTAAAGAAAGACAATTGCTGGTCTTTACATTGAAATGCATGGAAGTCTGTCTTGGGAGAAACAGCATTTAAGAGGTGAAAGATTACCATATATTTAAGTGTTTGAGCCCATCCATCTTTTAGGGCAGAAGTCTTTAATCAGGACCAGTGATTACAGGGATAACGTCAAGATAAAATCATATGCATTCTAGCACTTAAAAAAATCCTCTGCCTTCAGTCACTAATGGTAGCTTAGATTATTAGCAGAGATCCTTCTCAAGGTCTAATGGGCCCTTGCTTGTTCCTCTCTTGGCAGGCCTTGGGCACTGGGCTCACCTTTGTAATTTCACCTTGGGCTTGCAGTCTGTCTGTGTCTCCACAGGCACATCAATTCGGAAACAATCAGCTGAATTCATCCTTAGGAGTGACTGTTACCAGGAGATTCCATGCTGCTTGTTTTCAAGATAACCAGTGGGTTGACTGAAGTCAGAAGTTGTAGCAAAGTGGGTTGAGTGTGTAGCTGCAATTTTAGTTTCCCTTTGGGGATTGCTATTTGGTGAGATATTCCTCTTATATTTGTATAACTTATGTGTTAGTGTCTTGGTCCCTTGCTGTTTACAGAATGCTTTCCCATTCTTGCATTCATTTGTTTAATACACATTCATTGAAAGCTGATTATTTAGCCAGTCTGTGCCAGGTGCTGGGATACACACGTGAATGAGAGACATGATCCCTTCCTGATGATGCTTACAGTGCAAGCATTCGTTCATTCATTCGTCTTTCCTTCCTATGTCTAACAAATATTTATAGGGCATCTATTACGAACACCTTTGATCCAGGTGCTGGGCTGCAGGAGAGCAAAGTGGAAAGAAATTGCTATGCTACATTTTGGAAAGAGATTTTGAAAATTAACTATATAATATGTCCGGTATTGATGAGAGTTGTGAAGGAAAATAAAACTGGGGATACAGTCATTTTTAATCCAAAGGTCACATTTCTTATTTCCTTTTGGTGAGATTAGTAAGCCCATTTTGAGGCTGTGAACAACAAGGCCCAGGATACACACGATTGCCCCCGTCTTTCAGGGAGCCATCCAGAGGGGCAGAGCCAGCCCTGTGCTGTGCTGTTCGGGTCTTCAGCTCTGCACCACACGCTGCCTTTCACCACACTCTGCTCCCTTCCGGTCGGGGTTGTGCCACAATGGGGAGATCGTTTCCTTAAATTATCTTCAGTTTAAAACCTATCTCCCGTCTTCAATAATTTCCCCAGAACTTGGCTTTATTTTGAAGGGTTTTATTTATCTGTTTTTCCAGAAAAGGTGACTTAAAAATATCACTTATGTTCTGGATGTCAATACCCTGTCCTCTCTCTCCAGCACCATGAATATAAGTCCGAAGAACCAAAACTGATTACTTGGGAATGACTTTAGAGTCATTTGATCTGCCTCGGAGATCTGGGTTCGCCTCTTGTGGGCAATGGGAATTGCATCTCCCCCTCCTTCCCTTCTTTCTTTCCAGAGTTTCCCGTATCTATAAAGTCTTAACAGCAGTACCCCTGCCGACCTCCCAAGGTTGAGGTGAAGATCACATAAGAACACCTATAAGAGTCCTCCATGAACACTCCACTTGCTCAAATGTCCACCAGGAAGAAAATGGTCACCCGGTGGAGTGGGACGAGCCCACACTCTGGAGTTTGGGAGTCTGGGTGGGACCCCAGCACACCAGCTGCTGGACCCAGCTGAAGTACCTACTTCTCCAAGTCTGTCTGCTCACGTCACCGTGGAGCCAGCAATAGGGGACAGCCACCTGGCCGGGAAATAAGGGCAGCCACACCTTCATCGTAAGACAGAAATTGAATGAAATAGTGATGTACAAGCCGAACTCTGTGCCAGCTCACGGTTCCTAAAGTCCAGGCATCCATGAGCACGTTTATAACATTGACCACATCAGCACCTGAAATATTTTCATTGACACTTGCACTTTAGCCATATCTAAACAGTAAGGACCACAATATCACAGGTTTTATGTCATGCGTATCTTAATATACATTAGAATGACTATGTAATCATCAAACTATGTAATTCCTGAAATCCTCAGCGCACCCCCAGTGCCACAGGGCAAATGTCAGGTGAGCACATGGGAAATCCCCGGCCTGTCCTCCTTTCATGGACTCTAGTGTGCAGTGCACTTGCAGGGAGATTTAAAGGCTTACATTACCCTTTCACAGATGTCATTTCATTTGATATTTCTCATATTCACGGCTGAGAGTAAGGCTGCAAGTATTGTCTCTATTTTATGGCAAAAAGGGCTCAGAGAGAGGAAATACTTTGCCCAGAGTCATGCTGCTTGTTTGGGTGGGAGCCAGGAGGAGAACCCAGGGCTCCGGACGCCCAGCCTGAAGTGCATCCTCCTTCGCCTGGAAAGTCCTTGCTCATCCCAAGACCCTGGGCCACCCACCCACTGCTGGCTCCACCCCTCTAGACCTGGCTGAGGCCTTGCAAGGCTGTCTGGACACTTAGAGCTCAGTTGTAAATATTGGAGAGGGGTTCTCTTATCTCAGAGTCACTTCTCACTCACCCAGCTGCCAGCAGCCTAAGTAGCCATCAACTTGCAGATTGCAAATCAGTGCCAAACTCGACAGCAAATCTATGAGCCTGAACTGGAGCCCAAGCAGGCATCACCCGCTGTCTGGGGAACTGTAGAGAGAACTTGAGGGCTGAGCCCAGCCAAGAGCTTCCCTGTTTAAAGGGCTGCTCGGGATCCAAACACATCGCCCTATCTCCTAAGGAGAAAGGCTACAAGGAGGGAGCCAGAGGCTGCAAGCCCCGGCCCCCAAACCCCAGTCTGAGTCACCATGGGGCAAAGGACTCCGTGGGACAGAGGGAAGCCCAGGTCCAAGCTTGATAGTTTGCCTGCCTGAGCACATAAGCTCTACATCTGGAGAAATGTGCGAAGGCTTATATGAACACCAATGACAAAACTTTAAGCCTGCTTGGGATTTATGCTCAGAGAGGGGATCCCTGTCTGTTCCTTCCTCCACCAATTAACTCTCAACCACCAAAACCAACTTGGAAACCCCACCTCCTTGCTGGGATTGGGAAAGGGAAATTATAAACTAAATAAAAGCAAAGCAAATATTTCTGTATTTCCTGGAATTGGCTGAAATATATAACAATGGCTGAAGGACTTCCAGGATAGGGCCGCTGCCCAGGCCTCCAGCCCCGACCCTCCTAGTGCCCACCTGGGATGCTCCTGCCAGTCCGACCATGTGGTCTCTTAGACAGGCCTGATGTTCTCAGCCTCTGGATCCTGGCAGCAAGTGCTTCTCTGTCAAGGGCACCTGTTCTCCTATTCCCAACTACTTCTCACTCACCTTTCAAGACTGCTCCTTCACCTATTCATTGATTAATCCAAGCAATACAAACAAGTAGATGAAATAAACCTCAGGCATCAGTGTAGCCATAAGAGAATAGTGCCCAAGACTATTCTCTGGCACCGCAGCAGGGCCAGCTAGAAGCCAGAGTCATTGGGCCTTAAGCCACAGAGAGTGGCCTGCTCTCCTTCTCCGGCAGCCCTCCCCCATCTGTCGGCTTGATCTCCCAGCTTGTTCTGGGTCCCTATCTTTCCGCCCTCCCCAGCTAGATGCTGTTGAGCATTTAGAAACCACCCCTCCCAGGAGGCCCCCATATTACCGGACTTGCTTGGGCGCTGACAGTTGAACTCCAAAATGCCTGTTTATACCTTGCAATCGTTGGCTTTTTCATACATTCCTGGTTTTCTTCCTAAATAGACTCTGAGTTCCTCAAATGGGCCTTCATCTTCCACTTCTCTTTGTTCACCTCCCCTTATTCCAGGCTCTGACTCCCAGCCTCAAGCTCACAGGGCAGGATCAACATGTCTTCAGGATGGTGCTTTTACTCTCCAGGGAAGAATGTTCCATTTGTTTAATATGCATGCGCTCGATGCCCATATTTTGTCAAAGAATGAGATACCTTTCAACAAGCTGTTTATAATGGCTCAATTTAATCCCACAGCATCCGGGAATATTTCCCAGGAGCTCAAAAGCAATACAGTGTAAATATAAGTACTTTTTTTCTTCCTTTTGTTTTTTTGATGCCCTTCTACTGTTTAATGGCTCCACCTTACATATTGGCCAAGGACACAAAGGGGTTAATTTTAGCTTGTTTGAGAAAGAAATAGGCCAGGCACAGCATGGAGTGGTTGACAGATTACAAGAAGCCTAGAACTAGCGTAGTGTGGGTGGGTGGGTAAGGGAAGCAGGTGAATTTCAGAGAGGTGGGTCTCCTTCCCCACCTGACTGATACCTGTATCAAGACTATAGGCAATTTTGGATGGCTCAACAATTTAAAATCTTTTTTATCTTACAGGGTTCTTCCATTCTTGTCGGCAATTATTGCTGATGGCAAGTCATGCTGGTGTCTTGGCAGAGTGGAGCCTTCCCGCTGGGGAGAGGGGTTTTGAGTTTTATGTCGCAATATGACTTTGATGGATTCAGACAAATTTCTCAGGCTTTGTGGAACTTCGCCCAGGCTGGAAATCTTCCCTGGGCAGCAGGAAACATCTGAGACACCCAGACCCCAAATGAAGTGTTTTGCTTTACTAATCCCCAGATCTTGGTAGCCAAAAGTGTTTGAGGAAGGGAGAGCTGGGTTCAGTCTCTAAGGCCATCAGTGCAGCAATGGACTCCCTCAATTCAGAGAGTCAGAGCGTGATTTACAAGCCCATTGCTAGGTGGGACCATGCTCAGTCTGAGCTTCCCTGAGCTGAGGGAATAGAGATGCTGGGCTAGCCCGGGGCCCATCTGTCTGTGGCCTACAGAGAGAGAGATTTGGAAGTAAGACCGAATGGAAATCATGGGTAGGAGCTGGGAGTGCATGTCAAGAGTAAGCACTGAAAGAATCTAGAAAATGGGCAGTGAGTGATTCCAGAGTCAGGATAAAGCAGGGCAGTCTGAAAGTTAACACCAGAAGGCTGGTTATCTGCTACTGCTGCCATGTTTTATGTATGCCTGACGCAACATAATGGTGACCGTGGACTCTGATAGGTCCAGCTGGGGAATGGACTCTGGTAACTGAGTCTGCAACCAGGACCTAGCTTACACCTCAACTACACGGACACGAGCGGTGGTATTTGTAATCTCAGAGTTCAAGAATGAGTGCCTGAGATACCACCTCACCCCAGTCAAAATGGCTATCATCGATAAATCAACAAACAACAAGTGCTGGCGCGGATGTGGAGAAAAGGGAACACTTGTGCACTGTTGGTGGGATTGCAGATTGGTGCAGCCACTATGGAAAACAGTGTGGAGGTATCTCAAAAATATGAAAATGGAACTACCTTATGACCGACCCAGCAATTCCACTCTTAGGTATCTATCCGGAGAAATCCAAAAATCTAATTCAAAAAAATTTATGCACCCCTATGTTTATTGCAGCACTATGCACAGTAGCCAAGACGTGGAAACAACCGAAATGCCCATCAGTAGAAGACTGGAATAAGAAACTGTGGTACATTTATACAATGGAGTATTACGCAGCCATAAAGAAGAATGAAATCTTACCATTTGCAACAATATGGATGGACCTAGAGAACATTATGTTAAGTGAAATAAGTCAGACAGAGAAAGACAAATACCATATGATCTCACTTATATGTGGAACCTAAAGAAAAGAATAAATGAATGAACTAATCAGAAACAGTCTCAGAGACATAGAGGAAAAACTGAGGGTTACTAGATGGGCGGGGGGGTAGGGATAAGGGGGAAGGTGAGGGGATTAGAAAGCACAGTCCGTAACCACAAGATGGCCATGGGGATACGAAAGTCAATTTGGGGAATGTAATCAATAATGTTGCAAAGATTTTGTAGGGTATCTGATGGACACTTGTCTCATTAGGGAGACCACCCCAGGGATGAGGTAGATGCCTGATCACTGCACTGTACACCTGAGGCTGAAGCTGAACAATAATGAATGTCAACTACAATTTTATATATACATAGAGTTACAAGAAGCGGAGCACAGCATTAAGAATAGAGACAGTGGAAATATAATGGCTGTGTGCGATGTCAGGGGGATGGTGGATGGGGGGAGGGGTGTTGTCACTGTCTGAAGGATATAAATGATAAATGTCTAACTAGTACTTTGTTTTGTGCACCTGAAACTAAAAAAAAAAAAGAAAAGTTAAAAAAAAAAAAAAGAATGAGTGTCCAAGAAGCACTCTAAGTTGCCAGAAGCCAGACTCTGTCCTAGCCCGTCATTCCTGCTAGGATGCCATGTGAAGCCTCTCAGGCTCTAAGTAGAGATGTATGATAGTGTCATTCCCTTCCTCAGTGCTTGGGCCCAACTCCTCACAAGATTCGTGCCAATGGAATCCTTTCTACAGTTCAAGGATGCAAGCTGTTATTCAGCATGTGTTATGTGTCAGGCACAATGTCACATTTTTGGTTCCAAATGTTACCATAAGAATAGTCCTATAGCCTAGTGAACAGGAGAGAGACCTCTACGTATATGGGCTTTGAACTCATACGAGTATGTATATAAAGTTCTAAAGTGATCCAGAGGAAGTGTGATTCAAGGATGTGCAGAGAAGAGCAACTAATGCCTGTGCAGGGTTTTTAAGGACGAATAAGATTTCTCCAGGTAGATAGGGGAAGAGAATACATAACAAAAAGCAGGAATAGCTTATGCAAAAGTACAGAGGCACTAAGTTCCCTGGTGTGTTCTGGGAAATGGAGGTAGGAGTCAGGTCCCAAAGCACTCAGATGATCTTGGACTCAAACCTGTAGGTCATGGGGAGCCAGTGAGTAGATTTAATCAGGGTGTTTACATAGTCGTATGGATAACAGTGACAGCTTGAAATGAGGAAGCTTTCCTAAGAGGAACACAGCTAGAGCAGGAAGAGGTCTGAATCAGGAAATCAGCAGCCAGGAAAGGCAGACTCTGTGCCCGCTTGACTGAATAATGGAATAATTCACAAGCCCTTGTTTCTCTTCTAGGTCTTTCCTGTCACATTGGACAAATCCCTTCTCAAATATACTTGCAGTCATTTTGTTAGGAGAGAGTCAATGATAGGTACTAGATATGACAGTTCTCTGGAGAAAGAAAAATCTGTTATAAATGCAAGATGCAGCCATCCTATTATGATTCTCTTCCTGAGTGCTTAAAAAGGAGAGCAACCTCTGGGCTCCAAGCGCCCACCCTGCCACCCAGGAAGGCTTAGGCCCACAGCTTCTCAATGTGCGCCGTGGAAAATGGACAGCAACGTCAGCTGCTCGCGGGTGTGCCAAATCGCATCAGCTAGGGTGTCGGACTGTCTGGTGCCCTCCCTCTGTGGGGGAAGGCTTTGTTGGGACTTTGAGGCCGAGCAGTAGTTTTCTCTCCTCCCAGGACTCACCCCGCAACAAGGCCCCGAGAGGTCACCCCAGATCCGGGCTTGGAAACCAGATCCACCTGTCTAATCTCTGGGAGGCTCCAGTGACGGCGACAGGCAAATTGATCACTCATTGACAGGTCCCCAGGCCAGCTTGGAACGCCTGCTTGTGGTGACTTGGCAGTGCTCTCTGCTTTGGGGAGTTCGTGGGAATGTGCTGTTCTTGAACAAACAGCCTGGCACGCACGCAGACTGGGGAAGCAGGGTCTCAGCAGTGAGCGCGCAGAATACAGTGGAAAACACCGAGTGCCTGGAGGAATAAAGGCCTTCTCTGAGACGATGTTTGCTCCTTCCTCGGTATTGCAGGCTTGCACCATCTGGAAACCATCTTCTAGTATCAACTGCTACCACGTGATCAGCTTTGGACATATTTTGGAGACTTGATTCTGTGACCAACATGCTGTGGGACCATGGGGCGCTCAAGTCTCCTTCTCAAGGTCTTGGTCTCCTCATCTGCAAAACAAGATTAGATCATTCTAGAGATTTCTGACATTGACAGGATGGTGAAAGGGAAAGACATTGAAGGCATTGAAGTCAGCAAATAGGAAGGAAGCCAGCTCTGTGGCAGCCTCGCTGTATGGTCCTGGGGACACTGGTGTCCCTCATCTAGCATGGTGCCTTCTCCATAATAACAATAAATATGAATACTCTTTACTTAGGCATAACCATGTTTCTGTACATCCATAGCCTTAGTCAACACAAGCACGTTATTGGGGCAGTTTAAGAGGAAGAAGCTATGAATAACCAAAGCTTTACGATTGTGTTGGGCTTGCAGGTGAGTTTGTCCCTCAGAAAGGGCCAGGGGCTTCTTAAGTGCTATCCCCCAGCCTGGCCCCATAATAGGCTACTGAGACCTGCCATGATTTCCTGTCCCAAGGCAGAAGCAGTTCCTGATGCAGGGGCCAGCGGGCTGGGATAAACCCACTCAGACCAGGGAGCAAACCACTCAGATCCTGTTCTGAGGTAAGACTGAGCAGGACTCAGAGAGCCTGTGGCTGAAAGCGGAGCCAGAGGGCTCCCAAGTGGGGCTCAGGGGAAGCCTGTGTCTTCAGTGGCTGGGGACCCCCTGTGACCCAGAAGTGCAAATGCTTGGCAGGTTCTCTCAGACCAGGAGCCTAACGTTGCCGAAGAGCAGCTGTCATGACAGACAGGTCATATGCTTGGACCCAGACCTCGGCTTTATTTAGAGCAAATAAGAGCAACACTGGCTGTCCTCTTGGACATAGACACTGAGCACCTCTGCCTGTGTTCTCTGGGCTGCTCCTGTATTAGGAGTCCTGAAGAAAAATAATAATAAATCGGAGAAACAACGATATCAATAATTGACAACACTAGAGCACACATCCACTTAATGAGACACAAAACAGCTGTTACTAGGTTGGTGCAAAAATAATTGCAGTTTAAAAGGTTAAAAATAATTGCAAAAACCTCAATCACATTTGCACCAACCTAATAAAAGTGATATGTGTGAAGAGTTTTCTGTAAGATTTGAAGGTATGTGTTTTATAATGTCCAGTAAAAACTGCTATATGCACCTTATTACAAATTAGCAAACTATAGGTTTAGGAAAATCAATCCTTGAAGGAAACACCACTTGGCTCTAGGTGGTCTTTGTTGGCTTTCTACTTTGAAGTTCTTTAAAATGTTCTACAGGGTGCAGGTAGTATTTTAAAATGTAAAAACACACACTTTTTTTTTTTTAAGGCCGAATTTTCTTGCTCTCATATTGAGACAAACAAGCTGGAGTGCTTTATCTGCAGTTTAAACTGCACAGCAGCTTGATCATTTCAACACGATGGCAAGAAGATTCTGAACCATGCAAATGCAGGAGAAGAGCCAAAAGACAGAGTTCTCACCACCTCCACGAAGCCCTGAGCAGCACACAAATGCCTTTCGTTCTTGGAGTCTCCATTGGGAGCAGAAATAACAACCACCAAAACCAAAGCACACACGTTAAGAAAATAAATTAACATGACTTACGTTTGTTGTTTTACAAACAGACAGGGATTTTTATATTCTCTCAAATAGATGCTGGTCCTGCAGAAAAGTCTCTTAGACAGGCCATACATTCATTCCCACGTTGCTGTTAGAGCTCCGGAAAATCTTCGTCTCCTCTTTGGAATTGTCCCGGGATCCACAGCACAGGCTCGTGGATGTGGTCAGTGTTGCCAACTCTTGGCCTTTTCGGATGGATTATGATTTTCCAAAAGCTGTTTGAAAACTGGGCAATCACTTTGGGAAACATTTTTGGGTAAAAGTGAAATGTGACTGGAAACACCAGAGACTGAAACAAACCAACCTACCCACAGAGATGCTGCAAACCAGGCTGGCACCAAGCGCTCCTGTGTGGCTTCAGTTTCGGGATAACTACACCGTCTCCACAGGGGGCTATTGTGGGGCCAACACTCGTTATTATGTACCATTTTGAACATGTTTTCAGGAAAAAAATCAAACCTGTCCATACCGATGGAGAGTTTACCCCCATGTAAGTTTGAACCAGAAAATAGAGAAAATGAAGCCCAGCCCTTGCCTGCCTTCAGGGAGCTCACCAAATTTATTTCCCCCACGCATTCTGCATGTATTTAATTTCAGGTTCACCTATTTTAATACTGGTGTCCAGAAGAGGCACAGGAAATGGCTCATGCCAGCACAGCAGCATTTTTATAATGAGTGGGGAAGAGACCCGAGGGCAAAAGGTCAACTTTTGGACAAGAGGAAGATGAATCTTTTCTCCCTGTCCCTCTGCTGCCTGAATCACCTGAAGCAGACAGACCTGGACTTTGTTACAGGTAAATAATTACAGTTGTATCTGCCATAAATATCTTGCTGAAGGGGCCATTGCAAAAATTGAGATTGTATCTCCAAGCAACTGTCAAATGGCTAGAATAAATTCAGAGGACTTGAAATACTGATGTACATTTTCTATCATAGATATCTCTCGGTCTAGACTTTCAGACTGCATCTTGACAGAACACCTAGGATGGCTGAGAAATTAAGGAGTCAGGAACAAAAAAATTACATAGTGTTGGTGTTCTGTGGTTTGTGTCTTCTTTATCTGTGGTCTCGGCAAACAGGAAGTCCTTGTGAATTGGGGGGCTTGAGCAGAAATGTTAAAGGCACAGATCCCTGGGAATTAAAAAAAACCAAGGAGGTAATAAATCTCAGACCAAAATGGAAAGCCCGAAGAGGTCAGTGAGCTACAGCCAACCTAATATCTGTACTTCTCAGGGCCGCAATAAATCTGACACTACTCCTTCTTGGCTCAGCTGGCTTCTGTGCAGCCGGCACATCAAAGCCTCTCCCAGTATCCTCTGCAATCACCTGTTTCTCATTGGGCCTGGTGGGTGAGGCAGGCAGGATGGGGTGAGGGGGCAGGATAGGGCTGTCCCCTCCTTCTCGGCACCATCTGGGGGCCATATTTAAACACCCTGCAGCCTGGGGTTTAGGGAGAGGACTCTGGGGGAACTAGAAGGCACTGCCCCAAACTGGAAGAAGTGAAGGATCAGCTGCGGGAAGGAGTGGCAGTGGGGCTGAGGAAGATTTCCTGTCTGGAGATGCTGTCTTGTTTGGGTCTGAAGGGAGAAAGGGAGGGAGGGAAGAGGACCATTCCTCAGGCTATCTGAATTTGATCAGAAGAGGCCTCTCACTTGTGAATTCCAATTCACCTGGATCTTTTCCTCACACATTTCCCCCAAATTATTCATTTTTTTCAAAAATGCTTATTAAAGTGCCCATTTGTCTAATTACTTATGCCCCAAACCATGCCAGGCGTCTTACTTTATCACCGATTCTCCTAACAGCCTTGTAAAGGAGATATTGTTGTTCTCCTCCTTCAGGTGAGAAAACTGAGGCTCAGATGGTCAAACATTTTGGTGAAGGTCACGCAACTCGTGGGTAGCAAAGTCAGGACTTGAATCCAAGCCTCTGAGACTGAAAATTCCATGTGGTTCTTACTCTGCCACAATAAATTTGCTGTGATCAGGGCACCACTAAATCCTGCAAAGGATGTAAAAATAAACCAGAAGAGGATCCTAGGATTTTTTGAAAAAATGGCTTGAAAGTTGAGATCTGACATACCTATAAATAACAGTGATACAAAATAGAGTGTGATAAATGCTTTGAGAGAGATACCAATAAAATATGAAGGGATTGGGAGGAGGCAGCAATTGCTTCTGAATAGAATGGGCACTTGCATTGGATCTGGGGGCATTGGTAAGATTTGGGCCTCTGGCTATAAAGGAAAAGGATATTGCAGCAAAAAAAAAAAAAAAAAAAAAAAAGTGGCTCTTCAGAGACCCCAGCCAACAAAGCATGGAGTACATTTGGGAGACTTCAAGTACCGTGTTTCTCCGAAAATAAGACCTAGAAAATAAGTGCCAGACAATCAGCACTGATGCGTCTTTTGGAGCAAAAATTAATATAAGACGCAGTTTTATTTTACTATAATATAAGACAGGGTCTTCAATATAATATAATATAATATAATATAATATAATATAATATAATATAATATAATATAATATAATATAATACCAGGTCTTATATTAATTTTTGCTCCAAAAGATGCAGGAGAGCTGATTGCCCGGCTAGGTCTTATTTTTGGGGGAACAGAGTAGCTGAGTTTAGAATAAGCCACACTGAAAGGAGTATTGGGAAATGAACTTGGAAAGGCTTGTAGTTTAAATGTGTAGATGTCTTGTAATACCTGATAAAGAGTTTGGACTTTTTTTTTCCTGTAAGCAGCATAGAGTTATTGAAGAGTTTTGAGCATGATTTAGAAAGCTTATTTTGTGTGGAAGTGTGGAAGATAAATTGAAGAAGAGAGAGAGGAAGCAAAGAAACAAGGCAGGAGGCTATTGTAATAGTTGGGGTTCCAAGCATGCTGACCGTAAAGACTGATTGCCTCCTCTACATGTTTGGCTTTGCTGTTGGGGAAAGATCAACTTCTTAATGTCCATCAACAGAACTGTATGAAGTCCTAAGCATCCTGTGTTTGTCACTTTGAATAATTCTCCAGAGCCAAGCAAGTGTCTGCGGGCTGGGTAGCCATCCAGCTGACAACTAGGACCTGAATAGTGAGGGATCCCCTTTGGTTTTTCTCCAGCGGCTCCTCCAGGGATCCTGTCATTTCCAGACCAACACCTTCACTGGCTTGCCCTTCTCAGGGATATAGAATGTCTCTCCCAGCGGTGGTTGATACTCTGGAAAGAAAAACATGGGGCATATGGAAAGCAGAACTGGCTAGGAGTCAGGACTCTGATTCCAGGCTCTGTGCTAGCCCTGAACTTCTGTTTGACTTTGGACAGACCACCATATCTCATTGGATTCAGTTTCACCATCTCCTAAACACGGAGAATAGAATTGTTGGTTCACCAATGCTGGGGGGGATGGTATAGTGCAGATTGCATAGGGTATCTGTTTCCATACTGGGTCCTAAGAGCCTCAGACTGCTTTCGAGATGCTTCAGGGACTCCCCACAGATAAGCATAGTCTGAATAGATCCCCTTTATCCATTGTTATCAATACATATTGGGCTTCTGCTGCAAACATGTAATGAATGGATCAATGACTATTTAAACCACTGGTGATGTGTAAAGAGATTCAACCAGGAATCGGAGGATATAAAAGAGATTCCAGGAGCTATCCTAAAGAGTTGTGAGATCTTCAGCAAGCCGTTTATCCTCACCTTGAGCTTCTGCTTCTTTATCTGTCACATGCTTGGTTTTGAATAGATGATCTGTGTTCTTTCCAGTGATGAGGCTATATTTCTCCATTACATGGGGATTACAGGAATATAAATAAAATGTACTGTGACAATGCTTTAATACTTAGAAAGCAAGGCCCTGTATCACATCACTTATGTAGACTGTGATCAGAAACAGGGAATCAGGTCTTGGGACCATCAAGACAGGCACAAACCAAAACCAAAAAGCATGCACTTTACTTGTAGGAAGGCCACCGAAGCCCTCAGTAACAGCTTATCAATTCTTAGTTTGTGCACAATTCTAACGTGCTTGGCTCTTTGATGATATAGCTTACAGAAGAAAATCCTGCAGCAGGAAAAGGACAGCTAGAGACGGGTACTTAGAAAGCAGCACTAAATGACAATCTGACACCCAGCTACTAGAAGTGAAAACGGTGAAAGGCATTAAGGAACTGGAACAAGTCGGAAGCACTTAAAGATGGGGATTGTTGACCAGAGGGGCAAATATTTTTACACAATCTAGTTCTACCCATCTCCTTTTGCAGCAGGATTTAAACTCATGTGAAATCCAGAGGAATCCAAGACAGTTAAGAAATTGGCTCCCACGTTGGAGCAGATGAATTAGCAAAGGAGCAGAGTGAAGGATACACCAAATATTTGTTTTAAAAAGCCAAGTTGTTAAATCTGAAGTCTGAGGGAAAAACTGACTTAAGAAAAGCATGAAGCGAAAAACACACACGGTGCCAGGGGATACACTATGAAGATTGTTCAAGTGGTTCAATTAGATCCACTAACTGAGGTTCCAGTCATGACCCCGAGTCATTATGATAAAAACAAATTATGATGCATAGTCTCTACTGAAGGAAGCATGGAAATACATAACTTACCTGGGAAGCTTTCTAACAGAGTGAATTTGGGGTGGGGGGCTGGGTGGGGAATCAAATGTTGGTTTTTACAGGGTTAAGATTCAGTTATCTGGAAATCTGCTTCTCTAAATCCCCCAAAATGTCAAGCCCTCCCGTGGCACTCCCCTTCCTCTAGGGATTCTAGCCCTAGGGATCTCTGGGGGTAAGGTGCTCCCGGTGATCCCGAACGGATGCCATGCCCAGAATGGCCAGACATCTGTGAGAAGCTTCAGTGCTGTCAAGTACGCCATCCATCTCTATTTCGTGCTGCTTTGGGAAGTTACACAGAGAGAGAGCATTACTGAAAACCTCATCTGCCTTGTGCCAGACAGGCTTTCCTTGCTCCCCTCCCCCCATCTCACCACCACAGCCTATTTGCAGCAGAGATTGTGGATTTGGTGACCAGGGCATAGTGGGATGGTGGAGATGCGCAGGAGCCTGGGCCTGGGAGCCTTCGTGAAAGGCCAAGGAAAGCTCAGGTTCGATTCCTGATCCCTGTGGTTACACTCTCTTCAGCTGAGCACCTGTAAAAACAGAGAGGCGCCCAGACCTCCTTAAGGAGGAAGCCCAGAGAACACTTCACAGATGCAGCGCCGTGTCTGTGTACAGTGCAATGTGTGCAATGGAATGGCTATTAAGGGAACAATTCAGCTGACATTGACACATTAACACCCAGCATGCCTGTAAACATCAAACATGAACGAGATCCAAATCTGAGGTCTGCCTGGGGGTGCCGCACTCATATGGGGGATTTACCCCACGTTCCTCCAGACCCTTGGGAAGACAGGATGCCTGTCCCCAGGCAAAGGGGAAAGGACAATAAAATGTGCCAAGTGCTGTGCTAAGTCCTTTCCCTGCATTCGCTCCCTGAGTCTTGATGACAGCTCTGTGAGTTAAGGAATCGCTACACCCATTTCATAGACAATGGCACTGAGCCTCAGAATGGTTAGTAAACAGCTTCCTGGAAGTCAGAAGTGAAGATTTCAAATTGGATGTGCCTAATATTGCCAAATTCTCTGCTTCTTTCACTTTACGGCTTCCTGCAGGACAGAGGGTGAGTGCTTCTGGAGGACCCCTCTTCAAGATGTTTGAGAACAAAACTCGTCCATCTCGGACCAGCAGCCACAGCATTGTCTGAGTAATTATTAGAGATTCCAATTCTTGGGTCCCACCCCAGACCTACTGGAATTGAAACTCTGAGGGTGGGTCCAGCAATTTGTGTTTTCATGAAATTTCCAGGTGATTCTGATTGCAGCTAAGGTTTCAAAACTGCCACGCTAAGGCCTGGCTACTCAAAGTGTGGAGCCAGGACCGATGGCAAGGCATCACCATGGAGCTTGTGAGAAATGCAGAATCTCAGGCCCTCTCTTGGACCCCAAATCTGAGTCTGAATTTTAGTAGGATTCCCAGAGATTTGAGGGCACGTCAACGTGGGATAAGTACCTGGCTCTGTTGGGTGAAGATATTGCTGAGTCCATATTGTCGTCCGTGAGTTGAGCAGTAACCAGGTTGTCTTGAAGTTCCAGGAATGGACTGGCATCACCCTAGATAGAACAGGTAGGTAGGGGTGGGTGAGCACGGCTGGACTAGACTGCGAATGGACAGGCCAGGCCCAGTGCTTTGATGCTCTGTTACTGGAGGCAAGTGCCCCTGGAAGGCCTTTGGAAGACATGGCATCGCCTGGAGGAGAGGGGTGTCAGGTCTCTGTCCGTCCTTCCCAAACTGATGAATATGTACTAGCTGCTGGGCTGTCTGCCCTGAGAAGGAGTCTCTGTCTGTGTCTTGGCTCAGTGGTAATGAGTGCTGGGGTCAATTAGCAATGCCTGTCATGAATGTGGGCGGGGGCAGTGGTGATACCATGGTCTACTGATGTATGAAGGTGGGGGGCAGGCCACAGAGAGTGTGAGTAGATCGAGATAATGCAAGTTTGGCAAACACTTAATTGCACATACATTTTTCTGTTTGAAGAGTTTATAGACAAATTCTCTGATAGCCTATGTTAAAACCTAACTGCCATTTAAAAAAGATATAAATGAGTAGGGTAACAAAACATGCAAACAGTACATAAGCTATATAACCCCTTTCTCGTGACAATCCTTCTCAACAGTTTCTAGGGTATCCTTCCAGAGATACTTTTATGTACACACACACACACACACACACACACACACACACACACTTCACTTAACAATTTATTTGGAGTTTGGCTCACTGTAATCATTGTTTTCCAAGGTTACATAGTATTCCATTATTTGGATGCACCATAATTTATCTTGCTAGTCCTCCATTAATGGGCATTTTGATTGTTTCTTTACACTACAGGGATTAGCTCTGTATACGTGTTTTTGTTCTCAAGTCTGAGTATTTCAATAGAATTGATGGTCCAAGGGAACGTGCATTTTAAATTTCGATGATTTAGACCAAATTATTTCCCCAAAAGGTTGTATCAATTTTCACTCCCACCCACAATGTACCAACCAGAATTTTTAAAAATGTTTTTTTTATTTTGAAATAATCACACAATTACAAGAAAGTTGAAAGTATATTATTCTACAAAGCACTTTTTTCTTGACCCATTTGAGAATAAGTCACCGACCCAATATCCTGTAGCCTCTGAATGCATAAGTGTTCATTTCTTAGAAGCACATTTGCCTATGTAATCATAAGACAACCTTCAAAGTCAGGTAACTAACACTGGTCGGTAACTACTATCTAATCCCCAGACCTTTTCAACTCGCACCAGTTTTCTCAATAATGTTTTTCTTAGCAGACAGGTTCAGTCTGGAATCAACTGTTGCTTCTAGTGTCATGTCTCTTTAGTCTTCTATTTGGAAAAGTCCAGCCATTACAGACCAGCTATTTCATAAAATGTATGCTCATTTGGGTTTCTCTGATGTTCCCTTGTGATAAGATTCAGTTATCCATCTTTGGCAGGAATATCACACAAGTGATGCTGGGTTCTGTGCACTGCATCCTAGCAGGTGGCCCACGACTTTTATCCGTCCCATTGCGGCCGATGTTTGCTTTGATCACTCGATTAACGGGGTGTCTGCTTGCCTCCTTCACTTTCAAATGACTCTTTTTCTCTTTATAGTTAACTCGTATTTTGTCAGGAGGCAATTTGAAACTGTGTAAATACCCTGTTCCTCATAAGACTTTTGACTTGCTCTCTTGTTGACCTCTATTAGTATGTTTTTCTATTTTGCTCAATAAGTTATATTTCATTAGCATGGCTACTTATTTTGGTGCTCAGTTTGCCCTGATTTTGCCAATGGGAGCCCTTCCAAACTGGTTTCTGTCTGCTTTTGATGTGTCTGTCTAACTGAGCTTCCATTGTTTCTAGCATCAGAAGATATTCCCAGCTCATCTTGTACTTTCCCAGTTTTCAGATGCTTTTCCAAGGATTCAGCTACTTTTCTAAGGAACCCTGGTTTCTTTTAGTGGAGAATGACATTTACACACACAGACACACACATACACACGTGCGTGCACTTTTACATTTATATTTATTTCTGTATCTGTCTATACTTATTGAAAACGATGAGTTCACTGTGGCAGTTCCAATTCCAATCCAACACCACAAGGATCAGTCTGATTTTTTTCTCTTTCCATATTTTTTTCTTTCTGACAATAAGAACCTTAGATCCTATTATCCTACACATATTTATTTGTTCAAGCCTCATGTATATACCGATCTCCCATCTTGACACCACCCCTCCCTCACATGGGTGCCCTCCAAATCCGTTCAGGCCGTGAAGCCTTGTGCTTCACCACCCACATGGGGTGGCCCCACCCCACACTCTCCTCGCTGGTGAAATCCCTCCCTACCTCACTCAGGTCAGCCATTCGTGCTGGGCCCAACCCAGCTTTCTTGGGCTGTGATTTCTCATGCAAGGCCACACTCCCCCCACACAGATGCCCTCATCCTGCCAGACTCTGGTCCGACTCTTGGCCACTGCGGCTCTTCCCACTCTGGACCCCAGCATAGACGCCTACCTTGTTCTGCCCTACCTAAAAGTTTTAGGACTGAAATGTCCAGAAGGGAAGAGAAAAGAAAGGGGGAGGAGGAGGAAGAGGGAGAGATGAGCCGGCATTTTAATAGACTAGTGGACACCTTTGCATAAAATGACCCTTCATTCTTGATAATCAACTATCATGAGGACCTTTTTGATTCAAGGGACCTTGGAATATTTTCCCGAAAGAGAAGAGATGCATGATGTCAGGTACTAGACTTGAGCAAGAGTGTACGTGGGGGCAATTTTCTGAGGCTCTGAATGGGGTCTAAATCCATTCTTGGAACACTTTTTTTTTTTTGAGAAAATTCGACAAGCAGACATCAAGCTGAGATTAGACATGCAAAAAATGTATTAGGGGAAATGGCTGCAAGAGGAAACAGGAGAGGAGAGGCTGGAAAATCTGTGCTGTTGACCTGGTCTCGAGTTAAGGAGAGAGGGAAGCAGGGAAGGGTGGGTGGAACCATTTCAGACTGCATTGCAGTTCTAAGGAAACTTTGACAAGGTTTTCAGGGAGTGTGAAGCCACAGTCTCCTAGTGCAGGAGTCCCCTGGAAGGGGCCTGCCTCAATATCTCTGCCATGCTAAGTTATTGTCTAGGAGAAGCTGTGGGAAGAGTGGTCTCAGCATGAGCATAACGATGGATTTCAGAGTGTGGCAGGTAGGCCATGGATTAATTATGCTTCCTGAAGTCAGACATGTGAGAGGCACCTACTCAAGGCTGCCACATGAGCAAAGGGGCTAGGAAGGGTACCCTTCTGGAAGTGTAAGACTGAGTCATATTCTGTTACCTAACAGAGAAACCAGTTATCAGAAAGATATACCTGTCTCCATGAGCAGAGACACACAGACAAAAGGGGGAAAGACTAGCAGAGCGGAAGAAAGATAAACTCTCTTGCCAGGTATCCAGTGCAATTGGCTTCACATGTTTAGACCAAGTGGAGGTGACCACCCATGTATCCCTTTGACTGGAACATTGAAAACCAGCCACTTGCAAAGCCAGACTAGCCTCCCCCAGGCCTACAGCACCCTGCACTCCCTACTCTGGACTCTTGGACCTTTGATCCCCTGATCTCATTCATACTTTAACTCTCTGTAATCGTCTGGGACCTCCTTCTTGGTTGGCAACCCAGTCACATTCCTTTCTTGGGTTTAGCAACCTTGGCACCTCTATCCCAGTGGGCTTTCAACTTGGCATGTTTCCATGGGCTCAGTGGCTCCCACAACTGCATGTGGGAATCATTTTCCCTTCCCACATTGTTTAGCAGGACCCACTAGCCAAGCTAGTGTAACTGGCAAGTCAGGGAGTGTGAGGACAGAGTCAGGGAGTATGAGGCCAAGGCATATGTGTCCCACAGGACACACTGGAAGAGAGGAAGGGAATCCACAATCCTGTACCTCCCGAGTTAAGTGGACTGTACTCTTTATCTTTCAACATTGCCCATAGCCTTCCAGTTATGCCTCTAATACTAGGAAATAATTTCAGTCCTTACATTTGTATAGCAATTGTGCTTCTTTTTAAGTTTTACGACAATGCTAAGAAGTATATGATGGCATTTTATGGGTGAGAAAGTGAAACACCCAGAGAAAGTTAAGTGATATGCTTAAGGTCACACAACTACACCAGATGGAAACACAGCTGAGTTAAGCTTGGTCAAATGCTCTTTCCACAACATGCTACTCTCCTATCTGTTGTGTATCCTCCACCCCTGGATTCTTTCTCAACTTTCCTGAGAGCCTGCTCCATTAATTCCAATTCCCTCCCCCAGCTTCTGCAACCTTATGAAATAACTTGCTCTACTGAATCATCGCTTTACCTACAAGATATAATTTTATTCTACTGCCTCCGATTTCATTATCTCTGTTTTGTCACTCGATCTCGCTTTTTCTAGGGGTTCCAAAGGATTTACAATGAATGATAAGAATGGAATTATAAGCACCAAAAAATAGAGAATAATTAAATGTCAGTCATGGCCACGATAGAGTGAATGGAATTCTGCATCTCACTATTTGGGGCTCTGACTATGAAGATACTCATTAACTATTTTTTATTCTTAAAGCTGTGAGTTTGGCTGGGGACTCAGCTCTATGTGGTGTATCATGCTTACCTTGCCTTGCCCCCACCCCTGTGTGCCATCCCCCCAACAGAAGATAGGCATCTTTGGGAGCGAGAATTTTTAAATGAGATTATTTATGCATCAAGGAATAAGTATTAATATCTAAAGTATATTCATATGCTGATTGTTTTCTGGTGATGAGAATGAGAAATGTTATTTCTCTATTAAATTATGAAAGCCACCGGATTATGCATGCCACGCTGACGTGCCAGCTCTGTTGCTCTCTACTCACAGTGATGCTTGGAGTCTCATTTTCAAACCTGATGCCTCTGGAAATGGGCCTGAATGTTCTGTATGTATAGGGGCAGTGGTGCCGAGGAAAAACCATGGTTGCTAAATGAGCATGTTGAACCTGCTCTAGGGTCTGCATTTCATGCAAGTGCAGGTACAGCACTCTCCCCACCAGTTTGTTCTGGAGCCCTGTGCTTTTCCCAGAGCCCTCAAAGGGCTTAAAGGGACATGATAAGTGCAAGCAGCAAGTGTTATATTTACAAAGAGAGCCATAGGGAGAGCAGCTGAAGGAACCCAGGGTGTTTAGTATGAAGAGGCAGAGGCCAGAGCAGATATATTGTCTTCAAACACCTGAAAAGAACAATCATGTCCAGGAGGCTGACACTTGCTCTATGTTGCCCAGAATGCAAACTAGAATCTAAAGACAGAAAATTTCTGGTTCCACAAAATCATAATATTTTGTATTTTGCAGTACTGAACTACTTTCAAAAAGTCCTTTCAAAAACATTGTCATATTCAGACAGATAAAGTAGTTTCCTATGCTCACATAAACTAATAAGCCAGGTTGAACCCAGTCCCCTTAAGAAGAATCTACTGGCTTACTCAATGGTTTAATGACGTTGGTGTCCTACAATGAATTGGGTCAGCTCCTGTGGTAGTAAGGGGACTCCTCAGATTTCGAACAGGCTAATTCATGCATCTGCTACTATTATTTCTCTGTATAATCTGGATAGTCAACTGTAGAGGGGTTGGGTGAACCTCAGAGGGGCTGTCTTTCTTATTGTCAAGGTACTAAGAACACGGCTTTTCATACTCTGTTCCTCCATCACTCACTTCTCCTTTCCTGTGCATTTTCATCCCTCCCAGCTCTCTGGAACACCTCTGCTATATAGCCACTTTCTTGTTCTTTGCCTCTCCAGGTGGGACAAAAGCTGTTTTGATTGGCCACCAACACTTTAATGAGCAATAGTTTAGCACACTACTTCTCTCAGAGCTATTAGCTGTTTCAATGCATTCAGTGCAGACAAAAACCCAAAGGAATGAGTCAGTAATTAATTAAATTCCAGACATCATGCATCTTGAAGTATGAGCTATTCTTGGAGGGGGAAGAGAGACATGGGGACCCCTCCCAGTGACCCTGGAATAGAGCAGTCAGGCAACCTCACACTCCATTTCCAAAAGCCCAGTCCGACTTACGGCAGCTCCACCTGAGGGCTCTCACCTTTCCTGCCCCACTTGGTTCCATCATCCTTCCCCGTAAGATGATCTCAGATGTACCCAGCTAGGCCTCCAGCTTTCTTCCAAAGCTTATAAAGACTGCTCTAGCTGGAGTGTCGATGGATGTGTTTCTGTGTGACAAGGAACTCATGAAGAGAAATGATTCAAGAGGAATATTCATTCAAATGGTTAAGGCTAAGGGAACTCTGAAGGGCTGAGATAAAACAAATCTATGACACGCTAGTTTCCATTAGAGTCTGCAAAAGGCCTTGCTCCCGTGTGGATACTCTTCTAGGACTTGAAGTCCTTTGTCTCTGAGGGAAAATGCCCCCCAACCTGCTCGCCTGGCCTTTGTTACTCATGCTCCAGGCACAGAGGCTCTTGACTCAAAGGAGCTCAGGAACAACACTCCATTTCTTCCCAGTCACTGGTAGGAGCTCCAAAGAAATGATGGGAATTTTAAGAATCACCCAGCAACAAGAAAATAGTTAATGGAACCACTAATAAGAAGGCAAACGTTGTACAGAAAATCTGTCTGCTTTCCTTTCCCCATATCAATATTGCTTCGAAAGTCAATTTGTCACTGTACAGTCAGAAAGCTCACCCCAGTCTCCTTTAATGTTTCACGCTAGGTTTGTCCAACAAGAGTAATAAAAATAATGACACCATTATTCCTCTTCTCTCTTTGTTTTCAGTGCTTCACTTGCAGATTTGAATAATGAATTATACTCACATTATCTGTACTCTCTTGCTCTTGACTTCCTCTACTGGCTAAAAGTGAAGCTATTATCCGATTGTCAAAGATGGAGGAGCCTTTCCTCCTGCAGTCAGTGATCCTGTGATGTAGATACACTTTGGGGTGAAATTATCGAGAGTACAATTTCAAGCTATGTAAGAGAAAATTACCAGCCAGGGTGAAAATGGATCTGGAACCCGGTGAAATATTAAATATTTCATTAGTAATCCTTTTGGAACAAAAATAAGTAGACAACAGAATTCGTTGTGAGTTGGGCATGAAAGGCTAATTAATGTTATTGTATTCGGCTGATTGACTTCAAGGCTATTAAATCATTATTTCATTGTCTGGATCTTTACCTCATTCAGGCTAAAGAAGCCATTTCATCAGGAAAACAGTGGTTTTCCTCTTTTTAAAAAAACTTCTGCTGCTTCTAAGGAGACCCACTCGTGTGCCTGAACTGGGTTTCTTACACGGTTGAGGTTGCATCCTTGATAGATCTTCCAGTACATTTTAGGAGATGTAAAGTTCACATCTGGCTTAAAGAACAAATTAAAAGTAGACAGGGCAACCACCCTGTGGAGACCAGTACCCATGTCTGAAAGAGCTACAGAGCTCACGCTGTCCATCCCTTTGTGCCAACAGGTAGGTGTCCTGTCTACTCTTCATCAACTTTCCCATCTTTATCATCTTCTTGCAGAAACCTGGTTCCACATACTAGTCCATAATTCATTATCCACGAAACAAAGCAAAATAAATCTCTCTCTCCCACAAGCTTGTGCAAAAACATATTTGAACCTATTTGTGGTGACTGTCTCCTGGTCTTCACTCCCAATTCCACAGGTGCCATTTAGCAAGGACAAATGTTGAGGACCAACATAAGTATCCAAAGAGAGTTTCTTACATCTTAACCTGGGCCTGGTGCATGGTAGCCACTGGCTATATGACATCGCTATGAATTAGAAATAGACTCTCTTCCTCTATGCCATTGCAGCCTCCCACTGAGTCATGTAGCTTGGCAGGCAAAGTGCAGGGTTGGATTTCAGTGCTACTTGTCCCCTTGGCCAGGCCCCTGAGCAATCGAACACAACAGACCCAGGATGGACTCTTTTGGCAAAGTCCAAAGATAAAAAGTAGGCAAAATCCAGCTCTAGGACTTTCCATCTTTGCCTTTCTCTTCCTTCCTTTCCTGGCCTGCTTACCTGTTCAGATACTAGAATTTCGATCAGTAGCTAAGAAGGACCCGAGGTGGTCTCTTTTCAGGGGACCTTGAAATCCCATTCTAATAGGAGTTCCTTAAAGAACAAGGACTTTTTGAGATGCAAAGTAATACATTTAAATGTACAATTCCACGTACCCCCAAAGGCAATGAAAGGTTTCTGATGTCTTCCTGATTGATCTTCTGTTGGCTGCTTGGGAATCAGTAGAATTGTAATGTTCCTTTCCTTTGGATTCTGGAGACCAATTGGCCAACCTTCACTTTTTGAGTGTTATGACCATTCTCAAAGTAGCAGAAGCCAGAACAAGGAGTGGGGCCGGACATGAAAATCTCTGGGGATTGGGCTGTGAGTAGTATAGAACTTTAGATGGGCTTCTTTTGGCTTCTGCAGAGAAAAAGGGGAGCAGAGAGACCCTTTACACAAACAATTAAGACCCAACTAAGCCAAGATGAGTAACAAAATTCTGCATGAAAAATGGTATTATCTGGCTCTGTCAGTCTCACTTGATAATAGCTCAGCTTTCCACACAGTACAAACACAACCTAACACTCCCTCTTTCTTACCCCTCTCCCTTTCTTCTGAGAAGAAAATGGAAAAAAGAAGCATAAAAAAAAATGAAGTTGAAAGAGGTTTTGCCCACATTAGCAGGCATGGTGGCTTGGAATCTGGGGCAAAGTTTCATTTCTTTTGTATTTTTAAAACTGGTAGCTCTATTTTCTCTGAATAAACCTGATGGAAATGAAACCGTATCAGTAATTTGGAAAGAAATTATACAACACTGGGTGGGTGTGTGGCCTGGTTCTGCTTTCCTAGTAATGTCAGTTTCCTAAAGACAGAGATGTGGTTGGTAAAGGGGCCCGTCCACGGATCTTGTGGGTAGACTTCACAGTGGGTTGGGATGGCTAAGGCCAAAACCGGTGTGGATCTGAGTGCTTCCCCAGAGGTGAGAGACAGCCCTGGCTCCCAAATACAGTGGATTTGTACCAAGGAAAACCACATTGCTAAGCTGAGTATCGGGCTACTCCTAGCTGAGACAGAAGCTTTTAGAGCAAACTTCCTTGCAAAACTGCCTGGTCACGGACCTGGAAGTATGTGAACTCAGTGGAACAGAGCCTGCGAAGAAGGCCACAATTTCATGCCTACGTGCTCATTTTATCTCACAGGGCCACAGCTCTGTTTCACAGCCCAACCTGAGGTCCTGTCCGTGACCCGTGTGAGGGTCCTTGTGGCACTAGGATTGATAAACTGAGTGAATGATGGAACTTCCACAAAGCCACCACACACTTGGTGAGGCAGGAAGTGCATTAATTCCACACCTATTTACGGCACCTCTGGCCTGTTCCAGGTACCCTGTGCTGGCGTGAGGCAGTCCAAGACAAAGTAAGAACAGTCCCTGACTTTAAAGAGATCACTATCTGATGGGCACAGCCAGAATAGAAACTGACAATGAATGAAGTCAGCTCAGAGCTTTATGGGAGCACAGTGGAGGGCCCTTATTATATTCTGGAAGCAGCTGAAGAGTCAGTCTCAGCTTGGAGGTAGGGAGGGTTTGGTTCCTTCTCAAATGTGGAATTTCAGTTCCCAAGCATCATTCATCTTGATGGATCAGTTTAGATGGTAAGAAAACACAAGATAGAGGAGAAAGGTGAACAAAATCTTGGTCTTGTTCTGTTTCTCTTGGGAATCTCCATCAGCTAAACATAAGTATAACTACTTCAAGATAACAGCACACGTCTAAGGTTGTATGTACTCTAGTAAATGCTGCAGTTGGCTCTCTCAACTCCATTTCTTCCCCCATTCACTTTATTCGAGGAATCTGGAAAATTCCAATCTATGTTGTCCAGAAGCCCAGGGGCTAGGATTCTGGCTGCAAATTAGATTTTGCTAATCTAATGCATTTGGGGGAAATTTGGAATACACAGGCAGTGGCCATCTTGGCTGCTGGCAAGGAAGGGCTGGGCAGAGGTGTGCACTTGTGATGGTCACAGCAGTGCCAGGGTAGTGAGAGTCAGACTCAGTAGCAGCAATAGAGCACTGGTTTCCTGACCCTTGGACCAGGGTCAGCATGGTGTGACCTTGGAATGGAATTGGTAGTTTAGTGGTGATTCCTGACATCTGCTCCTCCAGTTCTTCTAAGTATTTAGCAAATGACTACTTCATGTGCTCAATATTTTCTGCCCAAAATACTTGAAGAGATTTCTGTTTCTTGCACTGAATCCTGGCGTAGACACATGGCCTGCATTTCCCTTGGTCAAGATCTATGTCGTAAACCACTTGGTTTCATTCTGTCCCTTTGAGTTTATACTGGATTCCACTTCTCTGACCCCTCACCCTCTTCTTTGATCATAACTCAAGTTCATCCCTTGGACCCATTTATTTCTAGTCTCCTAGGGTGTTGCACATGCTGTTCATGCCCCTTTCCATGTACCCTTAGCTCACCTGAATTCACTGGCAGCTGCCGTAGGGAGTTCCCATCATGGTGACAACTGAGTGTAGGAGTGGCCCCAAGGGTAAGGGAACTAACGCTGCTAAGAAGCAACCTCAGCAATGGGGTGTTGGAATCAGTGGGCAAATACATCCAACCGCTGTTCCATCCTCCTGTAGGACGTTTCTAAGACTGCACACTTTCTCAGAGAGCCCTCAGCAAGACTGAGCTCCCGCTGCCCGTCATGGAAACCAGCTCTCCAATTCTCCTCTCTCTCTCTTGCATGCCGTAGTTCCTCACTTATGCTTCCTATAGTCACCTTTCAGATAAACCACCTGCACCCAAGATTTTCTTCTTGGGGTTTGCTTTTGGGGGAATCCACACTGAGATGAGGGTATGCCTACCAGTCAGTCCAGTTTGTGTCTTAGGTGTTCGCACTGCATCTGTCACAGGTCTGCCTGGGACTCTCCCAGCTTTCGCCCTGAAACTTCCACATCCTGGGTGACCCCTCGGTCCAGAGCAAACCAGGATGGTTTGTCACCCTAACACAGGCTGGCAAGTGGGAACAGATTGTGCTATGTTTTACACCCATCTCATACAAACCTATATTCTCTGGCTCAGATGGGGTTTAGAAGAGTCCTGATAGCTTGGAAACCAAAATTGAAATGCTAAAACTGTTTTGGTCATTGGTTAGCTTTATAATGAACTGCATTAAATTCTTGCCTTGATTTAATTTCTACCTCTAAGGAGCCAAAGAGCTGGTGGCTGGGAAGGGGGTGCCTACAGCGTGTAGGTCCTGGGGTCAGCCTCTCTATAGCATTTCCCTCGGGGTAGGCTTGGCAGCAACTTTGCAGGACCACATGACACAGATGAAATTCATCTCCTGCCACCTTCCTGACTTCCTTCACTTCCCAACGACCAACCCACAGGAACTTGTGAGCACCTAGTAGGTGTCCAACTCTATTCTAGCCATGGTGACAAACAGGCATGAAGGCACAGCTCCTGCTTGGAGGACAGATCACACTCTTCCAGTCACTCCTGGGCTCAGCCAATTGAGCTCAAGTATCTACTGACTTCTTCTTAGTAAGTGACACCACTCTGCTCCATGACGGGGCAGGGGTGGGGTGGGGAGGTCAGTTTTTTGGGGAACATGGACATTAATCAAATAATCTCATAGGTAGGGCATTAACTTGTGGAAAGTGCTACCTGAGAAAATTATGGGGAGCTCTAAGAATATAAAACGGGCACTGTACTCAGCTCAGGGCTTAGGGAAGTCTGTTCCAAGGAAGGAACATTGAAGTTGGGATGAGAAAGGTGTAAGAGATAGCCAGTGAGGGCCTGGGGAGAGAAGTAGAGAGGGATGGAGGATGTTCCAGGCTCTGAGAGGCAGGTGCTTTTCAAAATAAGGACCCGAGTGAAGATGAATGCAGCTTGAGTGTTGATTGAGTGGCTGCAAAGGTGGTGGGGCCAGATAGACCCTTGGTGATTTTGTAGGACCTTTGGCGGTATCCTTAGAGACACGGGGTAAAGGTCAGGCAACACAAAACACTGCTTGCTGTGCTGCTGACAAGATAGCAGAGCTCGGAGAAGGAAGATCAGGGAGGCTGCATGGTGCAGGGCCAAGACACACGCTGCCTTTGCAAGGCTGAGGTGGGGTGGGAGTTATACTGACTTGAGAAACTGGTTGAAACACCATTTCAGGGATGGGCGAGTCCCAGCGCAGCCACAGGGGTGAACATTTTGTCTGTGGTGCTACTGCACAGACGGATAGGTGTGGAGGGAGCTGCGGACCCTGGTCAGTCTCCAACCCTTTGACTTTCCCCCTCCTGCCTTTGGACAAGTCATTTCACCTCTCTGCATATACATATATACTTTGTGAACCATGAAAGAGGTCACAGTACAAGGTATTATTAATAATATAAGATTAAAGCGCGATGGCGCTTTAGAAATACAACACTCATTTCAAGAAGAATGGAGCCCCAGAAAGGTTTAGACACTCACACAGCATCATTTTGCAAGCTGGAAGCAAAATCTGGCATGGTGGCGGGAGGTACCTCTGCTGACTTCCAGGCCTTGGTACTTCCATCACTGCACTCCTCCAGGAACCTGCCTGAGAACTCCACCAGGACTTCCCACTCCTGGTCTATATAAAATATGAAGCACACAGAAACTCCCTAATTTAGGTTTGAGTCCCCAAAACACACATCTAAAATCATGAGCCATTATCCAGCAGCTGTTGAGGCAGGCCTGGTCCTTCTTTCCCGACATGCAGCCAGCACTTTCCCCAAAGGACTGGCAAACCTCTCTAGTTGTGGAGAAGGGCTCTGTTGGTCCATGAAACCAACAGATTCACTCATTTTTAAGAAATGCAATTCACTGGGGCTTAGTTTATTTAAAGACTCTGTTGACAGAGACACAAGTGCTCAGCCAAAGAATCAGGGCAGGATCTCCATCCTGCCAAAGAAAAGCCAAGAAGAAGTAAAGAGGAAACCTGGGTTTGCAGATGAATGAAAAGATCCTTGAATTGGAGCAATCTGGATGGGGTGGAATTGCTGGCTGCAGTTTCCAGCTTGCTGGGGAAAGGGTTGGGTTAGAATAAACCAGATAAGTAAGGGTGTGAAATCTGCTGATTGTCGACGCTCTACACGTGGGCTCCCAACTCAGTATCTGGCAAGAGATTTAACACATAGGTACAAAAAATATACAACAAGCAATTGCAAAGACAGACAAGGAGGGTGACTGGGAACTAAGAGCTTTAGAAGCAATCAGACTTGTGATCAAACCCCAACTGCGCCGTTTGGTAACTGTGCCAAACGGTAATTTCGTGGAGATAATAGTTGGTATCTCATGGAACAACCATGAGAATTAAAGTTGACAAATCAACCTGCATATAGTAGGTGCTCCTCAATGTGAGTTTCATCTAAAAGCAGAATTTGTACTTATAATCTTAGTTTTAGGACACTCTCTCCTAGGCTAACTAAGTATTTTCCCTAAATGCATATTTACGCACACGCCCGTGACAGTTACTTTTCCCTTTGAACGTCGACTAAACAGCGTCATAAGAGGCTAACGTTGCAATCAGCAGCCCTTATTACAGAGGTTTGTGTAGAGAGGTTTCCAGCAGTCCTGCCACAGTCAGGCATACCCAGGCAGGTGGCGAGTGCTGCCCACAGGCACATGTCTTGTTTTATGTGTGTGTCAGAGAATCAGGACTGAGGGTCTCTTCATTCTGGAGGCTGTATGCCTCTACTTATTCAGAATCTGTACGTTCACAGATCCAGTCATCTATATCCCTTGCCACTGGCCTGCATGTTTGCTCGATAAAGTTTTCCATACACACAATGTCTGCTTGGAATGTTGGTCTGTGCTGAGTGAAGCACATTTGAATTTCATAGGAGCCGGTCTCAAACCAGGCTGGGGCCCTGGACTATAAAATTTACGAAGGCACACTCTGAATTAATCAGCAAATATATACTAATTCATGCTGACCTTTTTTCAAGCTGAGGCCTTTTTATCACTCACTGTAGGTTTAACATTGGCCTACCGAGTGTTATTACAAAGGACTCAATGGTTGGCCATAATTATATAATGCAAATGACATTTGCTGTTTTGTTTGAGCTTATTCCCTCAGATGTTTCCTTCTTTTATCACACTCCTCACACATCTGTGTCCCCGCAATAGCTCTGCAAGCTCCTCCTCTGCTGGTCCCCAAGTTCCTGGTGCTGTCTGTCCTGACTGTCACGCAGACGTGGCCCGCTGTGAGGATGTGGCGGGTGCAACGCATGCCTCTGACACAGGTTACGTTGACAGCTGGTAGGAACAGGTGTACACTGATTCTACCATCAAATGGCAACACACATTTGGCTCCCTCCCAACGCACAGGCATGAAAAACCTGTTCTCTTCACATTTCTTTAGAGATTGATTGACTGTTCCTTGACACAGCACACTGTGACTGTTTGTAAGTTCCCTGGTCCTTCACCGGCTCAGATGTGTTCCAGAGAAGTCTCGGAGAGGACCTCCCTGTGACACCATGAATTATGTATCTGCTTCTTCTGGCTTCCGCCCACCTGCCGCCCCCCTCCAAGACCCGGAAGACACACTGCCACATATTTTTGGAGTTAAGACAGTAAGGGGATGACTGCTGGAAGTGGGGAAAAAAGCCCTGAATAGAGATAAGAGCATTTTGATTCTGAGATAGTTTAAAACAGGCGCACCGTTCTCAAAGACCAAGTGCATCCTGTTACAGGATCAAGTAATCATAAAACGACAATAAAAACAACAACAAAAACAACAAAAGAACACTTTTATGTTTTAACCCAAGTTAAATTGTTCATCCCTAGTAAGTAGCCAAAGATTGGGCATTTGTCTCAGTAAATCATAAAATAAAGTAAAATCCTATGATAAAATGTCTTGGTTAAATTTTTTTTTTAAGTTCCCATTTAAGAAGGCAGCATTGTGAGCCAGTGAACACTCCAACAGTTTCATGAGTGGGTGACACCTGGTTTGAACTATGTGGGAGCTCTTGTCTAGTCACAGACAAAGGTTACATTTTATTTTATTTATTTATTTATTTTTTTTAAGATAGGACAAGAAAAACTAAATCCTGTTACCAAGCAGGAAAGGGGTCTGTGAGCATGTCAAATGCACTTGTGGGCCCAGGAATGAGCAAATCGAAAGCTTCAATGCTTTGAAAACAAACAAACAAAAAAATGCTGTCATTTTGTTTTAATTTTATTGGGGAATATCGGGAAGCAGTATGTTTCTCCAGAACCCATGGACTCCAAGTCATTGTCCTTCAATCTAGTTGTGGAGGGCACAGCTCCAAGTCCAGTCACTGTTTTCAATCTTTAGTTGCAAGGGGTGCAGCCCACCATCCTATACAGGAATTGAACCGGCAACCTTGTTGTTGAGAACTTGCGCTCTAACCAACTGAGCCATCCAGCCACCCCCAAAAGCTTCAATGCTTGATTCTTCCACTTCTGGGAAAATCTGGGTCTCCAGGAAAATTAAGGCAGGTGGAGAGTAAGGGACTGACCCAGCGCCCAATGGTTTGCCACCCCCACTTCCAAAACTTTTCTAAGAGCCCCACATTGGTGGTTCCTGTATGGGCAGGAAGCCCTACTGCACTTCCCTCTCTCGGTTTTCCTTGCATGTTGAATGCTATTTTCAATCTTTAATTCATTTCTTTCATCTCCTTAGGTGGGTGCAACAAAAGACCTCCGAAACCAAGATGCCTGTAGCAGGGGAAACAGATGTACAATTAAATTAGTGCTTTGTGAAGCTGGATTTTAATCTCAAACCTCACCGAGTCCTGAAGCTCAAAGCAGAAATCTGTGGGCTTATTTTGGAGTCTGTTTGGAAAGTATCATATCAACATCCACTGGCATTTTAGGGCTTTATGTTCAGAAACTGCCATTGTTAGCCTGAATTGATGATGCTATATTAGCATTCCAATTCATTTTATACAAAGTACAAATCTAATAAACTCATCTGAAAAATAACCCTAATGTTTCAATTGCTAATGCCTCAACAACCTAATATATTTGTACACAGCAGAATTCTAAATCCAGTGGAGAATTCTAAGACAGGTTCATACATTGCGTGCTTCTCATAAAACCTTATTTGAACATTTGATTCCCGTTTACATTTTATTAGTAAAGCTCTCATTTTTTACCCAGAATGAAAAGCAGAGGGGAGGAGAAGTACATTCCTGCAACTTCAATTCTGTGTCCAAATAACTTACAAGATGGACACAAAATGGACAAGACTATAACTGCCCCGAAGACAATTACAAAAAATACTTAATTAGGATGCAATGCTGGTTATTTTAAGCCATACAAAAGAGTCCTGTACATAATAGAGTGGCTGTTTCATGCAGCTCATATGATAAAATTCTCACCAGTCTTAAAATGACAGATGTAATATTACCTTTAATAAGTGTCTACCGATGCATGCAAATTGAATTAGATAGTGGGAGTACAAATTTGTCCGATAATTAAGATAAAATTTCATGTCAGCTTAAACCCTGGTGTATATTAGTAACTCTGTATATTTCTTTTCTCTGTTCTCTACCAATTATTTTTGAGTGTGGCCTCTTGATTACTGGAATAGTCCGGTTAAGAGGTAAAAACATGGACCCCCAAATGTATCATTATAAATGGGGGCAAGTCGTGTCCCTGATTATTACTCAGTTTATACTAATCATAATTAAAATAACTTTGAATAATTTCAACTACGTATGAACTTAGTGTTTCTGGTGTCTCATGAGGTGTTACTAGGCTCTTACGGCTAATTCTGAATTAATGCCATTTAAGAGAAATAAACACACAGAATTTGGAAGTTAACAATCTCATTGATTTAGGAAACCTGAGTTTTTGAACTGATTCTGTCGTGCTTTGTTTTAACACTGCAAATATACTGGGTGTTCTATGTATTAATAATATTTTGTTCAGAAAAAAAATATCTCAGAAAGCCAGGAGAATACACACAGAGAGACCCTCCCCCCACATATAAATACACACACATCCCTGTGTGCGACATGCAAAATGCTGTGCCCACATACACGCAGCTTAAAGGGTAAGTGCGCTGCATGGCATTCAGCTCCACTTTAATACCCTCCACTGCTGTGATCACAATCCCCCGAGGGAGGCAAATATCCTGAGCATTATTAAAAGTGGGATTATCCAATCTAATACTGAAGATTTGGGAACCAGCCAAGAAGAGTCATAAGCAGGAGAATAAGACAAAGAGGACTTTTCGGGGCCCAGACCTCTGGGTCTGTGTCCCGAAGCTTGTGCCTGGATGCATATGATTGACAACATCTGGCAGGTGACTGCCACTCGACTGAACAATGAATGTCCTCAGATGCAGGTGTCAGTGGGGTCTGTCTGCCAAGCTGTCCACCCATAAAGGCACCCAGGGCAGACGTATTTCCTGATGAACTGCTGCAATGGGGAGGGCACTACTCTCTAACTCGAGCCTCGCAACAATTCTTTGAGATTTTTACTATGATGATCATTTCTGCCTTTCTGGTGTGGAAATCTAGGCTCACGGGTTCAATGGCATGTTTAATATTGGACGGTAAGTGGCAGAGCCAGGATCTAGATGCTCTCCCTTTTGCTCCAAAGACAGCTCTTTAAGAAACTATGCCAATATTCAAGCTTGGTTCTGCCACTGATTAGTCATGTCCATTGCCAAGCCAAGATGCAACCTCAAGGTTCTGAGACATTAGACAGTGTGGCAAACTGCCCATCAAGGAGAGTGGTCCCTACTGAGCTGCACTCAGTTACTGCCATGAAAATGTGGCATGTGCCATCCTGCACCAAAAATCTGCCTGGTGGTTCTAGGCATTTGGATCTGCAATGCCTACACACATGGCCATCTTTCTCTCCTCTGCTCTGAAATGTATTTTTATGTTTCATGCTAATAAGATATTATTTATATCACTCTGTAATAACTGAGTACATTTTCACACTGTAGCCTGCCCCCCGAAAACTCATCTTTGTAGCTCTTATTCTGTTTCTCAGCTTAGGTAGAAAACTTCTCCCAAGGGATATTTTTGGAACATCCCTGTGAGCAGTGATTTCTAGTTGCTCACACCTACTGTACATTCTTCCCTTTCTCCTTAGTCAAAAAATGTGGATTGTTAACTGGGCAGCTATGCAGAAAGTCAAATGACTACATCCCTGGCATCTCTATGTAGCCACAACATTAAGTTTTTGCCAATCAGATATAAACAGCATTGTGTGGCACTTCTTTGAGGTCTCCTTAAAGGTGGGGGGGTGTCCTTATTTGACCCTTCTTCCTGTTGGGAGGGGTAAACAGGAACACCTGTTGGCTGGAGTACTTGCAGCCATTTAAGATCATGAAGTGATTTTTAAAATTTAAATTTCTTCCACATTTGGTACTGGCACTTAATTTTAACAGACCAGTCTTTCTACTTAGAATAACAAGAAAGGCTGAATTTTGTGTGTTTTTTTGTTTTTTTTTTAACAAAATATCTTGGGAGTCGTTAAGGTGATAAAGATTCAAGAGATCAAAGAGCAGGAGTGGGAAGGACACTGTGCCCTCCTCCATTAGTCAGAAGATCCAAGAGCAAAGATACTGGGCTCCCAAAGCCTTTCAGAGCCTCTGCCCTCCCTAGACATCTCTGGTCTTCCTGCTAGATTATTCCCTAAGTCAAAGGTAGGGAGCACCAAGGTGCCATCCTTAAGCAGAGTGATCTGGTTGCACTGAAAAAGGTCACAGGAGCCAGGAATGTGCTCAGTAACTTGCCATCTGCCACACAGAGGGCATGACGCTCCCTGCGGAATCCTCTCTCCTATCTCCTGCAAGGCTCACCCACTGTGTCCAGGTAGGGACATGTTCATGACATTCTTAGAGAAGGGATGTCAACTGAGCCCCAAATTCACTGCCTTGTTCCCCACTGAGGCATTTGTTAATTTCAGTGTGGTGGTTTAGAGGCTGAAAAACAGCAGAAGACATTGGCCGAGATATTGAGAGCTGAAGAAGGCTTCCAGCAGGCTTATAAGGCAGAGAAACATGGCCAAAGATTGGAGTTCAGGCCCATCAAACGAAAGGAACCATGGCAAACACCCCAGGTATCATTTGGGACCCCACAGTGCCTTACTAGAAGTGGTGGCGACATAGTTTAGTCTTTATAAAAATGAAAGCACACTTTTAAATCTGCTTGGTGCTCATAGGAACAAGATAAATTGCCCTTTCCGTACTGCCTGCCAGAAATAAAAGCAAATTTTCTTTGAAAGAAGACATCACTATTTTTGGACCTAAAATTCATCCTACAATTTTCATCTACAGTATGTGACATTCAATAAAAATTTACCAGGCATACCAGAAGACAAGGGTCATATGACTAAAACCAAGAGAAAATACAGCCAATAGAAATGAACCCACAAATGAAACAGATATTTGAGTTAGATAAGAATTTTAAAATAAATGTGTTTAATACGCTAAAAGAAATAGATAATAAGATGGGAAATTTCAGCAGAGACCTATAAAATATAAAGAACTTTTAAAAGGAAGTTCTGGAACTGAAAACTAAAATAACTGAAATTAAGATCTCAGCAGAGGGTTTTAGTAGCACGCTAGACATAACTGTAAGAAAAGTTGCGGACCAGAATGTAGGTCAAGAGAATATATTCAGACTGATGCTACTGAGGAAAAATAGTATTAAAAATGTAGAAAAGAGCATAAGAAATAAAAATTTGTCTAACACATAATGACTGTCCCAGAAAAAAACAGAGAATGGGACAGAAGAGCTATATAAAAAGATAATGCACAAGAATGGAAACGACATACCAATAGCAAAAATGATGAGAGACTCCCAGAGTCTTTGATGATACTATAATACCACCATACCACTGCTGACTTACTTATCTCCAAATTTCATTTTTATGACCTGGAAATAATCCCCTTTTTGAGTTAGCCACTATTTTTCAAGCCCTTTTTACTCATAAGCCAAATCTTAACTGAAACAGCCTTCTTGTGTTGATAGAGATATATCAGCCTTAATGCTAGTGTAAATGTACCCTCTTCTACGTTATGCATTTTTTTAAACGTAAAGAATTTTCATAAGAAAGAAAAACAACCCTTATTCTGTGTGACAGAACAAAAGACTTGTTTGTAAGTATGAGGTAGAAGGAAACATATTTCTGCTCAATGTAAGTTCTACATTCTTTAATCCACCAAATATTTTTGAGCAACTACTCTGTTTCAGGCTCTGTCATTGTCCTAGATTTAGGAATGAAAAGTCAAAAAAGACAACTTAAAATCTGGTGGGGCAAGATTGACATAGTGTAAATCAAGGGTCACAGAGTCAGTGGCCTGTGGGGACCTGACAGGTGAGTGAAGGGGCCGGGAAATGGTGAGGACTGGGTCAGCTGGAGAACATAGACATCTGCTGAGGGGCACAGACTCCACTTAGCTCCCCTGATTGAGGCCATTGGAAAGGCAATCCCAGTGTTGCCAGATCTTGATTTTTCCAAAGAAGTCGCAAATCCAGATATTTAAGTGAATAGTCCAAATGCATAATACGTTATGCAGGAAAAGGCTGGATTAGACCCAAGGATGGCCAGTTTGCTACCCTGTATTAGTGACTCTCAAAAAGATACCACTTAGAACCTGGGAATGTTACCTTATTTGGAGAAAGTTCTTTGTAATTGTAAATACATTAAAGATCTCAAATGAGACCATCCTGGTTTACCTTGGTCGGCCCTAAATCCAATGACCAATCTCTTTATAAGAGACAATAGAGAAAAGACCATGTGAAGACAGAGGCAGATATTGGAGTGATGCAGCTAAGGAATCTGACAGCCATAAGAAGCTGGAAGAGGCAAGGCAAGATTCTCTCTCAGAGCCTTCAAGGGAGCACAGCCTGGCCAACCTCTTGACTTCAGACTTCTGGTCTCCAGAACAGTGAGAGAACACATTTCTGTTGTGGTGAGCCACCTAATTTGTGGCACCACCACAAATCCTGTTATGGCAGCCCTGGGAAACGAATACACTATGTCTAAATGTATACTCAAGGTAAGCAAACATGCCCCAGGAACACAAGGGAGGGTCTCTTACTGTCTGGACAGAGATTAGAGGAGAAATAATCAGGGAAGGATTCCTGAAAAAATTGATACCTGAATGAAGTAGCAATTGCTATGCAAATCTTGTGTGTATTTGTGTTTCTGTGTGCGGTGGCGAAGGGAAGGGAGCTGAAGCACAGTCTAGTGAAGGATGATAATATGAATTGTTCAGCAATGAGGGTTATTTCATGAGGTAGTGAGCTTCCTAACAAGCAAGTGTTTAAGTATATACGTTCTACAATGCTTGGGGATTTTGAGAGGCAGTTTATTCACAAGATAAGCATTACACTTGCTGCTAGATAATATTTGGACTGCCTTCTGAACTTGAGATTTCAATGAGTCTTGTCTTTTTCCATCTTATTATATCAGTGCATGCTGGCAGGCTAACTGCCAAGGGCAGGCTTGTAAATTGCAATGATTCCAGGACACCAGGCTGAGTTTCAAGGGGCCAGATCCCTGCTGCTCCCTGTCCCTCCATCCCATGGTGTAGGATGTTGCATCTGCCAGAAAGTAAATAACCAATACCCTTATCCTGGGAGTTCTACTCCATCTCTTGACCAGTAAAACACAAACTGGTCTTCGTTCTTATACAGCATTAGGATGAGTTAGGACCATAAAATTGGAAAACAAGTAGAACCCATTTACAAATCAGAAATGTCAGTAACCAGAAATGATTGCTTCTCAATTTGAAAAAGATTAATGGTAAATTAAGAGAAGAACATTGGTAGATCACATTTTATGGGATGTCTTAGGCCAGACTCCTCATTCAAATAGTCAGAACTCATAAGTGGAGGTGACAGATGATGGGGCATAAACTCCTTGGGAGCTGTGCTTTTTCTCTCTGCTTGCACTGTTACTTTCTCAGTCTGAAGTATGTGTACTCTCGGGTTAGGCCGCATGTGCCAGGGGAAATGCAAAGTCATAGAATAAACATGCCAAATCTGCCTATACCAAGAGTTCCCAAGCTTTTTGGTCTTAGAAACCCTTTACATAACTTAAAAATTATTGAGCTTTCCAAAGAGTGTTGGTGTATGTGAATTATATCTATCATTATTTACCATATTAGAAACTAAGACAGAACAATTTGAAAAACAAGAATATATAAGCATACACTCTAGTATCCATCACAGCAATGACATCATGACATGTTGTATAGTCTCTGGAAAACTTGAGTGTACACTCATGAGAGAATGAGGATGTGTTGGTATGACAACATATTAATATTTTTATGAAAATAGTTTGACCTGAATGGGTCTTAGGGACTCCCAGAACTTCCTAGACTACACTTTAAGAACCACTATCCTTCTTGGGTTCAAAGAGCATTTTATGAATTTGACTCCAAAGGCAAGGGAAGTAAAAGCTAAAATAAATGAATGGGACTGTATCAAACTTAAAAGCTTCTGCACAGCAAAAGAAAGCATTGACAAAATAAAGAGGCAACTAACTGAATGGGAGAAGATTTTTGCAAACGGTGCCTCCAATACGGGGCTAATATCCAAAATATACAAGGAACTCATGCAACTCAACAACAATAAAACAGATAACCCAATTGAAAAACGGGCAGAGGACCTGAAGAGACATTTCTCCAAGGAGGACATATGAATGGCAAATAGACATATGAAAAAATGCTCAACATCATTAATCATCAGAGAAATGCAAATAAAAACCACAATGAGATATCACCTCACCCCAGTTAGAATGGCTATCATCAACAAGACAAATAGTAATAAGAGTTGGAGAGGCTGTGGAGAAAAAGGAACCCTCATACACTGTTGGTGGGAATGCAGATTGGTGCAGCCACTATGGAAGGCAGTGTGGAGGTTCCTCAAAAAGTTACGAATAGAATTACCATATGACCTAGCAATCCCTCTCCTGGGTATCTACCCCAAAAATCTGAAAACATTTATCCATAAAGACACGTGCGCTCCAATGTTCATTGCAGCTTTATTTACGGTGGCCAAGACATGGAAACAACCAAAATGTCCTTCGATAGATGAATGGATAAAGAAGTCGTGGTATATATACACAATGGAATACTGTTTGGTGGTAAGAAAAGATGAAATAGGACCATTTGTGACAACATGGATGGGTCTTGAGAGCATAATGCTAAGCGAAATAAGTCAGACAGAAAAAGCAGAGAACAATATGATTTCACTGATATGTGGTATATAAACCAAAAACAACAAAAGAACAAGACAATCAAATGAGAAACAAAAACTCATAGACACAGACAATAGTTTAGTGGTTACCGGGGGTAAGGGAGGAGGGGGTGGGAGATGAGGGTAAAGGGGCTCAAATATATGGTGATGGAAGGAGCACTGACTCTGGGTGGTGAACACACAATGTGATAGGTAGGTGATGTAATACAGAATTGTACACCTGAAATCTATGTAACTTTACTAACAATTGTCACCCCAATAAACTTTAATTAAAAAAAAAGTTACTTAAAAAAAAAAAAAAAAGAACCACTGTCCTTGACTTAACTTTCTCAACTATTTGGAGAAAATAACATTTTACGAAACATTTCAGATGTGTAGGGAAAAGATAGATTATTCAATAAATGATAAAAAGACAGCTGGCGTTCCATTTGGGGAAAATGAAAATTAATTCTGACTTCACGCTATCTTAAAAAAAAAAAGTTCATAGGGGTTATAAATGTAAACATAAAACATAAAACTATAAACGTTTATCATTCTGTGATCTAGATGACTATAGAGCTTGCTATATTTTACAGTTTTGGGGTGAATAAGGTCTGTATAACAAGACACAAACCTCAAAAATCATAAAAAGAAAAGAAGTGATGATTTGATCAGATGAAAGGTTAAGCTTCTGCGTGGCAGATGCCACTATTTGCAACATATTTAATATGCAAGGGTTAATTTCTCTAATATATAATGATCTTCTAAAAGAAAAATAAAACAAGTAATCCAGAAGAAGTGAATGACCAGAAATTAAAAAAAAAAAGGTAGCATACAATAAGTATAGGAAAATTAACTCATCCTAAATAATATTTTTAATGCAATTTAAGGCAATAGTGATGGTGCATTTTGTATCAAACAAACGGTCAAAAACTGCAATTTTAATTGATAACATATACTGGTAAGTGTGGAGAAATGGGCATTCTCATATTTTACCAATGAAAGTATAAATTAGAACACTTTTGCATAACAATTTGCTCTATTACAAATTTAAATATATATACCTTAAGAATCAGCAGTATTTCATGTAAAAATCTGTTCTACAGAAATGACAATAAAATATAATGAGGATATATGCGCAAAGGGTGGTTCCTACAACATTATTTGAAGTAACAAAAAAGACACAAAATTGTATACATTGTGAATGTCCATTAATAGGGGAATAAAGAAATACATTGTAGTGTACTAATTTAATAGAAAACAAGAAAGTAGACCCCCACGTATCCATACAGAAAAATACCTATTAAATATGGTTACGTTTGAAAGCAATTTCAATTTAAAGTGATATGTATGACATCATCCCATTTTGTTTGAAAAGAAGTATGTACGGAAATATACCTGTAGAAGCACAGGAAAGAGTTGAGAAAGATACATAGCAAACTATGATCAGTCGTTATCTCTAAGGAGTGGGATGAGAACTGAAAATGAATTTTATTTCTTAATGCAAGTAGCTTAGATGTAGAATTATGAAAGATTCTTCTTTTCTGCAATATACTTTCTTAGTATATTTGTGCGGCAAAATTAAAATTAACTTTTAATAATGAAATTCAATATCTGAAAAATAATTCTTTTGAACTCTTCCCCAGGGCTCATTCTCCTCTGCTGTTGGGGAAATCTGGTGGAGAAGAATAAGATGCCCTGTGCCCTGGGCTGCCACACCAAATGACCCAAGGGTCCTGAATTCGACCAAGTAGCTGAGAACACATGTGACTCTGGGCTGATGACCAATGTGGTGCAATCAGAACCACCTCACGTACCTGCAGAAGCTGCCAAGGCTCCCAGACAGTTCTCCATTTCCTGAACACATTCGCTCCATTCACCCATTCATTCCTTCATCTGCTCACTCATCATTGACTCAGCCCCAGTGATGAGCCAGGCGTGGTGCTAGGTGTGGGTGATGCAGAGATGGAAAGGCAGAGCCCCCACCCTTGTGGGAGAGGGTCATGGAGGGGAGAGTCATGTAAACCCATGTGTGCATTCACACATTTCAGGGCTAAGCAGAAGACAGAGCAGGGTGCAGTGACGGCCCAGAGCGAGGCGGGCATTGTCCTTTAGTCACACACTGGGTGCACCGACTGCACTGTGACAGCTTCCAGGGCACGGGCTCTTTCTGTTTCTTTGTCCCCTAGCACCTGCTAACACAGGACTAGGCAGCCAGGCGAGGGACCTGCTGTACGGCAGCCTATGGTGGGAGGTGAGCATCGTGCCGTATGCCCGCTTTGTTTTCCTAGATCCCATTGTCCCCACCGAGCATCTCATATTTGAGCTCTCTCCTTTGGTTCTTCCCAAAAGCACTTCCCTTCTTCCCCCTCCCCTCTCTCTGCAGCTCTGTTTTCAGGATTTGAGAGCTGGCAGAAGTCTGAGCCTTCCAACAAGCTAACACTCTCCATTTACAGAGGTGGGCATGGAGGCAGAATGGGCTCGTGAACTGGTCAAACCCTCACAGTCCATACTGTACGTGGGGCAGGGGCAGGGGCCCTGAGATGCAGCTGGAATGAAGAGGGCTGTGTCATGCTCTCTGCCTCCACTCAGACAGGGTGAGTAAGGGAGTGTGACCGGGAGGCCAAGCCCAGGAGGCAGCAAGGAGGGGTCAGTTGTTCTAGAAGGAAGTTCTAAGGATTTGGGGCTGAAACCATGTAAGTGGGGAAAGAGAGAGAGAGAGAGAGAGAGAGAGAGAGAGAGAGAGAGAGAGAGAGAGAGAGAGAGAGAGAGAGAGAGAGAGAGAGAGAGAGAGAAGCTTCAGAAGGGCGCTGTGAGTATTCAATAACTCTAAGAAAAGGTTTCATTTTCTTTCTCAGACAAAGAAAATGTTCTCTACAGTTTTGCATTGTCCGGAGAGCTCCCCAAAAGCAGGCCTGTGGCTGACTGAGTATATCAGTGCTGCCATCTGTGTCCTCTCACCTTGAGGTCACCAGAACTGCTCCCAGAACTGCTCCCAGAGGGCCAGACAGTCAGAAGTGTGCCTCTGCCTGGCAGCCTGTGCAGCACAAAGGAGGTGCTGGGCCAGCAGCTGGTGGACAAGAGCTTGTCCCCAGGGAGGCCGTGCCCCTCAGTGGGGTGGGAAGCACCAACCAGCTCTGTAGTTTGGATCAGTCACACTCTGCATTGGGCCTCAGTCTACCAGTTTGTAAGATAAGGGTCTTGGAGCAGATGATCACAAGACGCCCTGCTCTATAATCCATGGTTCTGACAGGACGTGGCAGAGTGTGGAGGAAGAGATGAGATGGGCGTCCCGGGGCACAGCTCTCCCGTACCTTCTGGCCTACTGAGCCAGGGCGCCCAGTGAAGGCTCACCATCCCGGTGGCTGACTTGACTACCCTGAGCCCATCTTCTACCCCCTCCCAAATCTTCCCCATGGACAGACACTTCTGATCTCTCTTTCACAAAGCCTTTGGTAGGGGTCAGCTCATCCAGCGCCAAGGACTACTTCTGTCCTGTGGGCTCTGAGCTGAGTAACGGGGTACACGGGGTAATGGGGGCACATTTGCTCACAGCCTGGCATGTGAAAACCCCTCTCAAATGCTTTTGCTCCCTGGGTAAACAGGCCAGCCTTCATCCCCACAGCTGTCAGGCACCAAGACTGAGTGGGCCATGGGGGCCAGGGGTACCTTTGTTTCAGTCCACCTTGCTCTCAGCCTTTGAGGCCTGCCAGTCCCTCTGCCTCGGAGCATTGTGTCCTGAGAAAGGAGGACACACCATGGGAGTTTAGGAGGTCATTTTGGTCAGGTCAGGGTGGCCTATGATGATAGATGTTCAAGGAAAAAAAGGAGTTAAAAACCACTGAAGCCCATGGAGGAACAGCTCCCTTTGAAACAACCTCAGTGCCCATCAGTGGATGCATGAATAAAGAAAAATGTGATATATAGAACTATTAATATCACACACACTCACACACACACACACACACAGGAATATTATTCAGCCATAAAAAAGGATGAAATCTTGCCATTTGTGACAACATGGATGGACCTAGATGGTATTATGCTAAACGAAGTAAGTCAGAGAAGGACAAATACCATATGAGCTCACTTATATGTGGAATCCAAAACAAACAAACAAACAAAAGCCTAGTTTACAGGTGCAGAGAACAGATTGGTGGTTACCAGAGGTGGGGGGTGGGGGTGGGTAAAATGGGTGAAAGGGGTCAGAAAGTACAGACTTCCAGTTATAAGATAAATAAGTCCTGGGGATGAAATGTACAGCATGGTGACTATAGTTCATAATGCTGTATTGTATATTTGAAAGTCGCTAAAAGTAAATCTTAAAAGATCTCACGTCACAAGAAAAAAATTTGTAACTATATATGGTCACAGATGTTAACTAGACAAATCGTGTTGATTGCTTTGTGATGTATACAAATGTTGAATCATTATGTTGTACACCTAAAACTAATATCATGTTGTATATCAACTAGGCCTCAATTAAAAGAATATATTTAAAAAGTAAATTATTAATTCCAAAAAATGTGATTCTCTTTGGAATGCTCTTTCATTCCTTCTGATGACCTTGAGCAGAGAGTCTCTGTGCTGGTCGGTATTGCCTCTCTAACTCAGGCTGAAGTTGCTTTCTTAGCAAAGAGAGTAAGCTCAGAGCCTTCAGCAGGAAATACTAATGTTTGGTTTTTATTGTATATCCTTTTATAGTTACCATCTCTTTATGGTAAATGAGACTGGTTCCCATTTCATAGCAATATACAAAGCTTAGCATTTTTATTTTAAATGAATTTACATAGGGGAAGAAGGAAGTTGACTTAAGTAAATATTATCCCAGGTAGAGGTTGGTTGGGACTGGAGTTTGGGAAAACCCAACCCAGAGAGGGTGGGAACCCGGCAAAGGCAATAATCCCTACCCACAGCCCTCTGGGTCTCCATTTTATCTTGGCCCCCATTCCCTCTCCCTTGTTTTCCAAATTCCTAACTCCACCTCCCAGACATCAATATTTGTGTTGGGCCCTTGCCCACTTGGTTTACCAATCCCATCTACCTTCATCAAGAGGGCTTTCTTCATTCCGGGCCCCAGAATCAACTGTGGAGTAAGGCTAGTGAAAAGAGAAACCGTGACACCAGATGCAGCTCCATAGAGCGTCCCCATCACCCCCACTCCTCCGGTCTCTTCAGGAAGGCAGACCATCACCCTGAAAAGAAATTACGTTTTGTTTGAGTCTACTGCCCAACGTGGAGGGCACAGAGCTAGGGTTCTTCAATTAAGGATCACAGGGGGTCAGTTACCTCCCTCAGAAACTGTATCAAAATAGTACGTACGGGATTTATGAAGATTCCTGGATGAATGTGAAAAAAATCTGACTAAAAAAAATTCAGCAGTTGCTAATGCTTATGGTCAGAGGTCTTGCATTTTCACTCGGGCCATGCCTTGGGCTCATTCTTGCTGTCAGCTTCAGTTCTCACACCCACCCTCTCCTGGCACCCAGTACCAGCTTTTGTCTCTATTTCCATCTGTTCTGTTCAGAGCACTTGTTATAAACGACCTATCCCATCAGGAAGTTGACTGGAATAAGAAAAGGTGCTCGATAATATCAGCTGAATGAATGGATGAATTCCATGTAAGGTTTCAATCATAATATTGTTTATGCTTTCGCAGAAGACAGAAAGTTCCAGTGCTTACCCGGGACATCAAGGCAGGCTGACCAGGCACAGTTAAATCTTTTGATTTTAATCTGTTTGATCAAATAATTCCACAAGGAAACAGTACAAATCCAAAGGTTTCAGCTTAAGGCCCCCAAAGAAATCATTTTTTATTACATTGCTAGTTAATATTTTCTTTCCAAGTGCAGTTTGCCTATATAAGCAAAATTATAATTTGCACTGCTTTTCAAGAAAGAAAAAAAATTAATATGAGATACTCAAAATCATAACCATATTCAAATTGAAGTAAATTAAATTGGATATTCATATCAAAGTCTAGCAAAGTTTCTAATTATGTGTGTTTATATTTTTTTCCCTTCATGCAAATCTGTGTATTTTTATGCTCTGCAACCTGCTTTTTGTTCAAAAAGATGTTGTGAACATCTTTGCATATAAGTAGGTTCAAAACTATTGAACTAAAAACCCACTATTAAAATTTTAGGTTGTTTACATTTTTTTCTTTAATAATAAATAATATTGTGTCCACATTCTTGTCTTCTACTATTGGAAAGTTAGTTTCTTTGCAATTTAAAAAAATATTTTAAATAGTACTTCATGAACAATCTGCTAAGAACATCTTTACATATTTGTCTCAGCATTCTTAGGATAAATTTCTAACAGCTGGGTTGCTCATCAAAGAAAAATGTTCTTTTTAATGACTTTAGTGGCTTATCATCCTGCTTTTCAATAATACCGTAACAATTTATGTATCCATCAGCAAAATATGAGGTTGTCTAATTTCTCACATACTCATTAACTAACATTGGGTATGATTTTAAAATGTTTCTACTTTGATGAGTGAAAGTGGTGTTTTTCCATTGTTTTTATTGTTTCAGATCCATTTTCTCAATTACTTGTGTGGTCCTTGTATTTATTGGTTATTCATTTTTTTTTTAAAGCAAATAGTCTTATTATTCATTGGTCTTTTTATCCTATTGGAGTAGCCACTCTTTGTCCACTTTTTGTCGAATATATATGTTTTTAATTTCTGTGATTTGTTTCTTTTTTTAAGTTAAATTTATTGAATGACAATGGGTGATTTTTTTGCCATATTTACATAATTAGTATGTAATTAAATCTTTCAATTTTATTGCTTTATGGTTTCTGTTTTTGGTATCATATTTAAGAAGAACTTTCCTCTCCTAAAATTACATACATTTTTACCTGCAATTGCCTTCATTACTTTCACGACTTCATATTTTATTTACACTTATGTTTTTAATGAAGGTAAGTTTTTATATGGTATGCGTTAGGAATCTAATCATTTCTCCAAAATATTAGCAAATTTTTATACTATTAATTATCAAATAATCTTTTCCCTTTTACTTGAAATACCATCTCATATACTAAATTCTTATATTTGTGTTTGTTTCTGGACTTTCTTTTCTATTGTTTTGCGTGTCTATCTTGCTGCTGCTGCCACATTATTTTGATTACTATAGGTCTGTAATGCATTTTAGAATATGCTGGAACAAGAAGTGCTTTATCATGCTTACTTTACAGCATTTTCCTGCATAGTTTTACTTGTTTATTCTACCACATGAACTACAGAATTGTTCTGTGAAGTTCACGTACACACACGGACATGTACTATTAAAACCAGTGTGGAGTGCATTAAGTTTGTAGATTAATTTGGAGCAAACTGACATCTTAGCAATACTGACTCTTTCCAACCAAGGATCTCATGAGGCTATTTACTCAGGTGTTTTAAAAACATCTTTCAGCATCATTTCAGGCCATAATATTTAAAATGACTCAGCGAGTGCCAAAACCCTGAGAAAATGATCTGTAGATCAGGAGTACTGAATTTACTTACATGCCCACATATTTTTCTTCAAATGAGTACTCGATGTTCAGAAATTGCAAGCTACTAAAGTAGAAAGCCAAAATTGGGGTTCACCCTAGAAATATATAGAAAATATAAGGGCACTAATCTTGTCAAATATTTCAGGAAAAGCCACTTTTCTTGTCTTTCAATTTGGGGCATCAAGTTATAGAAAAATAGAGTGGTATTAACTTTTCACCTTTTCCACGCTCATCTACATTTCATCTGCCCTCCAAAAAAGTCCTCTGCAGTCACATTAGGTGGCGATGGAAAAGGACAAAGGTGACAGCATTCCAAATGAGAATCCTCGGTAATTCTCTGACAAGCATCCTGCTGCCTACCCCGGGTCCCAGACCAGGAGGAGCCATTATGCATTCTGTAATGTCATGTAATGTGTCCCGCAGCTGCTGGGATGAGGAGAATTTATGATAAGGACACAGGACTCTTCTGAGGAGTTCCTTACTTTTGCGAAGTTGACTGTGAGTTTCTCAAATTTGAGGGAGAGGAAAAGGTGGCTGCTCTTTGAATTAACCAGCACGGCTGTTCAGGACTCTAAATGACTATTTAATTTCCTACCAGATACAGGAACCAGGCCGTACCCCCAATTGAGGGCACGCCGACAAAATGGCCAAGTGTGATCCTTAATTTGTCAATAATGATTTTAGGCCGTGACCCTTAATAGGACCCTGTCACCGGTGAGGTGATTTATGCCTCCTGCAGTGACATCAGTACCAATAGTGCTGATAAAAGAACACTTATATTGGAGCAAACAGGATGATGAATGGAATCCGGGTCTCCTTAGGCATCTCATTACTGCCTCTCCTTCACTACCGAGGTAATGTAGCGAGTCATCGCGTGCCTGGGGAGTAGTTTGGAGGCTGAATTTAATAGTGAAAGTGCGGGAAATGTACTGGAGCCCTGGGTCAGGAGTGGCCGAGGGTACATGTTAAGCCTGTGTGTACAAGGGGAAGCAATTCTGCCGAAAATCACTACACTTCTGTACCACCTGGGAGGCACTGCGCCCCTATCTCATTGGATGGCAGAGTTTTCTCCCCACAAGTTTTGAAAACATGACTGTCAAAACTCACAGTGTGTATTATCTTCACGACCATGAGAGTCTTCCTCTTGGATATACACATTCCCACCCCACCACCCACACCTCCCCCTTCTCAGATATGCTGTGTCGTTGATGCAGAGATGAGACTTTCAAAGGTGCAGGAATAGTGCAGAGGCTCCTTCCAGACATGGGGTTTGCGGGGCCTAGAAGTCAGGAGGAGGATGACTCCTCAGGACTCCAGCTGTGTGACCCTGGGCAAGTCACTTGGCCTCTCTGGACCCTACTAACTCCATTTTTGGAGAAGGGAGAGTGTAGGTGTATTTCCAAGTTCTCTTCCTGCTCCAAAATATATGCCTTTTGAAAAGTGTGTGCTATGAGAGCAAGAACACAGGCCATTAACCCAATCTTTCCCTGAAAAATCCACTTCTGAGTAATGGCGATGACAGAGGGGCTCTGCACATAATAAGGAGGAGGGCTACCTCCCCACAGACTATTCAAAAGATGTGTATGTCACCCATAACTTGGCCCGCCCTTGAGTGCAGTGACTCCGCTGTACAAAGGGGAGTAGATGCAGTTTTATTAGTGCAATTTTATTGCCCTCACCAGCTGCACTCTTTTCTCTATAAAAGGTAATTACTTCCAATAGTAACAAGCTAATTGATTGCTAATTAAATCAATTGGCACACTAACCGCTGTCAGAAAGTGACAGATTAGCGGGTCATGTGATGGCGTGTTAGTAATGAAAAGTGGACATGGTCTGAGGGTGATTGACACATGAGATGAAAAGCGATTTGGGATCTCCGAGGTGGTCAGAGAGAGGGCAGGGAGAACATGATTGATTCAATGGTGACTGTCAGAGAGGAAATGAGAATTGAATGGAATTCAGTGTCTGCCTGAACCCTCACCACATGATGCTCTACGTTTTTTCACATGTAAATAAGGGCAATGGAGACTTCTTGCAAATGTAATGCCTAAATGGAAAGGACAAAAGGGAGGGGTACTAAAAGTGGAAGTGTCTGAGCCTTAAAAGAACAGAGTTTTTTTCATTTATAAATTTGCGAAAATATAAGAATAATAAATATTCTTCACAATTTGCCTGCGAACGTCAGCATCCCGGCTGCCTCTGTGCTTCTCATCTCTGAATACCTTTCAGAACATGCTTATCTGCTGTCATTATCAGAGAAGGAAGATCCTTATTGTTTGCATTTGCAATGCATCGAGCCTGATGAGGACAATGAATTAGATATAAAATTTGGGTACAGAAAGTGCAAAATGACTCTGCGGCAATGTTATAAATATGTTTCAAAGTACATGACATAGTCATACTGCTCACATTTTCATGACCCACTGCCTTGTCAGCGGCAGGCTCCAAGTTCTGAAATCACTTTTGCAGTTGCAGGCAGCCCTTCCTCAGAGATGGAGTGAGAAATCACCCACAGTGTGCTGGTCTCAGGTCAGGGTAGGTTCCCTATCTTTACACCCTGAGATATCTCCTCTGACGTCTTACTGAAGTCTGACACTCTATCCTGAGCTCCTTATCACTTTGCGGTTTGAATCTCCTGAGTCCCCTCAGGGAGAACGGAGAAGAATCTGACTCTGCATTTGCAGGCTATGTGCTCTCAAGGCGTCAGCCTGACTTCTCTGAGCCTGTTTCCCCACCTGAGAAATGGGTAGAAGACTACTCACACCTCAGGGCTGTGGTGACAACTGACTGACATAATTCACACAGCATACCCACACACAACGAGCGCTTAAGAAATGGGAGTTAATAACACGAACACTGGCACTACTTATCCCAGAAGCCTCAACATAGATCCGGCTAAAGCCTGGTGTGGAGGAAAGACCAGATTCTAGAGCCAGAAAGAGGAAGGGTGAACAGGAATTCTGAAATTTCCTCCCCTTTGGGAAATTTACCTGATTTCTGACATCTCCAATTTTATCATTTGTAAATGGAGTAAAAATATCTATTTTATGTTTGGGGTTATTTTGAGGATTAAATAATTTAATGCATGTGGAGTTTCTAATGCAGGTCTAATAAGTGTTATTTCCTTCTCCTATACACTAAGATTTCCAAAAAAAGATGCATGTGGAGTTTCTAATGCAGATATGAATAGTGTTATTTCCTTCTCCTATACACTGGCTACATTGTGTGCCGGAGACCTGGGAAGTCTCTGGCTGTTTTTGTCCTCAACAGGGGCCTGCACTGTGCCCTTGTACCATTAAACACTTCTGGACACTCCGATCGTGGTTTCAGTATCCAGGGGGTGGGGTGTTGGTCCTATAACGTATCAGCCCTATCACTGGATCTAACTGCGTCATCACTGGATCTAACTGTGTCCTCGCTGGGCCAGGGCTGCCTGATTCCATCTTATTCCAATAGCGACCCTCATGGTCTGGCTTCACAGCTTTGCTGGTGACGTGGAGTTCCCAGACATGCAGATGTTGAGAAGCAGAGAGAGACATGCAGTGTGTTTCCTCATGCAAGGGGCAATCTCCATCATGTTTGAAGCAAGTCTGCAGTTCTCCTAGGAGCCATGTAACACCAATCTTTTGAGGCCAGTGATTTCTCAGCAGCATAGCTGTCCCAATTATTCCAAAGCCTCCCTGAAACAGAACCCTGTGTAACCATCCCTCAGGAATGGGTACACACACACACACACACATGTACACACTCACACATATCCTGCTCTAGATCTGCGCAGAGGAACCCTGCTCCTCTCCAAAGGAGAGAAATCTCACAGCACAGAGGGACTGGCAGTCCACAGAGACTGGTCATGATGCTGAGAATTTTTCTAAGTGACTCCAGGACTCCCAAAGGTAGAAGACACAAATTACCACATTGCCCAGGGGGACTTAGCCCTGGGTTTCACCCTCGGCTGCACATGGGAGTCACCTGGAGAGCTTGAAAAATACAAAGGCTTGGGTCCTATCCCTGAGATCCTGATTTAAGTATCCGAGGAGCAACATGGGCACTGGATTTAAAAAAAAAGAAACCCAGGTGATTTTATGACAGCCAAAATTGAGAAGGATGACTTGGTTATGACTTGTTAGGTAAGGCAAACACGTGTGTGGAGCAAGAGAGCACACAGGGAAGGATTATCTGCCACACAAAGTTCTCAATCTGCTCCTGGGTTTTTGAAATGCTGTCATTTAGGGCCACGTCTATTGCACCATGGTACCAAGTGAGATGGAGGTGGGTAATTTGTAGTGAGTGCCCTGTGGACTTTTCTGGAGAGCATGCTTCATGAAAGTGAGAAGCCAGCTGAGGCCACTGGGTTCCTACAGAGAGAAATAGTTGTGTTGAGGGTGCGGGAGAGTCTTGCTGTAGACCGTGGGCCAGGGTTTTGGGATGTGGGACTGTTCTCCTCATTCCCTTCTTCTTTTGTCCCCAAAGTCACAATACCCCCACAGATACAATGGACAGAATACACATCCTTTCTCATGGATCCCTTCTGTGTGCAGGCCCCTGTTGGGATGGTCCTCTGGTGAACTCCAGATATTCAGAATCTTGGGTAGCTCTAATTTCAATAATTAAGAGCTGTGGTGACTTCTACAGGTGACTTGTCATGTGTGCAAACACAAGAGAGTTTTTAGCAAATTCTCCAAAAATATTTTCATCATTTTTTCAGGAAAGCATAAGGAGGCTTTGTGATTTGAGATAATCTCCCACCTCGACAGAAAGAAGTCAAGCAGTAGTGAGGAGTGGATGGTTTCCTTCCAGTCCAGGGTCACCAGGAAAGTTACCATCTTTTAACATCATCTTCTGGTACACCTGCAAAACCTATCCTGTCACCCAGGCTTGTTTGGTTATAGAACCGTTCTCCTACTAGACCTAATTGTTTTTGGCTGATGGAGCAAGCTTAGTAATCAAAGGCTGTGTGGTATAATGGTTAAGGACTCAGACTCTGGGGTCACACTGCTGGGGTTCAACGCCTGGCTCTGCCATTGTCTAGCCATGTGACAGTGAACAAGTTGCTTCAGCTATCTGTGCAGATTTCTTCATCTATAAAATGAGGATTAAATAAGCTAATATATTTAAGAGTGTAAGCTGTTATTATGATAACAAAAAAATACATCAAGCAGAGGACACTTAGAGAGAGGACTCCATAAATATAGAAGACCTTCCCTCATTTTGAGTGAGTGGAGGTATTTCCCAGAAACTACTGGAAGAAAAAAAGCCTCCTTAAAATGAGCAGTTGTTATTGTTACAAAGTCTGAATTGTACAACTACAGATAAAGACTATAGCTTTTCTAGTTAATTATTTGTCATTTGATTCAAGAAAGTGACCAATTCCAGCCTGGACCACATGGAAAAAGAATAATACAGAAGACAAGATAGATATGAGAACTGACAATTAAGTTCACAAACTCATCCTAGAAAAAGTGCTACATACTCATTGCTGAATGTCATTATGGTCACCTTTAAAATACTCCCCTTGGGAAGTTATGCACCTACACCAGTGCCTAGTTCACCCTTCAAAGCAGTTTTGGAACTCTCTGGAATGGCCATCAGAGCTGTCATTGTATTACCCTCGATGTCCTGAATGTCATCAAAATGTCTTCCTTTCAATATTTCCTTTATCTTCAGGTAAAGAAAGAAGTCATTGGGGGCCAGATCAGGTGAGTAGGGAGGGTGTCCCAATGCAGTTATTTGTTTACTGGCTAAAAACTCCCTCACAGACAGTGCTGTGTGAGCTGGTGCATTGTCGTGATGCAAGAACCATGAATTGACGAAAGTTCAGGTCGTCTACCTTTTTCACACAGCCTTTTCAGCACTTCCAAATAGTAAACTTGGTTAACTGTTCGTCCAGTTGGTACAAATTCATACCCTCTGATATCAAAAAAGGTTAGCAACATTGTTGCAACAAGTTCATGAACTTAATTGTCAGACCTGTATGACCAACTGTATCAGTCAGAATTCAGAGAACCAGTAGAAGATATATATTAAAAGACTTATTGCAAATAATTGGCTTACATGATTGAGAGAGCTTACAAGACAAGTCTGAAATTCACAGGGCAGGACATCAGGAAGGGTAAGATGGAACTTTCAGGCAAGAGCTGAAGTTAATATCCATAGGTAGAATTTCTTCCTTAGGAAAACCTCAGTCCTGCTTTTAAGATCTTTCAATTGGTCGAATCATGCTGCACCCAGATTATCTAGGATAATCTCTCTTACTTAAAGTCAACTGATAATGGACTTTAACTGCATCTCCAAAATATTTTCACAGCAATAGCTAGATTAGCATTTGATTGAACAACTGGAGACTACAGCCTAGACAAATTGACACCCAAAACGGATCATCACAGTCCAGCCCTTGTCAACTTGGCATCCATACACATCTTCCTAAACCTTACCTAATCTCCAAAATAGAGGCAATAATAAAGTCATACTTATACCGAAAAATTCTACAACTATTCTACATTCAGCCAAACACAGGCTACCCTTCCCCCAGAAGAGTATCAAACATCCTTGGTTGATGTTCACTCTTTTCCTTTGAGATCTTGTCCCTATGGACTAAATTATGACACAGGAGTGGAGAGTTGCTATAACACTGGGGTAGGACCGTGAGGGTGTATTGCCAGCCTTGCCAGCTAAAAGCAAACATCTTTTGTTGGTTTTCGCTAACAGATTTTAAGAAAAAAGTATTTGCCAGATCAATAGCTGTGTTAATCTGTTCAAGTGATAAAGTTATATCTGAAATAGCAGCTGTAATTGCAGTAACCATTGGATTAAGTTTATGATTATCCTTTGTCAATCTCCAAGTTCCATCTGTTTTCTGCACAGGCCCAATAGGAGAGGTGAGTGGGAATGTGGTGTAAACCACCATCCCTGCAGATTTTGTCACTGATGGTGACAGTCATCTCTGCATTTCCTCCAGGAATGCAGTATTGCTTTACTATACTTTGTAGGTAGAAGCAGTTCTAGGGGCTTCTATTTGGTCTTTCCTACCATATTAGCCCTCACTCCACAGTTCAGAGAACCAATACGGAGATTCCAAATATACTTATTTCTAATCATCACTGCAGATCTGGGGCAATAACCGCAGGATGGATTCAGTGATCTATTGGACACACTCTGAGATGGACCTAAGATAAATTTCTGTTGACCATCTGACCTCTATAAGGCCCAAATTTGACTGTTGGACCACAGTGACATTTTGAGTCTCCAGGAATTAGTGTCTGTCAGAGCCAGTGTCCACTCGTCTCCAAAATGTCTGATTATTTTCCTTTCCACAGTATACATTCACCCTGATACATTACCATAGGCTGAGAGAATGGTTCGCATCACACATTTTTGGTAACATACTGGGGTCTTTCCTCAAGGAGACGCCATGTCCCCTTCATTGAAGGAGTCCTGGGTCTGTAAACTGACTCAAGTCTGGGAATTGATTGAGACTCTGTGAATCTCTGTTTTGATGATTCAGTTAGACTTCTGTTTACTCTACATAGAACTCTTCTGCTTATCCTGATCAGGTGAAAATTTCATAGACTGCCCATCTACTTCTTTTCTTTGGATACTAAGCCCAATCTCTGCAAGGCAGACTAAGCTGATTACTATTTTGGCTCCTTTGCATTACGGTAACCCCACCTACATTGCCTTTAAAGTGCTTCCACTCGGCCTCGGCCACCCTGGGATCCAGTGGTCTCCACTGCATTTAAGTATCCCAATTCAATGGGGGCAATTCTTACTGCCTTTCTGGCTTACAGAGAGGAGTAACCACAGAGCTGTCTCTTCAAGGGTGCTGGGGATCCCCTCACATAATTACTTCTTACAGTTATGGTGAAAGGTGTATTCTGAAAAGCAGACCCTTTCAGGGTCGGTACTCAGTCTTTCATGATAAATCCACGTTACCAATGCCTTCTCCCTAAGCCTTTGGATGGCTGCCTCTACAGTAGACCAAGATTGTTCTGGCTCTTCAGTTCATTTAATGTAAGCCACCGTTGGGTCCATGTTTCAACCAACCAAATGTATTTTTAGAGCCCTTTTCAACCCCTCAAGCTAAGACATACAGAGGGTGCCAAAAAAATGTATACACATTTTAAGAAAGGAAAAAACTGTATAAAGTTGCAATACTCAATATATACTGATAACAAAAGATGAATACGAGTCACGTTTGACTTCTGCCATTACAAGAGGTGCGCAAAGTGGTTACCATCAGCGTCCAGACACTTCTGATTATGGGAACATTGTTTGGTAGACTCCTGTGGCGAGCGTGTAAACTGTTCCAACACCGCAGCAGAAGAAGCAGGACTTGTTGCTGTGTGAGGCCTCCCGTTTCTTCCCTTGTGCATGTCACACACAGCACCATGCGTGTCAAGCTTGTCACGAATATGTGCAATTATTAGGCGTGTTGGAGGTTCTGTTGCACACTCAAGCCTCCCTTGTCCTTATATTTCTACAACATTCTTGAATTTCGAATACACTTCAAAATGGCCTTGTGCTCCTTGAATAACAACCGTGCTTCTGCCACTTTCTCTGACTGTCCTGCCTGTCACATGGTGACACTAGCATTCATTTGATGCCATCTTTTGAGCGAACATCAGACTGCACGCCGCTACTGTAATTCAATTCAACTTCGAAAAGCAATGCATAGAAAACATCTCTTAAAATGTGTGTACATGTTTTTTGCACCCCTGGTATATGAATACCAAGCACTCCTGCCCTGAAGAGCCACCATGATGATAATAATTAACAGCCAAATAAAAATGTTTCAAACCTCTCTCACATTTATTGTTGGAGTCAATGTCCTCTCAAAATTATTGTGCATTTTGAGGGGCTTAATTTTTTGTTTTCATCTTTTACTCTATCTTGCTTTTCCTCCTGAACTCTCAATGATCTTTTCTTCTGTGGCTCTTTTACTTTTTGGCTCTACCCTGAGTCAACCCAAATGTGGCACACAGCTCCTCTCTTTCTTTCCCCAAATATTTTCTGCATAAGGAAGCTGTGTGTGACAAGCTTAAGGGAATGGAGCTTAAGGGAATGGAGGAAGGTTATTTCACAACTCACAACTGAATCTCCAGCTTTAATGGTAAAAGTCCTGAGACTTTTCTACTTCAGGACCTGCTCCTCGGGCTTTCTTTCCCTCATGTCCCAGGCTTTTCCGTAGGAGCAGGCCTTTTCTGCCCCTGTCCTCTCCCTGCCTGCACCACTTGACTTCTTCCTTTTCTTGTTTGGTTCTAGGCACCCTTCGACCCTCTCTCTTATGCTGCCCAGGCATCTGCAAATGTTCTCATTTCATCATGCATGCCAATTTCATATGTTCTTTTTGCTTCCTTTCTCTGTTCCCTGACCAAATTTTCCCCAAAAAGGAATTTTGTCAAAAGCTTTTAAACAATCTATTTATATAGTTTTTCCAACCCTAATTAGGGTTTAGTTCTTTATGAATATCTTTTCACATGCGTCATTTTAGTTGTTATTCACGACAACCTTTTCAGGCTGATAGGGTAAAATTATTATCAACTTGCAGATGAAAAAGCTGAGGCTGGAGAGTTGATGTGAGCAGTACCTGCCCATGCAGCATGTGAGCAACTCAAGAAACATTTCAGGCCCAGTGGCTCAGGCGGTTGGAGCTCCATGCTCCTAACTCCGAAGGCTGCCGGTTCGATTCCCACATGGGTCAGTGGGCTCTCAACCACAAGGTTGCTGATTCAACTCCTCGAGTCCCGCAAGGGATGGTGGGCTCCACCCCCTGCAACTAAGATTGAATACAGCACCTTGAGCTGAGCTGCCTCCCGGATGGCTCAGTTGGTTGGAGCGTGTCCTCTCAACCACAAGGTTGCCAGTTCAACTCCCGCAAGGGATGGTGCGCTGTGCCCCCTACAACTAGAAAACGGCAACTGGACCTGGAGCTGAGCTGTGCCCTCCACAACTAAGACTGAAAGGACAACAACTTGACTTGGAAAAAAAGGCCTGGATGTACACACTGTTCCCCAATAAAGTCCTGTTCCCCTTCCCCACTTAAAAAAAAAAGAAAGAAAGAAAAAAGAAACATTTCATAGCTGATCAGGAACCTCTGACACGATGGCATCCAGCCTCCTGTTAGACATGGGAATCTGTTTTTACAATATCTCTGAAAGTTCCAAGGATGTTTGCCTGGTATTTTTTTCAGAGAGGAAAAATAAAAGTGCACCATTTACTTGTCAATTGTCTCACTGCAGACCGTAGTGAATCATTGTTTAATAATCATCCCCAGCATAGAATGGCCCGGGCTCCTGGGGCTTCTTTCAGTAGTTAGTGCCTTTGTCAAATTGGATGGGGACTACCATTCATTCCTCCTGCCTTGGTGAAGTGGGTGTGAAGAAGGAGTCTCCTCTTGAGCTTCCTTGGCTATTCACAGGGGTGCGGAGCAGAGACAGTCAGTCCTGACTCTGGCTGATGTCCTGTGAGCCCCGACATCTGACCAGCTTTTGCAGGTTTGCTGGTACATTCACACAGCTTTCAGTTTAAGTTGCATTTGCCTTACCTCATCCCCCTCTGCCACCAAAGATAATTGATTCTCTATGATTTTGGATATCAGATTGTCTGTGTCTGGGTTCATGCTGGAGCGAGGGTTAGCCAGAAAGTAAAGTGACACTGACTTCTCCAAGGTCAAATTGAGAAAAGTGTTAAGAGCATCATTTGGAGGATATATCACTCTGGGGCATGAAGGCTGCGGGAGATACACCAAGAAGCAAGTCCATGGTCAGGAGATCAAGACAGTCTCCAGGGATGGTGGAAAGATTGCAGGTCAAACATGAGGAGTGAGAAATTCAGAAAAGGAGATGCAAATCGGTAGTCTGATAACAGCATTTTGTCAGTGTGAGGGCTTATGCATGAACTCCTCCACAGATGGGAACTGAAGTGGTTAGGTGCCCAGACCTGCCAGGGTGTGGGGTACGGCAAGGTGGAAAAACTAAGTGGATTGAACCCTCTGATTTGCTTATATGGCTCCCCTCCTCCCTGTCTTCCTCGGGTGATCTCCAGTATTCTTCCAAGTCATAGCTTCTTGTCTTGGTCCATATGACAACACCCGATGCCCTTGTCTCTTCGACACTCCACCCCCCCACCTCAGTAAGCCCACCATCCCCCTGGCCTCTACCTGGTAACAGAGGAGGATCAGACACTACTTAGCCCAAACTGACTTACTTGCTTATTTATGTCTTTGATTGTTAGGAAAAAGAAGGTAGAAGAATGGTTCCACTATTTCTTTTCTCGCTTGCCCTTATTCTGAGCTCCACGTGGTCTTGCAAATGAAATCCTCAAGCTTGCTAGCATCTTTTTGTCACTCCACGGCCACAGATCCTTTCTGGGCCTCCTTCATTCATTTCCTTGGCATGTTCTTTCTGGTCCCCTGTCTTGCATGGCTGCATTCTCTCATGTCATCATGCTATGTTTTTGTGTCGTTGTTATGTTTCTTGCCCTAAACTAAGTCTTTTAACTTCAAGGAGAGCAGCCAAGTGTCAAATTTGGCCTCTCCCAAATCTTGCTTTCAGAAGGCCCAGCAATCTCCTGAAATGACTGCAATGCTGTCGTTGGGCCAAATGCAGAAGGACGCTGCAGATGGTGCTACAGAGAGATGGTGTGCCGAAGGTACCTCCTGCCATTCTTGGATGCCCAGACCCGGGCAGACCACCAGACTCCTGGCTTCTAGTCAAGATCCCAGCCTTCCCCCATGAAAGCCATGTGGGATTGCATCCAGATACCTTAGGAGACTGTCTGCAACCTGTTCCCCCAGCATGAGACAACTCCCTTCCCTGGTCTTGGAGCCAGCCAGAACCGAAGGGAAGAATGCCTGACAGAATGGAGGTCTAATGACCTGTCTGCATCTTCACAACCTTCAGGAGAACCCCATTGTCTTAAGCTTTGTAGGTAAAGCTTTCAGTTCTTAAGTCTAGCTTCTGACACTAACTCTGTGGACCTGGGATCTGTCACCTTACTCTGAAACTCAGTCTCAGAAGCCTCTGGGGGACGTGTTTGTGGTTCTAATCTCTTCGGTACCCTTTTTGTCTAAGAACAACAGCTCAAAGTTCCTTTGTCCATTCCTAGCTCACTTCATGTAGCTCTGGTGAGGGTCCTGACTACAGGTAGGGCGAGCATAACCCATGACTGGCCAGCCAGCACTTTGCAGTACTTTCAACCACAAGAATCGGTTCAGGGATGCGTATGTGACCCAGGCCTAACTAATCACTGTAATTCCATTGCCTTGACTACTGTTATTGTTTCAGTTTTGAACACACAACTCAAATTATTCCAATTAGAGTGAATCTTCCAGCTTATCATATAGCAACCTGGGAAAATTCTCACTTTTTAACTGGATTTGAACCTGAGAAGATATAGGACTAGAGCTGTTGGCACCATTTTGTCACTACAAGGAGCCTGAAAATAAAATCAATATGGTAACAGAGACAAGAGAGAGTGACTGGGTACTCATCACATCATTTCAGTTCTGGGATCAGACTTTATCTAAAAATTAGTTTTACCTTTGAATTTTTTTTCTCTGTTATATATGACAAAACTTATTTTTTTCTTACTTAAGAATTTTGATTCTGATTTAAAGAGTCATAACATAACTTCTACGTCACTTCTAACTGTAAACTTGGTGTATCTATGTCTTATTTGAAGCTAGCTGATAAAAATTTTCTTTGTGACCCAGGCCAAAATTCCAGCAGCTGAGTTTAGGCAAGAAAGTAAAATTGCTAGGTCCAAGGGTAGGCAAAAGTTCACTTTTAGTAGTTATTGCAAGAGTGCCTGTTCAAGTGTTGTACCCAGTTTTAATTGGGTTGTCTGTATTTTATAATTGATTCATAGGGATTCTGTGTGTGTTCTTGTTATCACTCTTTCATCAGATATGTTTTTTGCAAATTTCTTCTCTATAGCTTCCCTTTCACTGTCTTAATGGTACTTTTGATAAACAAAAGTTTTTAATTTTAACAAAGTTTAATTTATCACTGTTTTCCTTGATGATTTTCTTTTGTAGGTACTATTTAGGATAGGATATCTTTACCTATCCCAACCAAAATTAGGAAGATATTCTCCTATGTTATCTTCTAGAAATGTTATTGTTTTGGTTTTTACATACAGGTCTACAGTCCATCAGGAATTGATTTGTGTGGGTGCTGGGCTAGGGAGGTGAAGTTCAATGTTTTCCATAGGGATAACCAATTGATCAGTCATCACACATTGAGAAAGCCATTTTTTCCCCCACTGATTTCAGTGGCACATACAATACTATTCATATATATGTGAGTCTAATAGTGGATTTTCTATTCTGTTCCATTGATCTATTTGTCAGTACTTGTATCAGTTGCACATCGTTTTCATTGCTGTTCCTGTCGAAAAGTCTTGACATCTGCAGCATCAGTCCTTCAACTCCGTTCTGTTTTATGTAACACTCTTGATATTTTTGGCCTTTTGTTTTTCCTTATACATTTCAGTATCGTTGTCAATGTCCACAAAAATCTTGCTTGAAATTTTATTCAGATTACCTTGAATCAAGATATCAAAGTGAAAAGAGTTGACGTATGTAAAATATTAGTCTTCCAATCCATAAGCTTGGTATATGGCTCCATTTATCGAAGTCTTCTTTAATTTCTCTCAGTACTGTCTGTCATGTGTAGAGTCTTATACAATTTGGGTTAAATTTATTCCTGGGTATTTGATGGTCTTGATGTTATTATAAATGGTTTTATCTTTAAAATGTCATTTTGTAACTATTTCTGTTAGTATAAAGGAATATAATTTATTTTTTATTCACTTTGTATCCAAAAATATTTCTGAATTCACTTATGAATTCTAATAATTTATTTAAGTAGATTCTTTTGGGTTGTCTATGCATAAAATACATCATCTGCAAATATGGTCAGTTTTATTACTTCCCTTCTAATATTTATTTATTCTATTTATTAATAGTTTTCTTAATTATTGAACTAGTAAGGACTGCTAGTACAATGCTAAGTATAAGTGGTGATAGCAGACATCCTTAACTCACTCCTGTTCTCAGAAAGGAAATTCATTATGTAAACAATATGTAAGATTTAAGACTTTTATAGGTATTAGATTAGTGAAGTTCCTTCTATTCTTACTTTGTTGTAAGTTCTTTTATATAAGTGTGTCTCACGGGTGTTGGATGTTACTAAATGCTCTTTCTGCCTCTATTGAGGTGATCATGTAATTTTTCTCCTTTTTAGTATTAAAGTGAATTACATTGATAATTATTATTATTATTGTTATTATTTTATTTTTTTGTTTTTACATTGATTTTTTTTTTAATGTTAATTGAGTCTACCCTCTTGATGAATTATCTTTTGGCCTACAGCTAGATTTAATTGGCTAATATTTTGTTTGGGAGTTTTGCATCTATGTTCATGAGGGATACTGTTCTGTAATTTTCATTTTATGTAATGCCCTTTTCAGATTTAGTATTAGAGTAATGCTGGATTTATAAAATGAATCTTTTACTATGGTCTGGAAAAGTGTAAAATTGGCATTATTTGTTCCTTTAATGTTTGGACTAATTCAGTAATATAGCTATCTGGGCCTGAAATGTTTTTTAGCTAACGTTTTATACTACAAATTCAATTTCTTTAATAGGTGTGATATTATTTAGATTATTCTGTTTCTTCTTGTGTCCTTTTAAAAATTGTCACCAGGGAATTGTTCATTTTATCTTTTAAATTTTTAAATTTATTGGCATAAAGTTGTTTACAATATTCTCTTATAATTTTTAACGTCTGTACATGTTAATGATTCTCCTTTTTTCATTTCAATGTTTGGTTCTTCCTCTCTCTTTGGTCATCTCATTAGAGGTTGATAAGTAAACGTTTTCCATTTGGCTTGGTTGATACTCTCCAGTGTATGTTGGCTTTTGACTTTGTTAATTTCTGCTCTTTTTTTATTTCCTTTGTTTTAGTTTCTGTGTATTCAATTGCTTTATTTATTTGCTTAACCTGAGTAAAATAAGTTTCTTGAGATGGTGGGTTTTTAGATCATTGCTTTTTATCCTTTTTTGCCAATATATGACATATGCGTTTCAGGCTACAAATTTCCCTCTAAAGACTGCTTCAGCTTTATCCTGCAATATTGATATATCATCTTTTGATAAAACTCACTTCAGAATAATTCTAATATGTATTGTGATTTATTTTTTGATCCGTAGATTGTTTAGCATATTATTTCATTTAAAAACATCTGGAGGATTTTCGAGTTATCCTTTTTCTCTGATTTACTGTTTGACTCCATTGTCAGAAAACATACTCTGTATAATTTCGAACCTTTAATATTTGTTGTTTTCTTTATGACCCAACATATAGTCAATTTGGGTAAATATTTCACATATACTTAAAAAGCATGTTTAGTTCATGCACTTATTCTTTTCTTTAGAATCCGCAAATAAGTGAGATCATATGGTACTAATCAGAAACAGTTTGGGAGACAATGAGGAAAAACTGAGGGTTGCTAGATGGGCGGGAGGGGTGGGGGGGTGGGGGGGAGGGTGAGGGGATTGGAGGGCAATCGGTGACCATAGGATGGCCACGGGCTTGAAAATTAATCTGGGGAACGTAATTTGGTGGTTACCAGAGGGTAAGGGGGTTGGGGGGTGGGGGATGAGGGCGAGGGGGATCAAATGTATGGAGATGGAAGGGGAGCTGACTATGGGTGGTGAACACACAATGTGATTTATGGATGATGTGATACAGAATTGCACACCTGAAATCTATGTAATTTCACTAACAATTGTCACCCCAATAAATTAAAAATAAAAAAAAAAAAAAAAAAAAGCATGTTTATTCTTCAGTTGTAGGTGCAGTGTTCTACATATGTTATTGGCATTTGTCCTGCTTGATGTTCTCTGCACTTCCTGGACCTGTGTTTTTGTGTCTGACATAAATTTGGGGAAATTCTCAGCCATTATTGTTTCAAATAAGTCTTCTGTTTCTTTCTCTCTTTCTTCTCTTTCTGCTATTCCCATTACGTGTGTATCACACCTTTTTGTATTTGTCTCACAGTCTTTGGATCTTCTGTTCTATTTTTTATTTCAGCCTTTGTTCTCTTTGCTTTTCAGTTTTTGAAGTTTCTATTGATACGTCCTCAAGCTCAGAAATTCTTGTCTCAGCCATGTCTAGTCTACCAGAAAGCCCATCAGAGGTATGCTTCATTTATCTTACGGTGTTTTTTAATATCTAGCATTTCTTTTTTTCCCCACTTAGGATTTCTATATCTCTGCTTACAGTCCACATCTGTTCCTGCTTTTTGTCTACTTTATCCATTAGAACCCTGAGCATAGTAGACATAGCTGTTTTAAATTCTCAGTTTGGTAATTCCAACATTCCAACCATGATTGGTCCAGATGCTTGTTCTGTCTTCAAATTGTATTTTTTGCTTTTTAGTATGCCTTGTAATTTTTTCTTGATAGGCAGACACAATGTATTGGGTAAAAGGAACTGCTGTAACCAGGCCTTTAGTAATATGGTGGTGAGGTGTGGGGAAGGGAAAGCATTCTATGGTCCTATGAGTAGGCCTCAATCTTTTAGTGAGCCTAGGCCTCTGGACTGGACAGTCTACCAGTGTTTCTCAGTTTTTATCTCCCCCCTAGTGGGACAGGGTGGTTAGATGGGGCTGGAGTTGGGTATTTCCCTTCTTCCAATTTGGAAGGCTAGAGCTGGCTAAACTGCGTATTTCTCTTCCCCCAAGTCTGTTAGGCTCTGACTATCCCAGTGGATTAAGCTCTTGTTAGCTAGTTTCTCCTAAGGGCAGGCCATGTTAAGAAGAACAGAGTGCTCTGGCATATTTAAAAAGTTATTCTTCCTCCAACCCCCTGCCAGAGATACAAGGGGTGTTTCTTTGATATTAACTGCAAAAACCTGATCAAGCTCCTGGAGGTAAAATTCACAAAACTATGACTGCCCCCTATGTCTTGATCCCTGTCATGCGGGGCGTCTGGCGGGGTCTCTGCTCCCGCTCCCCACATAAGAACGCAGGACATGGTGAGGCCAAAAAGGAACACCCACGGAGCCATAGGTAAGGGAGTCACACCACTATACTCTTGCTGGCGGCTGGGTTGGAGACACAGGAACCAGGAGCAACACAATTCTCAACTCTCACTGTGCCGCTTGCAGACTCAGCCACCATCTTCTTGCTAGCCCCCCCTTTTTTTTCTAGCCTAGCCACGGTAGTTATATTATTGCCCAATGGCTCACTGGTTACAGCTGACGGCCAACTAGCCACAGCTGATGGCCATTTGATCGCAGTCGATGGCCATTTACTACGTGAGCCAGCACCTTTCTATGTGAGGCCGAGAGCCTGGAAACTGCTTTTTGGGGCTCTGTCCCCACAATCCCCCTGGAGTTTTTAATTCTCATAGTTGTCCACACTAAGCCTCCAGCAATTTGTCAATTATAGTTCAGGTTTTCCTACCCTGGCACTGGTTCCCGAGGTGGTTTTTTCTTGTGGGTCTCTGCTCTGGTAAGTCCTGACTCCCTGTTTTTATCTGTCTGCCTCTCCAATCCTGGGGGCAACCTATTTGCCATGTGTTCTCTCTTATTTTAGAGATCTAAGAAGAGTTGTTGATTTTTTTAGTTTGTTCAGCTTTTTACTTGTTGATAGGATGGAATATGACTTCCAAGCTGCTAGCATGAGGAACCAGAAACTGGAAGTCATCATATTATTTAAATATCTATTATTTGTTGATTCTGCATTTTAAACTGTTAGTATACCCTTATTGATATTTATTTTTTGAGATTTTAAAACTTTATATTAATATCTCTAGCTGTGATTATGGAATTATCTATTTCTCCTTTTAGTCTGTCAATTTTTTAGGTTTTATATATTTTAAAGGAATGTAACCAGGTGTATCTAGATTCGAATTGCATTTCTTCTACTCGATCTGACCTTTTTATCACTGTGAAATATCCGTCTATGTCTCTACAAATATTTTTACGTTAAAGTCTACTTTGTTCAATATAGCCTCATCAGTTTTATTTTTAAAATTGTGTATGCTCTTTTATTGTATATGCTTTCATAGTTTACCTTTTTTTATCCTTTCACTTTTAATCTTTCTGTTTCTTTATATTGAAATCTTATATCTTATGTAAGGTATATGGTTGATATTTTTTCTTTTCTTCTTCTTCTTCTTTTTTTTAAATCTAGCCCAATAATCTTTGCCTTTTAATTGGAGTGCTTGGTTAATTTATATTTAATACAACTACAGATATAGTAGGCATTCAAATACCATCTTGCTACTAGTTTTCTATTTATCCCATCGATTCCTTGTTCATCTGTTCCTCATTTCTTGCTTTCTCAGGATTAATGACATATTTTTAGTTTTTATTATTTATTTTGCTCTTATTGTATACATATATACATTCATATATATATATTTGCAGTTAGAAATATATACTTTACATATATATTATGTCTATTTTAGAAGTTGGAGGTGTGTGTTTATATATATATAATTCTTTTAGAAGTTACTCTAGATTTTAAAACATTCATGTATTGTTAGCGTCTACCATAAATTAGGTATCTTATTCTTCTTGTGCAATACCAAAATCTTTAAATACTTGAGATCATTTACTCTCTCCACTGTCATTTGTGCTATTGATAATGTGCATTTTAATTGTACATAAATTTTAATCCCCATGATTCATTATTATTGTGTTTTTTAAAGTTAATATTAACTTAGATTTACCTACACCTTTATTCTTTCCTATGCTCATTATTCTTTCCTGATTTAACATGCTTCCATTTAGGATCATTTTTCTTCTGCCTAAAGAATTTCCTTTAGTATCTATTTTGATGGCGATTAATTTCCTTTGTGTTTATTTAAAATATTTATTTTTCTAATTTTTGAAGGACATTTTTACTGGACATATAATTCTAGGTTAGTAGTTATTTCCTTTTAGCACTTGAAAAATGTGAGTTCATTGTCTGCTGTCTTTTACCATTCATGCTAAAAAGTCGTTTTTGTTACTGTGTCTTTGAAAGTAATATATTCTTTCCACCTGAATAACCCCCTTTTTAAAAATAAATAAACTTTTTATTAGAATATTTTTAGATGTGTAGAAAAGTTATTTTTTGATCCATAGATTGATAGCATAGTGTATTCTCAATAGCCTGTATCTTGTTTCCCCTGTTATTAACATTTTACATTAGCATGGTATATTTGTTACAATTAACGAATCAATATCGTGTTTCCCCGAAAATAAGACCTAGCCGGACAATCTGCTCTAATGTGTCTTTTGGAACAAAAATTAATACGAGACCAGGTCTTATATAATTTAATACAAGACCGGGTATAATGTAATATAATATAATATAATATAATATAATATAATATAATATAATATAATATAATATAATACAATACTGGGTCTTATCTTAATTTTTGCTCCAAAAGATGCATTAGAACTGATTGTCCAGTTAGGTCTTATTTTCGGGGAAACACCGTAGTATTCACTAAAGTCCATATATTATTCAGATTTTCTTATTTTTTACCTAAGATGCTTTTTCTGTTCTACGATCTCATTCAGGTTGCCACATTAAATTTAGTTAATCATGTCTCTTGGCTGTGACAGTTTCTCAGATTTTCCTTGTTTTTAATGACCTTTAATTTTGAGGAGTACTGATTATGTATTTTGTAGCATGTGTCTTGATTAGGGTTTGTCCTATATTTTTGTCATGATTAGACTTGAGTTATAGTTTTGGAGAAGGAAAACCATGGGGTAAAGTTCCATTCTTATCAAATCATACCATGGGTACATGTTGACAACATGAAATCTTTGTTGATCACCTGACTGAGGTAATGTTTGTCAGATTTTTTCCACTCTAAAGTGACTCCTTTTCTACAGTGTGCTCTTTGGAAGGAAGTTGTTAATGGCAGCCCATACTTAAGGAGTGAGGAGTTCCGCTCCACCTCTTTGAGCTGGGGGCATCTACATAAATTATTTAGAATTTGGGGGCACAAGAGATTTATCCAGTATTATTTATTTATTCATTCATTCAGTCAGTCATGTATTTATATTAATATAAACTCTTGGAGGTTTTATACTTTGTGTTATAATCCAATAGTAATTTATTTTTGTTTGCTCTTTCACTATTTCACTTGCCTCCTGTGGCCCTGTTCCTTTGCCATATTCTCATTAATGTTTTTTGTTTGTTTGTTTTAGTACTTTTTAACTTTTGGCCTACAAGATGTTTCAGGCTTATCTTTTTTTTTTTTTTTTTTTTTTTTTTTTAAGATTTTATTGGGGAAGGGGAACAGGACTTTATTGGGGAACAGTGTGTACTTCCAGGACTTTTCTCCAAGTCAAGTTGCTGTCCTTTCAATCTTAGTTGTGGAGGGCGCAGCTCAGCTCCAGGTCCAATTGCTGTTGTTAGTTGCAGGGGGCGGAGCCCACCATCCCTTGCGGGAGTTGAACTGGCAACCTTGAGGTTGAGAGCCCACTGGCCCATGTGGGAATCGAACTGGCAGCCTTCTGAGTTAGGAGCACGGAGCTCCAACCTGAGCCACCGGGCCGGCCCTCATTTCAGGCTTATCTTGTATATTTCCTGCCCCAGCCCCTAGAATCAGTCATTTATACAAGGATAACTGGTTCCTTTTATTGGAGAATTTTATCAGAAACCAAGATCTGGGTTCTAGTCGTGCTCATTGCTGGTGGGGTATCTTTGCTTTTAGATCCTCTGAGTTGACAGAGCAAGAAAATATATGTGTGCATACTAACCCATGTATATATACACACATCTATTAATATTTCTTTGTATATCCATCCATGTATCCCCATTTATATGATATCATCATGCTGAAACCTCATCTGGATACTTTCAAGATTTTCTCTTTTCCTTTAGTTTTCAACAGTTTAACATGACGCGCCTAAATGTGCTTTTCTATTCATGTGACCTATTTAGCATTCTTAAAGTTGCTTGAATGTGTGACTTACTGTCTTTCAATGGTTTTGGCAAATGTTTGCTCAGTATCTCTTCAATTGTTACTTCTGTCCATCTCTCCTCACATGTTGGGACTCCAGTGGCATATATGGTAGATTTCTTTGTCATGTTTTGCGTGTGTCTAATAGAAATGTCTGCATTTTCTGTTCTATTATCTCTGTGGGCTTCTATCTGGATAGTTCCTCTTGATCTGATCTCTTGTTCAGTTTATTAATTCTGTTTCTTACATTGTCTAATGTATTGAATCCTTTCTACTGAATCCTTTCTTCCAGTTATTTTATTTTTCATTTGATTTTTTTATAGATAGATTCTAATTCTGCGATGAAATTCACCATATCCTCATCTATTTTCTTGAACGTATTAATCTTAGCTATTGTTAAATCCTTGTCTGATATCAACATTCTCCAAAGCACCTGTGAATCTGTGTCGGGGGTGGCCTGTGCACAACAAACTGTAGAGTTTCTTGACAAGTTCTCTTCCTCCCGTGAGCATTTCATTTTCTCCTGGCACACAGTTAGACTAAGCAAATTACCTTGATCTAATCAATGCTGGTATATTGCCATTTTCTCCTAACTCTTGAAGCTTAATTGAAACTCTGGCTTGTTTAACAAAGCCCCACCTCCTCAGTTGGTTCAGAGTTTTGTCTCCTTAGCACTATAACTTTATGAAAATCTATGTTTAGTGTCATGTGGGGCGGCCTGCAGGGTCTCAGCTCCCCACATAAGAACGCAGGACATGGTGAGGCCAAAAAGGAACACCCACGGAGCCATAGGTAGGGGAGTCATACCACTATACTCTCACTGGCGGCTGGGTTGGAGACACAGGAAGCAGGAGCCACACAATTCTCAACCCTCACTGTGCCGCTTGCAGACTCAGCCACCATCTTCTTGCTAGCCCCCTTTTTTTGCTAGCATAGCCACAGCAGTTATATTAGTGGCCAATTGCTCACTGGTTACAGCTGACGGCCAACTAGCCACAGCTGCTGGCCATTTGATCACAGTCGATGGCCATTTACTACCTGAGCCAGCACCTTTTTATGTGAGGCTGAGAGCCTGGAAACTGCTTTTTGGGGCTCTGTCCCCACATTTAGTTTTTAACTTTTCAGTACCTGCTTGGCTTATTAACATATAACGTAAACCTTGACAAGAAATTGTAAATAAAATGTCAAGCTCAATGTATTAGTTTGTTCTGGCTGCTATAGCAAAGTACCACAAACTGGGTTGCATAACCAAAAGAAATTTATTATCTCACAGCTCTTGAGACTAGGAATCTGAGATGAAGGCCATGTTCCCTCTGAAGGTGCTAGGGAAGGAATATGTTCTAGGCTCTTCTTCCAGCTTCTGGTCTTTGACTTATGGGAGCATATCTCTAATCTTTACCTGTGTCTAAACTTCCCCTTTTTATAAGTACATAGTCATATTGGATTAGGGGCATAACCTACACCAGTATGGACTCATCTAAACTAATTATATCTGCATAGCACTTATTTCCAAATAAGGTCATGTTCTGAGATATTGGGGGTTACAACTTCACCAGCTGAATTTGGGAGGGGACACAAGTCAACCCACAACCCTCTGCTCAAAGCATTTTTACTGTATCTCTGTCTTTCAAGTCCTGGCTCCCCCATTGCTCTCCCATGTTTTCAAGTGGTTTTTCCCCCCCAAAATTATATTCTGTTTTTAATCATTGTTTTCAGCAAGAGAATTAATCTGATACTAGTATGATTGAAAGCATAAGTCCAACTAATGTAATTTTTAACATGGTATGTGGATCTTTATTTGGAAACTGAAGGAGAGTAATACAATGACCATATCAGGCACATAATGCATAGTAACAGACAAAGAGACAGCTAGGAGTTTTCTGGTTAGGAGAAAGAATTATTGAGATAAAGCAAAGGAATTGAGACAATAATCGACACACAAATCCTGAGGTAGCCCATATAGTTTGGGAGTCCTTGCAGGATGAAAACACTCTGTGGTTTCACCATCATTTTGCTGGGAATGACTTTCACTCCTGGCTGAGCATGCTCGTAGGTGAATTGATAAACTTCCTATGATTAGCAATTGGGTTCCCATATTTACTGTCTAACACTTCAGACTTAGCCCCATACCACTGAGCTGCCTGCCTCCTCCAGAGCCTTGTAAAAACTGGGTCTTTGCCACTCCCGTTCTTCTCAGGTTCGGTTTCTCACATCCTGGTCTCAACATCACAAATTCTCTTTCATCCTTCTAGCTTTTGATCGCATGCCTCATTTTAGCAATTCCCTAGAATGTCCTCACCTCATTCCTTCAATCTAAGGTTCATGATCTGTGGTTCTATCTGAGCCTTATTTCCCTCTTGAATGTGATCTGGATTCTGTCTACAGCTACACTGCAATTGGACGACCCAAGTAAACATTTGGCCTGTGGCTTCCCCACACCCCGGTCTTCACAGTGACCCTCTGAAGCCAGTGCTGCCCCTTGGCTTATCTCAGGTCTACAGGCAGCTTCCAGAGTAACTCACAGATTGAGAGATTTAAACCTTATGCCCGTTAGGTCTGGAGGAATCAATCAAGATCATTCTTCCTTTGAGATGATCTCTTTCTTCTTCATGGTGATCTTGTGAACCAGAGATTCAGTTTGAGTGTCATGAAGTAATCAATTTCACTGGGCCCCCGTTGTATGTAAGACAATTTGCTAAATATTCTTTGGTCATTTGCCCATTCATTTATCAACTATTGATTGAGTTCTGGGGCTTTGGGGAGATATGATGGTGAAAAAAAAACAACACATTATATTCCCACCCTATGGAACTCACAGTCCGGTTGAAGAGAAAGACAATAGCCAAATAATCCCAGAAATATAAAACTGCAACTGGGATAAGTGGGAGGAAGAAGAAGAACACGGTGTTCTGTACCTACTGAAGCCAGACCCTGAAGTTCTCTTCTCTTTCAGTCCGTCCAGCGCCCCCTTAAACCCCTCCACCGGCACAGCACCACAACAGGCTTTGTGCTGTAGTTCTGAATCCCAGCAGCATAGCAGAATCACGTGGGATGCTTTAAAAAACAGTCAATGTCCTACCCCAGAACTGAGAAATTAGACTCTTTGGGAATAGGATCTGGCACAAGGCATTTAAAAAAAATATCCCCAGGGATTGTAACGTATACTGTTTAGAGAATTACTGCTCTGTGGAAATAGAAGGGTCCCAGATTCCTTAGCATCATGGTTTATCACCTTCTTGGCTTATTGCTCTTGTGATTTTTGCCTGGTCTCTTGTTTTCAGTAATGAGGCTCTTGCTGTATTCCTCTTGTTTGAAACCAGGACACTGACCTTGTTCCAACATCTGGGTCCCTGGCTCATTTGCCCACCCTCTGGCAACATGAAGTTCAAGTTGCTGTTCAGGTCCCGGGGCCTCTGAGGGGCCCACAGCTCTGACCAACAGACATGTCCCTCAGCTGGGGTATGAGCTGCTGATGTAACTTCTTCATTTGTATCCAGATTGACATAAAGAAAGTGGGCAGTAGGAGGGGTCCAGGACGTGAGAAGTGGGATCGAGGCATTCTCTGGGAGGGCAGCCACTCCTTGAACCCGCCTCTAGCCCTCTCTGAACAAACATCAGTTGGCTACTGCAGGACACCAGCCCAGTGTCACAGTGGCCCTGAGCTTCCAGGAACCTCGCTAGACAGCACTCAGGCGTACTAGGCCCATAGGACTGGCCAAAGCACCAGCCTTTTCTCTCTGATGAGCTTTCCCCACTCCTAAGGAAAACATGAACCACTCCTCTGCCCCTTGCCCAAGAACCTCAACCCCTGCTTGGCCAAGTCCACTTACCTTCTCAGATGGTATTTCACTTATTAATTACATCATGGCTGCTGTGTCTGAGTCCTGTGAGTTCAAAGGTTGCTATATTCCCCAGAAAAACTTATAGGTATTTTCTTTTCCAGATTGAGGGAAAAGTCATATACTTTGATAATAAACTAAACAGGATAAGGCACTCACTTCAGTAAGCAAAACTTTGTCCTCCTTCTTGGTTTACCCTCCTGGGGTAAACCTGGGGATTTTGCTCCTGAATTCCCGGGCCAGCTGCTAGTTCCCACAATGATGTCACCATTGGTGTGGATTCAGGCTCTTGCCTGCTAACAGATTCCCTTCATTGGCCAGGACACCTGCCTGGCCTGACTCCTGCCCTGTGTCTGCTGCTCTCCCTTGCTTCCCATCCCCTGATGGGCCTGTGTGGGCCTCTCTGAGTTTGACGAGTGTTTTTGCCTTTTGAGCACCAGAGAGTGGGTGTGATAGGTCAGTGGAGGGAGAAACTCCTGATGCCTGATTTGGGCAGGGATTCAGAGAAGCCAAGAGGAGGAAACAGGACCTCTGGGGTGGGTAGTGGAGGGGATATCCGCCTACCACGTCCATCGTTTTGAAGACACGTGGGATGTTGTAAATTGGCCACAGTGAAAAAAGAGCACAGGACTGCAAAAGCCTTACGTTTTGTAGGGAGAATGGGGGGGTCTTTTGAAAATGGAATTGATGCCTCTGAGCTTCTCTAAAACCCCAGTAAAGAGGGCATGAAATTTAGTTATAAGAATCAGTGTCTGCAACTCCTGAGAAAACCATCTATTCAGAAAAATGGCTTTTCCTAGTACTGAAATCCAAAGGGATATTGTTTCTGAGTGTTTGTAAAAAGAAGATGCTTGTGGGTCAGAAAGTAGACTCTAGAGTGAGAGTGTGTAGGTTCAAAGCCCAGTTCCACCACTTTGGAGCTATGTGACTTTGGGAAATTTACATAAGTTCTTTGTACCTCAGTTTCTCCATCTACAAAATATGGATAATCGTAGAACCTATTTCATAGGGTCATTATGAGACTTCAATGAGTTAATGTTTGCAAAGCCCTTAGAATAGGTCCTGGCCCATAGTATTATATAAGTATTTGTTAAATTTTTGAAGAAGTATCCTTTTTAATGTTAGCAAACAATGTCCTCCACAACATCCCAATAATATGTACCATTGCAAGTTTTTCTTCAGCTGGTCTGTGTGTGTGCGTATGGGTGTATAGTTGCGTGCATACGTATATTTTGGTAGTACCTCCTTATGCAGATTCATGGCTTATATCCAAAGCTTGGGATATTAAAACAATTGTCTAGAAAATGAGCTCTCTAGTGATTTTGAATGACCCAGGTTTAAATGAAAGACATCCAGAGCAATCTATTTCAAACTATCCTGTCTGGCATCTCCTCAGATTCTCCTGAGAGTTAGGGTAGGGTGGGGAGTGAAAATAAGGTGTAGATGAGGTTCATATTTCTTCATCCACTTCAGTCTGAAGATCTCTGTATCCATCTCAGTTATGCTTGAACAAACATTTCAGCAGTTAAAGAACACTTGAATACAACTGATCTAGAAAAAGATTTGAGTCTGTGTGCCCTTCAGGCAATTACAGGTGTTATGTCTCATCACTGGGCTCTCGATGAGTTTTGGATGAAGAAAGTTCAAAGTTGTTCTCCCCAGCCAGAACCTGAAGTGAACTTTTTTCAGATGAAGTGAGAAGAAACATGCTTTGATAATCAACTAGGCAGATCGGATTAAAGCTCTCTTGTGAAAATTATAAAGCTTAACTAGTAACTGCTCTCAAAAGGAAAGGCAGCCTCTCTCCACATGGGAGCTGACGGAGAACGTGTAAGCTGGTCAGCACAATCCTCCAAGGTTCTTTGGGGCTGGCAACACACCAGACTCACACTTGACGAGGCTCCCATATTCTTGCCTCAGAGAACCACAATGAGTCTAACCTGGAAAATGTTCACTGTGGATATTACCACATATCCACCCTAGCCGCATGATAAAACTCCAGTATACATCTAATTTTGAACAACATTGACTCCATTCTAAGACTATGAAATAATAGCAGACGTTCAGGAAAAAGCTTACATTAACACATTAAACGTAAACATTGACTCTAAGACAATTTCTTAACTATTTACAATTTTTAAAATTTCATCTTAAAAATCAAAGAAAATACGGTATCTGGAAATGTGTACCCCAGCTATTATACAGAATTATTGGTTATAAACAATTCAGTGTTGGAGGACATTTGTTGAATAGGTTGGTTTGAGTTTTGAAGCATAACGTTTAACCATTGGACAATAATTATCTGATTGAAACCATCCCTGGAGCAGCATGTAAGACCAAATGATCATTGTCGAGAAGAATATTTATCTTTCTAGATTTGTTGGTAAGTATATTGTTCATTCAGAAGTCAGATCTAATCATTGACATCATTGTCAAAATAAAATGTGTCAAGATTCTACAAAATAATGATAATTTGATTTTTCTTTTATTTCTTGTGTCCCTTCTTTTGATTTTCTTTCCCTTATTTTATTTTATTGGTCAGAATTTCCAGAACAGTGTTAAGTAATAGTGCTTAATAGAGGTTGCCTTCATCTTTCCCTAATTTTGATAGAAATATCTCTAGTGATTGATCATCAAATATGACATTGGTGGTTAATTAGAACAACATTTTATCATTTGCAGAGATACATATCTATCTCTAACTTACTATGATAATTAGAAAGTAGAAATGGAAGCAGAATTTAATCCAATGCCTTTTTTGGCATCTATAGAGAAGATCGTGTATTTTTCTTATAGCACCACAGAATATTAAATACCCGAATATTAAATTACTTAGAATTTATAATTGTGAAAGGGGAGGTCAAAACATAGCACTGTTTTGTAAAGCGAATTGTTTGTTTTGTGAACTACCTATGACAAGTTTCTAAACCCAGGCAGCATCTCTATAAGCCAGCATGTGGTTGGTGTCTCAGGGACCAGAGACTAATTATAACAGTGCCAGTCTAGACAGGGCACCATTAGGAGATCAGACCTGCCAGAAGAAATCAATTATAGGACATGAACCTTGTTTGGATGTGTCTCGTGCCATTGCCCACTCTGAGGTCCAAGGCCTTGCTTCCTGGTGCAAAGATCATGAATGCCAGAGCCTGTCATTTATACCCCACTTGGCACTGACCTTTCTCACCCAGTTGCCTTCGCCCAGTACAGAATTCATGATGAGACATAGACAGGATGTAGAGATAGGACTCCTCTTTATGGAGATGCTGACTTCAGCCAACAGAGCAGATTGCAGACAAATCCAATAATCCTCTGGCAGAACACAAGCACATTTGCACACATGTTCTCAGAGATTACACAAATACTCATACACTTCTACCGTTCCCTCACGTTAGGAGATTTGATGAGCATAGGGAGGGCTTAATACAGGCTTGTTTCATGAATGAGTGAATGAGTAAGTGAACTCAGTTGTCCAGGTATGTCCTCATACTCATCCACAAACACATATATTAATGCCTACTCATAGATACATAGGCGTGATACACAGCTCTCCACACACATGCCAAGCTGCAATACATACTTTCTGGACGTCTCTGCAACAGCTTGCTTTCAACCTCAAGATCAAAAATCTCAATCCAAACTGCCTCAACTGCAGACAGATTTATTGCTGCACGTGAAGGAAGTCCAGAAATAGAGACAGTTCCAGGCTGATTGATCTAGGCTGACTTCAAGCACTGAACTTCATGCTATCACCTCCTCTGCCATCTGCAGAATCATCTTCACCCTGAGGCTGGTTCTCTTTGTGGGTGCAGTATGGTTCCCAGGAGCAATCAGGGCTACATATTTCCTAGTTTATATCTAGGAAGAGAAAGCAAGAGATTTCCCTAAACCTTCTTAGGAAGAGCCAGGAATAACTTTCCAAAAGTCAATGGTAAACTTCTCCCTGCATATCAAAGACCATAGTTAGGACAGTGCCCTTCTCTGAAACAGGCGATGGGATTGTACTGATCCAAGCCGGTCTGCCTCCTGAGGCAGGGCTCGCAGTGACAGAACAGATGCTGGGGAGTCAAGCAAAGAATCACAGCAGTCTAGCAGCTATCTAAGCCCAATAAATGAGTTCCTCGTGTTAGCCTCCTGTTTGGCAATAGGTGGCTGGGATGCAGGGTAGGAATCTGTGAGCCCGGCCACGTCTGGCTCTCTTGAAATCACAACACTGAGGCCTCTGCCTTCCATAGACACAAGCCAGGCAGCATCAGCTGGTCTGACTAGACTTCATTATTTCTTTTGTCCTGGGACCTGTGCTTGGAGGCTGCTGAAGTGGGTCAGAGTCCCAGGCGTGCCGGGAGTGAGAAGTTCAAAGTCACACCTTGCATGTTTCCCTTCTTCTCCACTCCCCTCCTCCATGAGGGAAAATAAATGAAAACAATGGCTTTGGGACTGATTTATGTTAGTCCCTGGCAATTGCCCCAACCAGAGAGCAGGGTAATTCCTGTGGCCAAGGAGCTAGTTGATATGTGTGTGATTGTGTGTGTGTGTGCGTGTGCATCTGTGTGACTGTAAGTATACAATTGTGTGTGTGTGTGTGAATCTGTATACCTCTGTATGTGTTTATATATCTGTGTGATCGTGTGTGTGTGTGAATCTGTATACATCTATATGTGTTTATATATCTGTGTGATTTTGTGTGTGTGTGACTGTAAGTATACGATTGTGTGTGTGTGAATCTGTATACATCTATATGTGTTTATATATCTGTGTGATTGTGTGTGTGCGTGCGTGTGTGTGTGACTGTAAGTATACGATTGTGTGTGTGTGTGTGAATCTGTATACATCTATATGTGTTTATATATCTGTGTGATTGTGTGTGTGTGTGCGTGTGTGTGTGACTGTAAGTATACGATTGTGTGTGTGTGTGAATCTGTATACATCCATATGTGTTTATATATCTGTATGAATTGTGTGTGCATATGCATATCCTTTTTCAATATTGTTTTGACTCTTCTGAGTTCCTTGAATTTTCATATGAATTTTAGCTTCAGCTTGCCAATTTATGTTTAGGAGTCAGCTGGAATTTTGCTAGAGATTGCCTTGGATCTATAGATCAATTTGGGATATTGCCACCATAAAAGTATTGAGTCTTCTGGTCCATGAACATGGGATGTCTTTCCACCTGTTTAAGTCTTCTTTAATCTTTCATCAGTGTTTTATAGTTTTTAGAGTATAGATGTTCAACTTTTGTTAAATTTATTCCTAATTATTTTCTTCTTTTTAATGTTATTATGAATGGAATTTTTCTTAATTTCATCTTCTGCTTGTTTATTGCTACTGTATAGAATTACAGTTGATTTTTGTATATTGATTTTATATCCTCAATCTTGCTGAACTTGTTTTTTTGTTATGGTAGATTTTTAATGACCTTGGGTTTTTTGGTTGGTTTGTTTATTTTTGTTCTTTACAATAATTCTCTTCTTGCAAGGTTTAGAACAAATTTAATTTAAAAATAACACAACAATTTATGTGCATGGTGCAATTGTTCTGTTTTATTTCTTGATATTCCTCAAGTTTGTTAAGTGAATATTTATTTAAATCTACAGCTGAGGAAAAAAATCTCTAGAAAAGCTAAGTAACTTCCTTAAGGTCACAGGATCAAAAAATATTCTCCAGTTTCTGTAGGACATGTGAGAGATGAAGGTGTGTGTGTGTGTGTGTGTTTGTGTGTCTGTGTTTCTTTACACCATTTTAATTCCTAGGCTTGTATGTATATGTGTGTGTGTGCAGGCACACACACACACACACACACACATTCAGGTTCATGTTTTTGTCAGACCTGTGCTACTGGGAAGGTTTTCTCTGGTTGACTTCCAGGAGATAGTACTAACATATTTCTTAACTATGTGGTCAAATGATGTGCATGACTTTACAGTAAATCTCAATCCTCCTTATCACCATTGACAGATGAAGGAGAACCAAGAAGAAGAGGTAGTTGCCCAAGGTTACACAGAAAATAGTGGCAGGAGAACTGTCCTAGTCATTTTAATCTTTTTTTGATTTAGACTAAAATCTGTAGCCTTTTTCTTCTGCTATACATAGAAATTGTCTGTAATACCATCTCAGAGATAAAATTGTGAAGGGAAAAGTGTAGTCAAGCAGTTTAGTTCCCTGGGCAAGGCTGAGAAGGACTAATAGCCATCTGTTTGGGAGGATAAGAGTTCATTCATATATTCATTCATTCAACAAATATTTATTGAATGCCTACTACATTATTATGCACCAGGTCATGAGCTAGGCAAGAAGGTACAGAGATAAAGATATAACCTTTGCTGTCTACAAGCTTACAGCACAGTGGAGGAAGCACACAAGCCAACAATTTCAATAATGTATGACAAGCTCTGGAAATTATGAAAAATGTCAGTTATTCATTCAGCATAGGGGGTCAGAGAATGACTATTGGAAGAGAATGTATCTAAGCTGAGTTTGGAAGTATAAAACAAAACAAAAAGAAGTGTAAGTATGAATGATAGGGAGACATAATGTGGAAGTAGCAGTAGATAAGCAGAGTTTGAGAAAACGTGGCACAGTGGGGACCTTCTGCATGGCTGGAGCAGAAGAGTAGAGGGCAATGCATAAGTGAGTGGGGCATGTGCACTCTGTGCTTGGCATGTAGTACACGCTCTAGAAATACGTATTGAGTGAATGGATAGGTGATGGAGATGAGTCTGGAGAAGGCAGGAGTCAGAGCAGGAAGGGTCTTTTATAACCACACAGCAGGTCTGGATTTTATGCTAAAGATAAATAACCTGTAAGGAATTTTTATTTAGAAAGTGCTATCATCAGATGTGCCCTCTGGAAATGTGGTAAATTGATTGGAGATGAGCAAGCTTGTCAATGATGAGGAGGTTGTTATAGAAACACAGGTGAGGAATGTGGAAGAAGGAGGCATGACGAGAAGAGGTGTCGGTTGAAGAGAGTAAGGAGGTGCTAGGCACTTGTTATCTGGGTTGGAAGGGTGGACAGACGGAGTGGAAGGAGCAGAAGGTCTCCCAGTTTTCTGCACCTATTTTTATTTTCATCATGAGAAGAGAGATGGAACTGAGTGAGAAGATGAGGCAAGAGCGGAGAAGAAAACAGAGTTGCCAACTGGAATAAAAGACTCCTCCCTCCCTCCCTCCAGCCCTCCCTTCCTTACTTCTTTCTATATCAATTTTATAGGGAGAAATCTGGAAAAGAGTGATGTTGAACAAGTCGTTTATCCTTTATGGCCTTCCATCTCCCATTTTAAATGAAGGAGCTGGATGATGACTGGGTCTCTTCCAACTTGGAAATTGTCTGTTCCATGTTGTATCTTTATCAAAATCCACCCAGTCAGTGTGGACTTCTGGAGCAAAGGGAGTCATTAGGAAACTTTTGGTTAAGAGAAAAAGATGAGTTGAGAGTTGAGAACAACTCTCAGGAAACCTGGCTCAACTGAACGAGCTGGGAGAAAGTCAATTCACATCTCTGAGCCTTAGTCTAACCTAAAGTGAGAATGAAGGATGGTGGGCTTGTAAAGGCCAAGAAGCCTTTCCATTCCACCTGCCTCTTACCCCATGGGATGGCTTAAAGAAGGGCTCTTCCTTTGCCCTCCTCACCTCTCCTGGCTCCATTCCCAACCTACACATTATTGATTCTTCTCTTAGGCCCGAATGATTTCCTAGTATTTATTCTACTTCCTGAGGAGGGTTCATCTTTACATTCAACTTAAGCCATTCAGGAAATTCTAGTGTCATTCACTTTGGCATTGAGTGAGAATTTACTAATCTAGGATACATCTGCTCCCCCCGCAGGGACCAAGGTCAGTACCTGATAACCCAGTTATTTGAAGTCTGCTTCTGGCCGGCCATCAAGCACACAATGCATAATGTTTATATTAGTGATCAATGGACTCTTCCTATTGGATGAATATAAATGGTGCTTCCCAAACGTAAAGGGTAGTGAAAATCCTTTTCATGATAATAAATGCTATTGACTCAGAGAAAAGAGTAATTTTCAATAGCCCATCTGTATAATTTCAAATTTTACTCAAAGATGAAAATCAAATACAGGCATTTTTGGGGACATGCAGAATTGAAATCTTAGGTCAAACTACTGTGTATCTTGATCAGGAATAGAACAATGGTTTTTAATTTGTTATAGATTATGCAGTTATTCTTGATTTTGTAAAATGTAAACGTTTTACCTAGGAATTCTTTTTTATATGTAGAACAAATGATAAATCTCTAGTAGTTTAACATTTTGTTCATTATTTCCTTTTCAGCTTTTCTCAGCTTTGGGGAATGCTTCCAGAGAGAAATCAGCATGGAAAAATGGGGAAAATCTGAAGGAGAGAGATACCAAACCACTTTTCAAATCACCTTAGGCAGTTGCTGATGTGGTGGCTTAATGAGAAGATGAAGACTTTGCTAACCTGAGTCTCCACTGATTCAACAAAGTAAACAGGAGATAAACTTGAGATAAGCAGGGAATATTTAATTGCTGCAGGCAGAGCTCTAAATGCTGTTCTTAAAAAAATATTATTTAGAGTTGTTTTTTGCTGTTGTTGTTTTATTTTATTTTTTTTTAACTTTCCCTTTTGTACATACCAGAAGATGATTTTAACAAAGGGGAAAAAATCATTTACTATGCAGTGTTGCTAAGCAGCAAATATTCATCACCTTCTCTATGAGCCCCAAAGCCCCAGTTCAGGAGAGCTCTCATCCTAGCTTTGTCTACTGTGTGTCTGCAGTGAACCTTCTGGGCTTGGCTTTCTTTTTCTGTTTGCCTACTATGCACCAGTTACTTTACATATGTGTGTGTGTGTGTGTGTGTGTGTGTGTGTGTGTGTGTGTGTGTATACAATCTCATTAAGCCAATACTGGATAACAAAATGCTAAGCCCTTTCCAAATCTGTTCCCATTTCTTTTTTCTCTCCTCAAGTAGTGAATGAGGTCAGGAGACACATTCCAATACTTAGGTTTGAATCTCAGATTCACCCCTTTGTATCCTTGTGCAAGTTACACAATATGACCTGAGCCTCAGTTTCCCCAGGAGTGTGTAGGTAGTAGTGTTCCTTGCTTGAGCCTAAGCCAGTCTCACTCTAGGAGCCAAAATAATTAGGGTTTGTGTGGAAGGGTGCACTAGTTTAAGGGGAAGATCTGCATTCAGTAGACTTCCACCAGACAGACCTCTGGATGGTAGCTTGGCAGATAGCATAGAGGGTCCATTTCTTTCTCTTCATTACTTATATGCCCACTTTATCTGGAAAAGTGCTATCTGTGCCAATGAAATGTTCGGCAGAGAGATAACACTCTTTCTACGAACTGGAGACATTTAATGAACCAGCACATTTTTTTTTCAGTTAGCTATAGCAAACATTGTTGGCTGCTTAACCAACATCCATTTCTTCCAAATAGCACACCGTTTTATTCATGTTTAGCGATGTGGTCATGTGGTTCCGGGGAGATAGACTCTGTCCTCCGAATGTTAATGCTGATTGGTCTCAGTCAGTTATTATAACATCATATACCTTGCCACTGATTGGCTTGAGCATGAACAAGGGAGATAATTCAGGCCAATGGATTATGGGAGATATCCACAGAGGGCTTCTTTTCATGATAAAGAGAAGATAAAGAATGGAGTGAACATGGTAAAGATGATAGAATGGACATATGCAAAGAACTTAGGTCCATGAAGCTATCACTGCACTGATGAATCAACTAATCTTATGGGATAATGAATGCTCTTTATTGTTTAAGCCATTTGAGTTAGAGTTTTCCGTTATGTGCAGCTGAAAGCACCCTAGTTTACACAGAAAGCTTCTGTCTAGTCACCTCCTTTAGCCCCCTTCTGTAGGAATGGAAAAGGGATGGTTCATTTCCTCTTTTAAGCTCCTAAGAAATCTCTGCTCTTGACCAATAGTTGGCAGAAAGTTGAAGAGGTTGGCGAGGTGAGAGGTAAAGTAAATGGTCCAGATGTGACTAGCCTAGAGGTCTATGAGTTTCTTTAGGTGAAATTAAGATATAAGTCATATAAAAGGACAAGCCACCACAGTGATGGCATGGGGCCAATCATAGTTTGAGATAACGTTTTATGTCCTCATACGATTCAGAATCAGATATACTTGGGTTTAAATTTACTCCACCGTTTCTTTAGGCAAGTGGCTTAAGTTTTCTGGTTAGTAAAATAACAACAATAACAGCAACAACAACAAGAACAATAATAATGTCACATAGGATTGCTTTGAAGGTTGAGATAAAGCAAATCGATGTAATGGCGTCGGGCTCGTCTGTATCATCCTCCTCCTCATCACCTCCGTCGTCATCGTCCTCATCCTAAGGTTGGAATTACACTTACATCCATCAACAGCTTCTCACAATGTGCTCAATTAATGGTTCTGTTGTAGGGATGATGCTTTGTCTCCTCCAATAGTTACAATAATAGTAATGGCTACACTTGGTTAAAAAGTCACTATGTCTAGATACTTTTCTAAGCATTGTTTGTGCATGATCTCATTAAAACCTCATTACAACTCTATGAGGTAGTTATGATTACTATTACCATACGTAGTTTAAAGATGAGGAAACTGAGACACAGAGGTGAAGTGACTGTCTCAAGTTCTTATGGTCAGTAAGGGGCATAGGCAGGTTCAAACCCAGGCAGTCAGTCTTCAGAAGGCAAACGTTAAGGACACTATGCTTGCTGCCTCAGTCAAAACACCCTTACTGCGTACTTACCATGGGTCACTGGTTAGGGGCTTTACAAGTATTAACCCAGGAAATCTCTTGATAACCATTATGACAGAGCTGTTAAGAACTGTGAAGAGTCTGAGACTTAACCCCACTGGAAAGCTAACAAGTTAGCCTGCCACCATTTTTGGATGCCAGTAGAAGATTCTAGATTCCTGACTCAGAGACAAAGAACAATGTATTGCTCACAACAATAGAAGTAGCCAGAGTATCAGCACTTTTTGTGCCAGTTTCTACAGAGTGGTACATAGAGGATCAGGTGACACCTGCACACACAGTGGGTTGTTACAGGAGATAAACCCTGAGCTTTGGGGACCAGAATCTTTTATAATGGACAGTCGACATGCCTACCATTTGCTCTGGAGGGAGACATGGTCTCTGCCCACCAAGGCTATACAAACATCTTTGAAAAAATAGTCCAAAACAAAGAACAATTAGTGCCTTGCTTACAAGATGTGTAGAAACTCAAGAGACCCACAGAGAACTGGTTCCTAACAATAGGTACTATTATTAGCTTTATTTTACAAATGAGAAGATTGAGGCCCAAAATTATGTAACTTGCTCAAGGTCACATGGCCAGGTTTGAATTTCACCTCTTCTTTGCTATGTGACCTTGCTTAATTTATATAACCTGCCTATTCCACCTCCTCAGTGTCTGTACTAGAGTCTTCCTGCCCCTTCTCACTCCACCTCTTATGTCAACCTATGTGACTTCTCACCTGGAACATTGTACCAGTTTCTAACAGTCACAGTCTCGTTCTCCTTTAATCTTTCCTGCAGATTTAAGTCTCTCCTTTCTAAAATGCAAATCTGATCATATGATTCCCCATCTTTAAAATCCTTAAATGACTCCCCCCAACATACAGTGCTTACCCTGGCATGTCAGATCCTTACTCGTTTGGCCCCTGCCTGCCTTTCTTACAGTCACTCCTGCCAGTATTGATTGCAGTTCATGCTCTCAAGCTTCCATGAACTTGCACTTGTGGTTCCCTTTGCTGGGAGAGCTCTTTCTCACCCAGTGCATCTGGAAACTACTATTTACAGTTTTAAAGAAACTCACATATTGCATCTCCTCAGTGTATCTTTGTTAGAATTCCTCTCTCTCATTAGATTAGCCCTCCTTTCTCTTTCCTTCTCCTGCCTCTGACATCCTTATCCTTTTTGCTCCCCCCACGTTTTTTGGGTTTTATCAAATCAGATCTCATGACTTCAACCTACCAGCAGCAAATGATCCTTTATCCTCGGACCATATATGCCTTTTACGGTTGTTTCCAGAGTCACTGTCCTTCACTTTTTATGTGGTACTTGGTCTTCTTCAAAACTGAGCAATGATTTGACTCTCAAAAAATGCAGGGGTCAGTGGTTGCCTGGGGTAGGACTAGAAGTAGGACGAGAAGTAGGGATTGATAAGAGAAAGTTTGGGGTTGATGGAAATGGTTTGTATATTAAATATCGTGCTGGGATCAGTTCAGGTCGATGAGATGGAAACTGAAGGTGTTGGCTGGAACTTCCAAGGCAAATCTCCTTAAAAAGAGAGCGGACTCAGCTAGAACATGTCCCTCTGCCTCTTAGCTTTTTTATTTCTACCTGGGTCTTGGAAGCAGTGGTGAAGACAGAACAGCCATCTTATCACTATGAGGCAACAAGCACCTGGGAAAGACGACAGAGCAGAAAACAGAAGGAGTCTGGGTCCCTGATGGCATCATGAAGCCTTTTTAGCACCCCTGGATGGCCTACCTCATTTGTACTTAAATTGTTTAAGCCATTGCTTTTCAGATTCTTGTCACTTATAGCCAAGCACAGTTCCTAATGGACATAACTCTGAAGCTATGTGTCTACACTAGTAAAATCCAAAGTATCAATGAGTAATACATTCAATTAGTGTAGGTCAACCAACTGATTTGAGATTCTGACTGAAAGCAGTAGAAATCATTTGCTTGCCTCACTCCTTCTGTAATTGGCAGAATTTTACTTCCCAAACACCTAGGTATTTGCTTTAAGTTTTCCTTTTCCTCGGTCGGCATGGCTGCCTGTTCCTTGGTTTCAGGCTGCTGCTCAGATGGAAATCAGGCCCTCCCCAGTTCTACAAGGTGGAACAGGTTCTACTGTAATCAGCTCAGGCCACCTCTTGAGAGTTCCTTTGTTCTTTGTTTTTATATAAAGATCTGCCAACCGGAACCAAAGTAAATCAATAGTGGCTAACCATGGAGGTGCCTCTTTTCAAATTTCTTTGGACCCTTCAAGAAATCTGAAAACAAGAATTAAAGAGATTCCATTAGAAGTCCTCATGGAGGCTGAGAGGGGGATTGGGGCTGCCTTGGGCGTAGGAGCTGCGAAAAACATGTGTTGGTTAAGCCTAGCCCTGCCCTCCTCCCAGCTTCACCTCCAGGCGCTGGCTCAGTCCGAGGCATGGCAGGAGGGAGGTCTCGAGTCCAGCCAGGTTTGGTGCAGCCCACTTCTTTTCTAGGCCAAAAGACCCACAACTTGCACACACTTGAAATAGGGTCTATTCTATGTACAGCTGTTTCTAAATCTCCTCTAAATTAACGACGAGTCTAATTCTTTAGCCTTTCCCTGATGATTCTCTAGGCAGAGCCTCCTCATCTCTCTCTCCTCCCCGAGGAATCCATTTCTCCTGCCAGCACGGAGCCCCTGCTCCATGCTGGCCACTCCACTAAGGCTGGGAACACTGAGAGGAAGGATTCATGTTCCACCCTCCCAGGCTCCTGGGCTATTGGCTGGTGGTGTGCTCCCAGAGGCCAACCCCAAACCCACGCAAGCAGCTGCTGGGAATCAATCTCATGGGCAAAGCTTTATTGGGGAGACGCTGATGCTGTCAGTTTTCAGGGAGACAAGGTTGGCAGTTTGTGTTTTGACTCCAATCTGCAGATAGGTGAGTCTGATGCAGAGCCAGATTTGGGAACCACATTTCTATGGGACATAGCATCCTCTGGTCTGGCCATATCACTCCAGTCTCTGCTCCCCGAAACCCTATTCTTGCCCACGTTTGCCAGCCCCTCCTCTAGCTCCATCCGTATTTAAATCCAACTATCATTTCAGTCCCTGGAGCTCAATTTGGTCCTAGCTACAAGTATCTTCATGAAGTCATGGGTGGCAACCATGATTTGCAAAGATTCCTCTTTCTCTGGCTGTTTTATGTTGGCCCCTCCCCTCATTTGGGGTGACTCACAGAGCCACAGGGATTTCTTTTGTCATGAGCATGTTTTATGTCATTTATCAGAAGTGTGAGCCCTTACAGGCTGTGCATATGCTGTACACTTTCTGGTCTTATGTTGCCTCAGACCATGTGTGACCCAGTCACTGGGCCTGGAACAGTTACTGCAGTTGTCCAAACTATGGGGTCAACTCTTGTCGCACAACATCTAAAATCTATGACTTGGATCAGATTCCGAAGTCCCCTGGGCCACAGTTGCCAAAGTTTTGAGGTGAAAAGCTTAGCACAGAATGAAGCTCCCAGAAATTGTTGATGAAATGGTGGGTATTGTTATGATAGATTTAGTTGTTTCGTTTTCTTTTCATTCTTTTATCTCCTTCACTCTTTAAATCAAATTCTGGTTGTTGGTGTGAAAATAACGCAGATACTAATTTGGAGGTGATGTGCAACCTACATAGGCAAGCATGTTGCGGTTGTCACAGACCACACACCATGCGACCCCATTACATTTGACAATGAGACACCGTCCCACCATGGATGTGCATTTGGCATATAAGCTTAGCACTGGAAAAGCTGTTTGTTTCTCCTTAGATACCATACAAATAGTTGGACTATTCTGATACGAGGTGAGCAATGTTGATTCCTTTATAACTTCTTTAGAAAGACAACAATATCCATGGTAAATTGCAGTTAGCATGTCAAATGGAGATCAATTATGCATATATCATGCAAATATAAAAATATCTAAAAGCAGCTAAATGAAGAGAGTAAAAAAATATAAAGAGGCCCTACAGATGTTCGCTACACAAAGTGTGATTCTCAGATCAGCAGAATTGGCCTCACCTGAGATCTTGTCAACAATGCAGAATATTACCTAGGAGCTACTCAATTCAAATCGGCATTTTAACGAGATATACAGTTGATCTGTACGCACGTTAGAATTTGAAAAGAGGCTGCTGTAGAGAACCTTTCAAAAACAACAGCAAGAAGAAGAAGAGGTCTGACATACATACCATTTGGTCTCTATTATAAGCCTTAACTGACATCACAACCTGCTTGGTAGCACTTCCCTCCACGCTCAGAAGAGGGGTTCCTTTATATCTCGACCTGTGTTTCATGGGAACCCTCAATAGAAGTAGAGTCAGTCGTCCTTTACATATTCCAGGTTCTCAACAGCTTTGGCCACCATGCTGGCTTTAGGTGATAGATTCTAGGGGATGAGATTATGGCCATGTTAGATTCATTATCATTTATATCTCCCAGTGGTAGTAGAAATAGACAGACTTGCAATACCTTTCTTCATCAATGATTTTACTGAGTATCCAGGCATTATCCAGGAAATACCCTGAAGATAAACAGATAAACAGAAGATGGCCCTTGCTAAGCTTCACGAGAAAGGCAGATGTAAGAAACAGACCATTACAGTTCAACATGTGGACAGAACAAGGTGGCGGCAAAGAAGAAGTGACTTTAAACTCTGCAGTGAAATTGCTGATGAAGGCCGTCTTTCTCTCTCCTGCTTTGTAGAAAATAAGACCTGAGGAAGCAGCAGTTGGAATAAAAAGACACCCATGAAAGACCTTTGTGAAACTGACTCACCAGATCCCCTCTCTTGTCCTCAGGTCAGCACAATTGCTTCCAACATCTTTAGTAACCCTTAATTCCAGGGACCAAAAGCGATGTCCTTACAGTATTATTTCCTCCTGAACTGAGATCAATAGCTTGCCTGAAGTTTATTTTTCCCACAATTTCTCTACTTAGGTTTTTCTAAATATGTCACAGCAGCTCTACTACAATTAGATCAGAAAACAAAGAAATACACCTTATCGTGATTTCTGCCAATATCTGGCAATGCCGTGGGAGAGATGTTTTGATTAGGCAATTTTCATTACTAAAAACACTATAGCACAATAAATTAATTCAATGTTGTGCACTTATCTATTAGACACATTACTATAGGAGTATAAAAATGTTAATTATTCATTATCATCGCTCTGATTATTTGTTGTGGCTGATAATTACATTGAATATATTTTATATCAGTAATAACCTTCTGTCTACATTTACAACATGTTGTATCTTGGGGGCTTGTCAAGTTTTTTCCCCAAGCCTTTCCTTTATTAAGACACAGACCTCAGGAGTACATAACCTTTATGTTGAAGGCTGACTTTCTTCTTTCATATAAAGAGCAAATATTATAGATTAATTAATCCAGGATGATTATAATTTAATCACTCTTCCTCTGGCTTCACAAGGGATTTGGCTTTTATTCAGTTGCTCATTCATATTGTTATGAAGAATAAATGCAGTCATAAAATATTTGTGTGCCAGGAATTCACAGAACAACTAACTGAAAACCTGAAGGGGGATGCGGGCCAGCCGGGCACCCACTTGAGTCCCACACCATGTGGCCTCAGCTTCAAATACAAACTAATGACCCATAGGTGAAGAGATTTAACCAGTGCAGCAGAACTTCGCCCCCAAACCAACGGAATATGGGGTACTTCAACCACAAACAAAATATTTCAGCTCCACAAAATTTACCGAACACCCACTATACACCAGCGCTGTGTTAACTATGAGAATAAATTGTTTACTAATTGCTTGATCTTAGAATCATTATTCAATGTCTTTGTGCCTTGGTTTCCTCATCTGTGAAAAGGGATAATAATAAAACCTTCTTCACTGGTAGTGAAGACTAAGTGGGTTAATAATAAGGGAAGTGCCTTGAATAGTGCTTAGCACTGTCAAACACTCAGTAGATCTAAGCTGTTATTATTACTATTATTATTCCGATGCTTCTCTTGTCAAGATGGAGGCCGACGTGTAATAAGCAAGTAACACAATAATTATTCATACATAGTGCTCAAAATCTATTGAAAGGCACAAATGTAGGATGTGGTCAGCTTGCCTGGGATGCAGTGGGTAAGGAAAGACTTCTGAAAGGAGGACCCCTTTGGAGAGGACTCACCGAATGAATACGCTGCTGTTGTGAAGATCCACCATGGGTGGGAGTGGGGAGCGGACAGGCGAGTGCCATTCAGAGAAGAGGGAGAGCTGTCCAGAAAGGATGAGAATATATACGGACAGCCCCTGGGGAGATGGAGGGAACTGGATAGGTGAGCAAGGACCACGTCTGTGGAGACAAATGTGGTGGGTTGGCAGCTTGGACATTATCCTGAAGACACCGAGGAGCCAGGAACTCTTAAAGGATTTCCAGCAGGGCAGCCACAAATCAGGCTAGTAATGCAGGACGGTCCCTGCAGCCGCCTGGAATGTGGAAGCGATGGTGGCCGAGAGTCTGTGGAGAGAGAGTCAATGGCAGGATTCAGGCAGGGTTGTGACGTCTGAAGTAAGGCATGGGGAACGTGGGCTTGGGGTGCAGAAGTTGTAGAGACATACCTAACTCCACACCTGGTCCAAGGACGCCTTTTGAGAGGAGGCGAAGCTTTTGAGTTTGGTGTTAAATAACAGCTCTATTATTCATGGGGCAAAGGAGGGAAAGGATGACAGGTGAAAGTTACAAGGTGAAGATAACAACAAGCAACATTTATTGTGTGCCTACGGCATGCCCGATATTGCACAAAATGCCTTCCTGTATTACCTTGTTAAATCCTCACAGAAGCTCAATGAGGAAAATGCCATGATGACCCCCATTGTATAGATGAGGAAACTGAGGCTCTGATTGTTACCTATCAGGACCACGGAGCAAGAAAATGGTTGCTTCAATTCCTGGAACACTTCCCCCTCAATTTTCATTGTCAGTGAAATGAATTTCATGATTCCTGTGACTCTGTAGTGTTTCATTCCATGTATTAAGTGGGAACCATCGGAAGCCTCATACAGTGTTGTTGCCTGGTGGGGAGTTCATTGGAAAACCTACTTGGCTTTTGAGCAACTGTGGCTATGTGTCATATAAAGTTTAAATTTTGAGTGTCACAGGAAATGGCTACCCCTCTGAGGTGAGTGTTTATTCTCCCTGAACACGGAGACCGGTCAGGCCTCAAGTGCCCGCTGTATCGTAGACTGCAGGAGACACCATGGGACGGTGACTTCTCAGCCAGCAGAATCAATAATGTTCATTGGTGTGTGTGACTGGGTTTGGGGGACAGAGTGGGACACGGCGTGGGGGGTGGGAATGGGTGGGGCTCTCTGAATCCCTGTGAATACTGTGAAAAGACCGGGCGTGCAAGCAATGCTCCAGCCAAGGAAACACTTGGGACACCTGGGGTCAGGCCACTGAGGTGAAAGATAGAAGGCAATTTCTATGTTCCTTCTCTCCGGCCCTCAGGTTTTCTCCTTTGTTCCGTGGCGTGACTCTTCACAGGACTGTGATAAGGATTAGTGACAGTGCTGACCACCCAGGACGGAGGCCGGCCAGGGACTCCACTAACGTTAGTTCCTATCCTGGGGAGGAGGCTCCAGGCAACCAAGACACACCAAGATCTGCAGGGAAAACCTGTGTTGGCCAGTGTGGCCCCCATCCCACCCCAGTGGGAGGGTGGCTGTGACCCTGGGTTCCTGACAAGAGGGTGGGCCTCCAGCAAGAACTTCAACGGGGGTTTGGGGGACACTTTTGAAAGACAGGCGGAAAGAGATTAATTCATTTGAAGAGGGCTGTTAATAACCAGTTCTCCGTCCTGGCTGCGCATTAGAACTGCTCAGGGAGCTTCCCCACACAGTCAAGTCCAGGTGGCACTAGGCATTCTATACCTACTATACCTTTGCTCTCCAGTGGGCGCAGGCGTGAGTATATTTTAAAAATCTCCCCAGGATATTCTAATGTGTCACCAGAGTTGAAACCACCAATTTAGACAGAGTGAAGACCAGCTGTTGAAGCCCCTCTGGGCATTAGCAGGCGCTGCAGGGTTGCTTTCCCACAGAGCAGGCATATGAACGGGCAGCCTTGTAACAACACCACTTAGGCAGTCAGCGAAGCCCCTCTCCTCGGGAGGCTCAGCCAGCCTGCCCCTGCCTCTGCCCCTGCCTCTGCCTCTGCCTCCCTTGGGAATGCGGCAACATGAACCATGGCGTTTGGACCGGCCACAAAGCACGGAAACACCTCATTCGGAATTGCCATTGTCTGCCCAGCCCGGACAGGGCGGGGAATGAATGAGAAAACCTATGACTGTTCCTCCTGTCCAGCTTTTCGTGCCTGTGCAGTGGGATGTGATGCTGCCCTTGAGCAGAAGAGATGGCTGCAGGGCTGAGGACGAGCTGTGCTCACGCTCTGAGCTCCCCACAGGGCAGGGCAGGTCTTGACTAGCTTGGCCTGGACTGTACCTGGGTAGCCAAGTCTCACTTCTGCTGGAGACGTTTTTTCTGTTAATGGGTTGCGTGTGGCCAACTTTTAATTCCGGCCTGGTTTCTTCCACTGTTCCTCGCCATCCTGGGTCTTCCTCTTCATGGCCTGCGTGTCACATAAACTCATACAACTGTTATCTGAGCAAACTATGATGTCAGACTGGCTCCGTGTTTGGCTTGGCTCTCGACACACCACAGGCACTAAATAAATGTCTGCTGACCTATTGGTTGTGGCCACCAGACCATGATGTGTAGCTCAAGCATAAGGAAATCATTTTTGGATTGTCTTCTTTCTTTCATTGTCCTGATGAGCAAGAGCTGACTGTGATACTTTCTAGACTGAGGAAGTGTCCTTTCTGCAAATGCCTCCAAGTCTAGAAATAGAGAACAGAAATTTTCTCTTTATTGACAAAGTGTTGGCTTTCTGTAATCTCTTCTTAGTTCAGTTATGTTTCAGACTGAAAGCATTATCTAGCAGAGTTTCCATAGTCCAACTTGAACTTTATTTTAACCTTTGAGTCACAATATTTAATAATTATTAGGTCCCTATTCAAACGTCTTTTGAAAAATTTAGAGAGAAAAGACAAAAACAAGTCATTTTAAGAGAACAGATGGCTGAACTTTTTTTTTTTTTAATTAAGTTTATTGGGGTGACATTTGTTAGTAAAGTTACATAGATTTCAGGTGTAATACATCATCTTTGCATCACATTGTGTGCTCACCACCCAGAGCCGATGGCTGAACCTAATGCCAAAATAACTTCAGGAACCATCATAGTTTAATGAAGAGCTTATATAATATTTGATTAAAAGAAATGAGGGTAAGGTAACCTGGGGCATACAGAAGCCAATTCCTAGTTTTCAAAAGAATCAGTGGGGTTTGATACATACTCTGAGAGTCAGTCTGTAAACTGTTATTTATTCTAAGAGAGTATGTTTTAATTTGAAGAGGTAAGTCCACATGAAAGAAAGTTCTCTCCTAGAAAAGATGGCAGAATTTTTAGGTCCTTAGGATGGGCAAAATGTAACCAAATATTAGTTTATGTTTTAGAGATATTACTGTTAGCAACGATACAAAATGTAAAGGCTTTTATGGTTATGCCTTTGCACTCTTGTTTTTATTTAATTAGTACTCTTTTTAAGGTGTTCCAAAGCACAAAGCACCTGTGGGAAATCTGCTACTGTCCCTTCAGTTGTATCTTCTTTCAGATTGGGTTCATTATCAGCTTCTTTGCAGGTTATGTTCCCCTTTTTGTTTCATTGTCAACTAATAGTTGCAGTAATAGTAGTGTTTCTGGTTTATTCTGTTTAAATAGTTCTTGTGACATTTTATGTTTCTCATGGTTAACCTAGACATGTTTGTACAGACCTTCTGCTTGTTTTATATAGTTTGGGTTAATTCTTTTGGAATCCTTCTCACCATCTCTGTCTTCCCTCAGAGCTGCGTTTTGAGGGCAGAGTATTGTTTATCCATTACTTCTTTGTGGCTCAATAGTGCAGAGATGGAGGAAGACAGAGTTCATTGGCAGCGAACTTCAGCCCTGCCTAGAAGGTCCGGGTTCTATTTCCTCTTCCGAGACCTTTTTACATGTTCTGTACCAGGGGCTACTCCACTCAGCCAAGGATGCATCCTGTGATGGGGGTTTCACTGACCTCCCCTCCCCCACCTAGCAGAGTGCCCTGGACTGTGGCATGCTCTGGTGGCATTTCCTGCGTTGGCATGCCCCTCCCTCTCTGCTGAGGATGCAGGGGCATGTCAAGATCCCTACTGGCAACGTAATCTTCTTTACTTTCCTCAGGACGGCCCCAATGAACTCTTTAGTTGCCGTTTCTCCAGGTTGGGAAGTAACCCTGAGATTTCTCCTGATTTTTAAATTGTCCTAATGTCCTTGGTCAGTTGAAACGTGGAGGCAGAGTTAGAAGCTTTGACATGACACTCAGTGCATGTCGTAGACAGTTTTCTTTTTATTGCCTTGGCCAACACACACACTGTATCAAGCTTATGTCATAAGGATGTTCCCCTCTCACTGTTTGGTTGCTACTAGTGAACTTTTGGCAGGTCTTAACAAAGCAATTTTAGCCTGTTTCATTAGGGATTGAGTCTGGGTAAATCTGTGCTACTGCTTCCTCCGTCATCTCAACCTGAGATGAAAAGTCTAGATAAGTCTAGTCTTTTCCTCCAGTCTAGAAAAGCTTTAAGGCTCAGATTAAGAGCCATAGTCCTCACTGGTACTTGACCATAAATCGCAGTGTTCAGGTGAACAAACGTAGTCTTCCTAAGAAACCAGAGGAAAGGTAAGCCATGAATAATTATAATTAAAAATTTGGTGAGTACTCAACTTGAATTTAGCTGTTGGCAGTGATTTAAAATCCTCTAAATTATTAAGTTTGGTATTTCAAAGTAGGAATTATAGTTTAATTAATATTTATGCTTTCATCTTTATGAAGAAGTGTATTTTAATGGGAAGCACATGTTTGCATAGTTTTTAATCTTGCTTTCTCTCAGTTGCCTTAAGTGAAACTAATCACTTGCTTATGAAACTAAAATCAGCCAGGACATTGTGGAAGCTACCTGAATTGCAAGCATGTTGTAAACCGACCCTAAAGGACAGTTCTCAATGTTTGCTGCACAATAGAATCCCCTCGTGAGCTTTTCAAAAGTCCTATGACCTGGATCTTACCACCTTAGATTTTTATTTAATTGATCTGAAGTGGTTATCCATTGCATCCAATTGCTTATCCATTGGTATTTTTGGAAGACCCTAAGGTAATTCTAAAGTGGAGATCACTTGTCTCCTCTTTATTTTCTATTTTTCTCTGCTTAACTGGCATTCTTCCCAAGCCACATCTTCTCCAACCTTCCCCATCCCTTGGTTCTCCAGGCTCTCTTTCTAACTAGGTCCATCTAAAATAGTCAAAGTTCAGACTCTCTCCCTCAATCAAAACCCTCATTCTATTCCAACTCCTGGGTCTCTCCAGGAGTATGTGCACTCAGAAAAATATAACCACACATATAAGGTCACTTAATTTATAACAAAGGACCCAAAAATATACAATGGGGAAAGGTCAGTCTCTTTAATAAATGGTACTTGGAAAAATGGATAGTCACATGCAAAAGAATGAAACTAAACCACTATCTGACACCACACACAAAAATTAACTCAAAATGGATTAAACACTTGAATGTAAGACCTGAAACCACAAAACTTCTAGAATCAAACAAAGCAGTAAGCTCACTGACATTGATCTTGGCAATGATGTTTTTGGATCAGACACCAAAAGCAAAGGCAACAAAAGCAAAAATAAAAAAGTGGGACTACATCAAACTAAAAAACTTCTGCACAGCAAAGGAAATCATTAACAAAATGAAAAGGCACCCTACTGAATGCGAGAAAATATTTGCAAGTCATATATCTGATAAGGGGTTAATATCCAAAATATATAAGGAACTCATGCAGCTCAGGAACAACAACAAAAAATCTGATTTTAAAAATGGGCAGAATATCTGAACAGTCATTTTTTCAAAGACATACAGCTGACCAAAATGTACATGAAAAGATGCTCAACATTATTAATCATCAGGGAAATGCAAATCAATACCGCAATGAGATACGACTTTATACATGTTAGAATGTTAGAGTGGCTATCATCAAAAAGACAAGTAATAGCAAGTGTTGGTAAGGATGTGGAGAAACGCAAACCCTTGTGCAATTGTTGATTAGAATATAAATTGTACAGCCACTATGGAATATTGTATGGAAATTCCTCTAAAAATAAACAAGATAACTACCCATACAATCCAGCAATTTCACTTCTGGGTATTTATCTGAAGATAACAAAAACACTAACCTGAATAGATATACGTGTTGCGAACTTGTTGCAACGATGTTGCTAATCTTTTTGATATCAGAGGGATTATTCATTATGAATTTGTACCAACTGGTCAAACAGTTAACCAAGTTTACTATTTGGAAGTGCTGAAAAGGCTGCGTGAAAAAGGTAGACAGCCTGAACTTTTCGCCAACAATTCATGGCTCCTGCATCATGACAATGCACCCGCTCACACGGCGCTATCTGTGAGGGAGTTCTTAGCCAGTAAACAAATAATTGTATTGGAACACCCTCCCTATTCACCTGATCTAGTCCCGAATGACATTTTTCTTTACCCGAAGATAAAAGAAATATTGAAAGGAAGACATTTTGATGACATTCAGGACATCAAGTGTAATATATGACAGTTCTGATGGCCATTCCATAAAAAGAGTTCCAAAATTGCTTTGAAGGGTGGACTAGGCGCTGGGGTTGGTGCATAGCTTCCCCAGGGGAGTACTTTGATGGTGACCACAGTGATATTCAGCAATGAGGGATGTAGCACTTTTTCTAGGATGAGTTCGCAAACTTAATTGTCTCAACTTGTATGTACTTCCATGTTCACTTCAACGTTACTTATAATAGCTAAGATATGGAAACAATTTGTGTCTATCAATTTGTATATGTGTATATATCACAATTCCTTTATCCACTTGTTCTCACACACACACACACACACACACAATGGAATATTATTCAGTCATAAAAAGAATGAAATCTTGCCATTTGCAACAACATGGATGGATCTCAAGGCCTTTATACTTGAGTAAAATAAGTCAGACAGAGAAAGACAAACACTATGTGATCTCACTTATATGTGGAATCTTAAGTTAAAAAAAGCCAAGCTCATAGATACCTTGAACAGATTGCTGGTTGCCAGAGGTGGGGGTGGGGGGTTGGAGAAATGAGTGAGGGGGTATTAAATATTTTGAAAATTAAAAAGAAAAAGTTAAATTATGCTGCAAAATAAAAAAGAAACACCTTATTTGTTTTAGCCAGCACTTTTCTAGATTATCAGCAGAATCTCTCTTTCCAGACAGTTTATTAGCACCATGATAAAACAAAACAAAACAAAACAAAACAAAAAAACCCTTTAATTTATCCATTCAACAGTTTATATGCTTCTTTAGATCTTTTATAAGATTCCCTCCACACTTTCATATCTTGTGGTCCTGCCTACGTGCTGAAAGCAAAGCCTGAAGAGTGGAATTATGAGGAATGCGTTCTGGAGTCTTTTCTCCTCCCCCCTAAAACAGCCAACACATTTACAGGCCTTACTCTGTCAGATATTTTAAATCTTTTTTTAAAAAAAATCTGGATTCGTATTTTCAGGATGAGTGAAAAAGTCATAAAACATACCTAAGCCAGGAAAATCTTATAAAATTTGCTTTACACCCAATAATGCAGGAATGCAGGCACCTCCGTTTTGAGGGAAAAAAATGACTGCTTCATTTAGTGTCATTATCATTGGTCATTAGTAACTGGAGCCTGAATTGTATTACTTGTCTGACTCTTCACGTGACATGCGGTGCCTCTGAGTGTTTTCCCAAATAGCTGCTGAGGGTTTGTGAACGAAGAGCAATTGGAGATGGGAGCCTACCTGTGCTTCCTCTCTCCTCTCAGTTTTCTTGCTATTCTGTGCAGAGGAACTCACATCTCATCCGTACTCATTCTCATCCTTCCTTAAGCTGTTTTCTCAGGATCAAAAGCAGAGGGACTGAGCACAGCAGGCAACAATCCTGCTTCTTCGGAACTGGTCCTTCTTCCTTTTTCTTCTTCCCTACCTTCCCCTTTGCCTGAGCATCTGCACTAGACAACGTAAGCGCATGCTCAGAGATCAGCAAACCAGAGCATCACAGAAATGAGGAAAATATCATTAAAAGTAGAATTTGATTTTTCAAAGTCTGCAAAAGAATCGTGAGGAAAATCAGAACTATATTGGATATTTTTACCCTTATTTTAGGAGGTAGTATTTTTAAAAAATTATTTATGTGGGGCACCACAACTTTTTCAGTTTTGCTCTTAGGATGGTGTGACACTGCCTATTATGGTACTGACACAAGTTGTTCAGAAAAAGGAAAGATAAAGGGAGACAAGTGTCACCTGGGGAAAACAAAAAAACAAAAAAAAACAACCTGAGAAAACACAGGTTTGACCATGACCTTGAGGGATGGATTGAGTTTAGACAGAGCCAGAGGAAGCAAACTGAAGTCTATCTTCCAACCACTTTGCTTTCCTTTGCTCTAAACACAGCTGGAGCAAAATAGGAGGACCCCACCCCTCGGCCTTGATCTACTGGCAACGTCACTGCTGTTCTGTGAAGGCCTCGAAGTCCATGACACGTCTCTAGAACTCAGAGAAACACCTGGTCCCTTTTAATTCACATTCAGAAGAATTCCCCGGCTGATGACAACGCCCTCATGAAATCAAAGCGGCAAATATTTTGAAGCTAATGCATGGGTTGCTTTCAAATCATCAATAACAATGACAGTGCTGATAATGTTCTTGGGGGTCCACTGGGGCTGGGGGTGGGGGGAAGGAAGGGGAGGAAAAGAATGGCTCCAGCTTAGGTCTTCTAATCTTTGTCATTTGGAGCCTTCCTACTACACTTCCCCTGAAAGATGATTTTCCCTGATCTATTCCCTCATCTTTGCATCCCAGATACACATATCAAGACGATGGGCAGGATTGCTGATTGGTCCTGGGAGGGTAGGTGAGCTTGGGGGTAACAAAGAGAATGCGACAGCAGGAACAGACGAAACATGCTCAAACAAAGGGGACTGAGCCCCCACGTTGAGGCTGAAGGTTCATCAACTCATTAAGTGATCATTTTGGGTCAAACCAACCACTGACACAGCCCTGGAGTGAAGCAGAGTTGAAAAGTAGAGGACACTTCTTTAGCACCCCCTCCCCAAACTAACAAGGGCTTCAGCCTCCATATTCTACATCCCTCCTGCCATGTGCCCTTCTCCTAATAGCCTAGACTCCGAATTTAGAGGAGTCCTTCAGGTCATTCAGCTGAAACCTCTCCTTTACAGGTGGGGAAGTACCTAACTAGGGTTCAAATCAGCTCTAAAACCCAGGACTTCTCATCATGAACTCTTTCCACTATGTCAGCTCCACTTTTGTTCTTTTTTTCTTCCATCATCTATTTCTAAGGAAGCATAAGTCTTTCACTTCAAAGTGTAATTTACTATTTGCTAAGAAATGTAGTTCTTCTAACAACCTTACGTGAAAGGAATGAGATTCCTATTATAAAATATGAGAAAACTTCTTAGAGACGTTAGTTCTCGAGCTACATCTTAGGTAGGGTGAAACTTTAATAGCAAATGTCATGAAAATGCATCACTGACAAAGTAAGCAATTGACAAAGACATCGGGGCAAGAAAGGGCCTGTGTGAGAGATGACGAAGGGAACAGAGCCTGGTTACGTGAGAGGTGGGGGTGGGATAGACAGATGAAACTGGAAAGTCTGAGAACTAATTCTTGCTAAATCATCATCAGTGAATTGTTTCATCATCCCTGGGGACATTTACACTTTAGCAGGTCTTCTGAAGGGTAGTGCAAAGAATTTAAGCTCTGGTGGCAATCCCAGCCCAGTGAACGACCAATAAGAAATGTTTTAGATAATTTTTTGTGTCCTAAAGCTTCCTCAAGATGTCTGTTTGCTGGTACATTTTATCCAAGTCCAAAGGGGCTTGAGGTATCTGAACTTCCTGGCAGGTGGGGTGGAAGTCTCAGAGGCCTCCTTCGTGGGTAGGTGAATTTCAGGAGATAGGTTAGGGTTGTGGTCAATAGCACCCACTCTAAGGCCAACTGGTCAGGTTCAAATCCCACCTCTGAGCCTTACCAGCCTGAAGCCTTGGGAAAGCTACTCAACCACTCTGTGCCATGATTTCCTCACCTGCAAAGTGGTGATGCAAACAATACTACCTAGCTCCTTTTGTTATTTAGAAGATTAAAGGTTCATATATTTAGTATAGTGCCTGGTATATAATTAGTGCTAAGTGTGAGCTACTATTATTATGATTATTGTTATTTTTTTTTTGTTGTGGCTGATGATACATTCTCTTTCTTGCCTTCCCACGTCCACCTGTCTATCCCTCTCCTCCCAACCCTTCTTCTCTTCTATGCATAGTAAACAAATAATGATCCTTCTATTTGAACAACACTTTACGGTTTGTACGTGCTTTCATATACATAATTTCATTTGGCTCTTAGTAAAGGTGATAACATTTTTCACATATGAAAATGAGTAAACTAGCCCCAAGAATAATAAATAGACTTATCCAAGATCACTGTGCCAACAAGTGGCAAATGGACCAGATCTGGCTTCATGCATTCATATGTTCATTCATTCGCATTCATGTGTTATTCATCTGCCGACGTTTTCTGCGTACCTACTCTGTGCCAAGGATATGGGTATAAGACACTCAGTCCTGTCTCTCCAGGGCTCATGGTCTAGTGGGGAACAGACAATAATGGAAATATTATGAAGGTGCGAGTAGGGAATACATGTTACTCTAGGAGCTGTAGAGGAACTGAGAAAGAGGTCAGCAGAGGTTTCAAAGAGATGAGACCCACAGGTGAGTATGAAAAGACAAGAGAGAATCATCAAACATAGAAGGAAGGAAGGGATCCCCACCTCTCCTGTCTCTAGTCTCTGCTGCTGCCCCAACACACACTATTCTATCAAATTACTAACAGAACTGCTGGTTTTTGCAGCATGCCCCCTATGTGCCCAGAGTGTTGAGGCTCAGTCCACAAGGAGCTCAGCATCTAACTCAGGGGCCGAGACCTGAGCAGGGCAAACAATGAGAAAACAGGGCACCCAGGATGAGAACACGTGCTGTGTGCAAGGTGCGGCTTGTAAGTGTAACTGGCTCCAGGTGATATGCAAGAGTACCCAAAGGGAATCAGCCTACAGAGTGTGTCCCTGACTTGTCTCAGCTCCTATGATGTTGCATTAGCCCCCTTCTACACACCACATACTATGCAGAAGGCTCTTTAAATCTGTTATGTGTTTTATTTCACCTGAAAACCCTTAAGAGCGGACTATAAACAACAAGGAAACTGCGGCAAAAGGGGGCAAACAATTTGCCCGAGGTGCCTGAATTAGTTATCTACTGCTGTGCAACAGAGTCCCCCAAAACTTAATGCCTTAAAACAGAATAACCACTTGTTATGCCCACAGTTTCTGTGGGCCAGGAATTCATACTAGGCATGGAAGAAATGGCTTATCCTGCTCTCTAATGTCTCAGGCCTCAGCTGGAAGATACAAAGACTAGGGACTAGATTTGCCTGCAGGCCAGTTCACTCACACGTCTGGAGGTGGATTGGGGCTGTCTGCTGGGGCTGTGGGTCAGCACACTTATGCGTGGCTTCTTCAGGTGGCCTGGGCTTCCATATACCATGGTGGCTGGATTCCAAGGGCAAGTGTCCAGAGAGAGAAAGAGCCAGGTAGAAGCTATGCCTTTTATGACCTTACCTCAGAGGCTATGGGACGCCGTCTCTATCATACTCTATTTATTGATGCAATTACAAATGTCCATCCAGGTTCAAAGGAAGGAAACTTAGACTCCAATTCTCAACGATCAATGTCAGTGTCACATTAAAAAAGAGCACATGGGCTGTAGTATGTATTGGACACCTTTGCAAAAACAATCTCCCACTGTAACACAACTGTTCAACCGCAGATTGGGGTCCCTTCCTGGATGTGGCTGCACCGCCACCAATACAAACTTCCCAACTGGAGGAAGACACACCTGTCTGTGGCTATGAGTACCCAGAGGCTTACACTACAGACTCCAGACCTGGGTGACCTACTACTGATAAGGAGAAGGTGGCCATTCCCTGAGTCTTGTCTTCTTTTGACATCCTTGTCCTCTGAGATCCTGGCCAAAGCTTTCAGAGGAATATGCATGACAGAACCCCAAGCAGACACAGTTCAGCTTAATCATGTAAACAAGTCTGCCTTCCTGCCTTCGTGTTTTTTTGGGAACATCCCTAATCTTGTTTCCAGCTGTTTCTGCATTTCTATGCTGCCTATCACCTTTTAGACCCAGACGCGATATGAATTATTCATTTGATTTGGGGCAGGTGCACCCATTTCCTCCCAGGACCCCAGGGGCAAGTATAGGAAATTAATTCACAATGTCTGTAGCTGAAGTCACTTGCAATTTCCACACCAAGGAAGAAATAAACTGAAGATATGGGACTTGAAAAAGTTCAAAGGTGTTGAGATTAGTTATCAGCAATTCTTCATTGCTCTGTAGAGACAAAAAAAAAAAAAATAATAATAATAAAGGGTACTGATTCCCATATGAAAAGTTTATGTTAACTATCTTAGTCATAAAGGTGACAAAACTCCTAAAAGTGTCACCGAAGCTCTTCCTTGGAAATGTAAGACACTGACATAGAGCTGCCTGGACAGAGGGGAATGGGATCTGTTGATGTTTCAGGATTCTCCCCAACCGGACTCTTCTCGGCATTAGGTTTGTACAAAAGTAGTAGCGTTTTTTGCAATTATTTTTAACCTTTAAACCGCAATTGCTATTGCACCAACCTAATATTATTCACTGAGTATTCCATGACTAATGAGTTGGGGCTCTAACTCTGAGAAGGGAAAGAGTTGGGGGTCCCTTCCCCCTGGGTATTACATAAGCCTGTAGGTGAACATTAATTTGTGGCACAAACTGTGGATCAGCCCTCACCACTTTGGATTTCCCAAGAGCCATTTGGTTATGATGTGCTCTGTCATCAGAAATGTCATTCATACTGTCATCGCTCGCATTTTGGGAGCTGGCTTTCCCTTATAAACTTCAAAATACTCTCTAGCAGTCCTGATCTTCTAAATGTGTGCTCAAAGATGGGACATTCCTGACGAAGGAGGATTGTTCCTGAGTGTAAGAGTAAAATGACTGCAGATTATTAGACCTGGGTAAGGAGAGGAAGACATTTTCTGATGGTCTCCACTGAGTTCTAGGAGCTCCTCTGAGTTTCTGTAGGGTCCCCAGGACAGAGAAGGGCAGCGAGTGAATGGACCCCTGCACCAACTAGAGTAACTTCTAGTTGGTGACTCACTGTGTTTTACACAGTGACTCAAGGAGTCCTCATTAAAAAGAAGAAACATTAATTCAACTCTCCTGATAGGTAAGTGCTGAAAGAGGGTCATTTCTTACCCACAAACTATTAAATGGGTTTTACACAAAGAGAATTATCAAAACCTCAGTCACATTTCCTTCTAGAAGAGTCACCTTCACACTAAATGTTTTGACTGTAGAACATGCAGTTTTTCCATGACTCAAAAGTCATTGTTTGTTGAGGAGCTATGGAAACCAAAACTTTATAAGGTGCTAAACAGCCTTTCCAGAATTACCTTGTAGGAAGGCTCTTTTTTACATCTCTTTTGCATCCATTTTTGTTATTTCAGTAATTGCTCTACCTAGACTCTTGGGACAGTTAGGCACCTGGCTGAACTGATTCTTCATACACTTCAATTTGAAAAGTCTTACATCATAAAACACATCTATGCTGATTTTTTTCTTCATTGCCATTTTATTTGGGAACTGTTTGGCCTTAGCAACCCCTACTGATTGATAAGAACGAGCTACAAGGAAGCCATGTAACTACAATTCTAAGTGGTTATGGTTATTTATGGCATGAAATTTAGCAAATGCATGTGTTGCCAGGAATATTTGACATAAAATTTCCAGAAAAAATTGTCCTCCTCACACTGAGGGTTGATTTTTTTTTGGTTAAGATTCTTTTATGATCATCCCCCAGATGGTAAGTAATATGATTATTAATTATTGTTGTCATTCTGATTATTAATATTTTTGTTGAGATTGGGCATTCAACATAATGAAATTTTTCAAGTAAAAATAATAGTAGCTATCACAACGAAATTCCTATTACATGACAAACACCTTATTTACATAGTAACTTTTAATTTAATGCTCACGATCAACTACAATTTTTAATTGGTGAAGAAAATGAGGCCCCACCATGTCTGAGCACATGTCCAGTGGCTTACAGCTGGAAATGAAGGGACCTGGCTTTGTCTGACTCCAAGGCCCGTGCGCTTTGTCGCCCTACTGTACTACTATCCCTCTGCATGGCATAAGAGACCCCTTTGGCTAGAAAGCTACATCTTTTTCTTTTAAAAGCAGATTCAGAACATTATTTGAGCTTGTCTTGGTAACCTGAGCTGTCATTAAGAATTTCCAGTTGCCATAATAACACAAATATTTCTGTTCACTAAGCATTTCTATATAACAAGTATGGGTTAAGGTCTTTACAAATGTCAGATCCCACAAAATCCCTACAAAGTGGATATTATTTTGCCAACTTTGTGGCTGAGTAAATAAAGTCTTAAAGAAGTTTAAGGTAAATTATCCACTAATAGGAGATGGAGTTGAGAAATGAACTAGTTCTTTTTGACCCCAGAGCCTTTGTGTCCACAATGCCTTACAGCTTTACAGCAATAATAATACACAATGAAGATGTGAAGACACCTCATGGAGGTATTTAAGTTATATAAAATCAACAGTGTGGGTTCAAGAGACGGAAAGGAGAGTGAATCAGAATCATGGTGGAAGTTTGCCCGCTTTTAGACCTAATAAGATGCATGTGAGACAACAAACAAGGATCTTCTATTTCCTCCATCTTGTCACTTCTTTTCTACATCTCAGCTTCTTTAGATGTAGAGGATGATTCTAATGTTAGAAAGTGTGTGTCTTCACAGAAATGCACTTCTAACTCCAAGCAGCTGATGCTCAACTCTTCCAACACTGGGGCAGGGAAAGGAGCTGTGTTGGATCTACTGTATGATGGTCATCATGTGACATCTTCCTCAAGGATCTAACCTCCACAAAGAAATAATATTTTACTATTTTGTTCATTTTTCTAACCCGTGTACCTGGCACATAGCAGGCCCTCAGTAAATATATGTTCATATATGGTTAAAATAAATGCAAAAATAATTTTTAAAAGAACTTCAAGTTGTTTAAAAATTAAAAAGTGAACACTTAAGACTATAAGAATGTGTGAGGAAGTTTAGCTCTACATCAATTAATCCTAAATTAGTTATTTCTGGAGTGTACTTATTTTGTATTTATTTTATTTTATTTTTAGTATCTTTTCTGTCTTCTTCTCTCTGTCTGTGAACTCTCATAACTGGTTTGGGAAGATAAAGTGCCATGCATGTTATGATTAGGTACAAAGTAAAAATGAATAGATTCCACATTAGAACAATTGAACTCTAATGTATGAGCACTAGGACATGTATGCTGGCCACCCACAACTCTCTGTTTCCTCTTGGGTCCTCAGCTGCACTTCAGATCACTGGTTGCAGGTAAATAGACTTAAGTTAAGGCTATTTTACTATAATTACTATGACTGTTGCCATTATAACTACAAGAACCTCCTTATATCTTGTCAAATATTGAGATGCCACTAGACTATTGTGTGTCTATGAGTTTTTGTTTTTTCATTTGTTTGTCTTGTTCCTTTGTTGTTTTCAGTTTTACATCCCACATATCAATGAAATCATTTGGTTCTTGACTTTTTCTGCCTGATTTATTTTGTTCAAAGGGTAAGGGAGGAGGGGTGTGATTGATGAGGGTAAAAGGGATCAAATATATGGTGATGGAAGGAGAACTGACTCTGGGTCGTGAACACACACGAGATATATAGATGATGTATTACAGAATTGTACACTTGAAACCTATGTAACTTTACTAACAATTGTCACCCCAATAAACTTTAATTATAAAAAAAATGTATATTGAGATGCTACCTAATACCCTTTAAAAGAATGTTTGTTTACAAAAAACAAAAGGCGTTGTTACTTGGTAAGCTCATTTAGAGTTTCCCATTGCAAGGATACCCAAAGGAATGGTGCTCCCTGATTTTGTGATTAGTTATAGTAACATTTTTGGTATTATGAAATTATTGATTCACTTATTTATCAAATATTAACTGAACTCCTACTCAGTACCAGTTACTGCTCAAGGGCCTAAAAGATTGCCCTAGACAATCCCTGTCTAAAAGTCCCTGTCTTCATGGAACTTGTAGTCTATCAGAGTTTTCTGTTTGGAATGCAATTTAAAAATTCGATCTCACCTATTATCACATGTGAACTTCGGAAAAATTCTGAGCACTAGAAAGGGCAGGTATCACGTTTCCCATTTCACAGATGAAGAGACTCACTTTTCCATCTGGCAGGATCCAAAAAGGACTGGCCTTAGTGAACTTTGTCAGGGGAGAGGAGGCAAAAGGGGCTGAGTGTGTGAGGGGGTGTACAGAGGTGTACACAGCTGGAAGGCTGCATAGCTGTGAAGCCTGAGGTCCCCGAGCTGAGCTGGATGTGGATTCAAACAGTTTTGGATCATCTCCATTCTTGCTTTCATGTCACCTTCTCTCTGGCTTCTCATTACCACAGGAACATGTAATGAATACCGAGTAAGGTTCTGCTGGGCCTGGAGGGGCCCTTTCTCCCTCGGCTCCAATGAGCGGCACATCGGGTGGACCCATGAGCACATCCTATGGGGAGTGTCTACCCCATGTGGGAGGGCTTCACCTGAGAGCAGAACAGTGACACATCTCCCTACAAGAAAGGACGTGTTCGTCACAAATAGGACATTACACCGCTGTTGAGACTCACTGAAAAAGCATTTATCACAAGACACAAATTACACATGTTCCTCGTCCAGAGGCATTTATTTCTTAAGTGTTCAGATGCCCATTAATTCCCAGCAGTGGAAAGGTATGTTGTAAGGGGCATGAAACAGCATCAGCTTGTCATGGCAGCGACTCCTTAGCCTTCAGCTCCCATAGCCTCCACCCTGGAGGACACGAGAAAGAACTCTCCCCAGGAGAGGTAGAGGGCAGAGTTCCTTGCCTTCCGGAAGTCTGCAGGGGCAGAGAAAAGTGGAGAAGCTAAGGAAACCCCACGGACAACCCCCCACAGAAGCCAGATATTCCTCACTTGCTTAGGCCAACGACCCTTTAATTGCTGCTTCCCGTCCTCACACAGGCCATCTCACATTTTCTCAGGAAATGTTCCAAAATATCCATACACTAAAATAAATCATATTTTGTTTTTATGGCTCCTCATTATCTCAACTCTCAAATGGGAGCAACCCTGTTACTTGCTTGGGAGGCTGTGAAGATTGAAAAAGTTACAGTGAGAAAGAGCTACAAAAAGTTGCAGTGTGCTGTATCTCTACACCAAAGTGGTTTACTACCGGGGCATTCTGTGTGCTGAGCAGGTCTGGGTTAGCACCGTAGTTCTGCACTAACCTCCCTGAATTGAAGTTTCCTAGCCTGAAAATGGGTGAGGACACTGCCAACATCTGCTACACTGGGCTGTAATGTGGATTGAATTTACTCAGCGCGTTACTGCCTAGCGCAGGGCCTGGCACATGGGCAGTGCTCAAAAAGTTAAAGCTGAAGTCGGTGACCTACAGATGACTTCAGATGTTTGGTTTTATCCACAGACCATGTGGATTCAAGATAAGGTAAATTCGTATAGCACATTAGACACCTAAAAGAGCGGTCATTTCCATTATTTAATTAGATTATTATAATTTTTAATGATAAAAGGTATTCATTTCTTTATAATCCCTCACCTTACCAATCAATTCTTTTTGTGTGAATACTCAGTCATGTATTGAATAATGTAAATACAAAAGTACTATACTCAGATTTTCCTTCAGTAAACCAGAGGAAGGAGTCATTGATATTATCACCATTGGAAGATGAAGAATGCGAGGGCCAAAGATGGTTGGTGACATCCCCAGAGCCACAGGCTGGCTGGCCTCAAGCTGCCTACTTCCTGACTGATCGTCCAGCAGATGCACCACTTACCTGCTTCCCTTTCACCACTGGCTGCTGCCTAAGTCAATCTGATAGATTCTCTTCATTGCAAAAACAAAACCAGAAAACAAACAACAATTAATCTAATCCAAAGTCCTCTCTTTCACCTATAATATAAGGAATGTTAAAAAGGTGGCCAGCTCGGGGAACTCTGGTAGTGAAACTAACTTCATGATGAGAGTAGCAATGTGTCAAAGGCTTGGTCCTTGATAACCGAAAGCTGGTGACAACCTGTTCTCTATGGGGGCCTTAGACCCTGTTTATATTAATCCTGTGACTCAGTCCCCAAGGAAGAACATGTAGCAAAGACATCTGTCCAGTTGAAGGGTGAGCAGAAAACAGAAAGGATGAATGAATATGATGTTTGTTTGAAACAATTTTGGATTTGCTCTTTGGGTCTAGAAATCAGGACTAGCTAATGGTATCCCATTTAGAAGAGCAAAATCTTCAAGAGCGGGCTTTTTAGGATAGCATCAGGAGGACGCAGAACGGGAGACAGAGAGACTGAAAGTCGGTAATATTGCAAACTGCCTCAAAAGCCTATTTTTTCCAGCTATCATTTGGACCTCATTGGTTGTAATTTGCTGAAAAGGAGAAGGGGAGGAAACACCCAATATCATCTGCTTCATTGTTTTGTGAGAAACTATATGCAGTTAAAGCGGGGAAAAACATTATTTGCCCAGTCTGAAGCTTTTGGTGCTCCCCCCACAACTATTTGACCTGACTATATTAAATATTGTAATGTTTTGTTACATGTCCCAGGGCAAAAAAAAAAGAAAAGTCAGGCTATCACTTATTAGCTTTCTGTTCCTGGATCCTTCCACAGTTGAGTCGATAGCGCAAAAGATAGTGGGGAAATCCAAAGGTAAAGGTTAAACTCTGTTTTATTATGTTTACAGGATTTAAAGGGTAAGTCAGGAAGTGCTTACATAACATCAAGTGAAAGTGGTGGATTAGTAACCAGAGCGGGACTTGAAAGCGGCCTTAATCCTCCGAATCTCCAGGGGTGAAAGGTCAACCTCTAACACCAGGTTGTGTAAAGAATGGAGGAGGCACAAGCTTCTGTTTCATCGTGGCTCTGCTAATCCACTGAGGAAATGAGCAACTGGGGGCTTGGGGAGAGGTAAACGCCTCCTCCCAGGGAAGCCACCTGTGAATTCAGCCAAGGAGGGTGTAATTAAAGTCTGAAGGGCCCACTGCAGGGGGGTAGGCCACAGGCAGACCCAGCCCCCAGCTGCAGGATTTGAAGGCGGGGCTTCCACAATCTCTTGAGGAGTCAACCATGCCGGGCCCCCTGCCAAAGCTGGCAAATGGACCACTATTTTCCCCTGACAGGCTCTTGTCATCCTGAAAACTAGGCTGACAGACCAATGACAATCACACACGCGCGCACATACACACGTAGCTGAATCGGTAACACTATAAGGGGTTAGCTGACATACTAAAAGAATCAGCTGCCAAGAACATGGGCCCCAAAGAAATACTAATAAATCAGTTCTTCCTCATTTGTTCTCTTGCTTGCTTGCTCTCTCTCACTCATCAAAAATGCGAGAGAGAGAGAGAAAAAAAAGAAACTTCTTACTCATGAATATCAGTTTTAAATAGATCCTCTAAAATTATAGTCAGTCTTGTCCCCTAGAATTTTAAATACTTTTGGAAGTAATTGCCTGTAATATATTGAAGTGTGTTTATCTAGCTAGCCGCTGCTCTGACTGTCCATCTAAATATCCATCTACCAGTCTCACTACTTATGGATTGGATGTGTGTTTAACACATCTTAAGACACAAAAATAAATCCGAAGGCAAGTGTGACATCATATGGACAAAAACGCATTTTATGAGAAGCCTAAGGTTAGGGACAGCAAAATCCAGGATCCAGATTCTTTTTCTCCTTTCTCTTGGTAGCCGATTTCAGGCCAAGAAAAGTAGAGTCAACTTTTTGATCCCCGGCCCCTGGCTTTGCCCAAGGAAGCATCTTGCCCTAAATTCCGCATTAAGCCAGAACGTGTTACATGGAATGTTTAAAGTCCACAACTTAGTAAATGTCTTTCTTCCATGCGTGGACAAATTGGAACGTTGGATACAATCAATTTACAGAAGAAAGTTCCAACACGTTTCAGCACAAAGCTAAAAAAGCTTTCAGAGAGGCCGTTCCATATTTATTCTGAGCCGGCCTTTATTAAATCACTGGTGAAAAATACGGAGATTCGTCTCAGCTGTAGTTTCATCATCTTAAAACAGCAGAGGCATTTATCTTATGAAATTGCAGAAGTCGAGTGCTGTGCAGACTGATAGCTCAGAGGTGCTCCTGGCATTAGTATCTGATTGTCTCGCCTAAGGTGTTTATGACGCGTACAGCTGTTAATAGCCTCTGCTGTTCATTTTTTTTACAGAATTTGTGGTTTAAGCATTATGCTTAGAATATCTAAAATATTTCTTTCCTTCTTTTAAAAAATGGTATCAAACTGTTTAATGCGAAATGTGAAAAGTGCTTAGTTGCATATATTTGATTCTCTGCCACTTTTTTTTTTTCCTTCAGAGCCCTCAACTCTTTCCTTGGTGGATCAGAACCTGGCTTGTTCCCCAACTCTGTTCTTCATTAAGTCAAAACTAATAACCTAACTGCATCTGGAAAAGGAGGGGGAAGATTGAGTATTTGCTTCCCTTGGGATATGGGTTTAAAAAATAGATCAAACGTGAGATTCAGGCGCAAGCCATGAGGATGCAACCTAAGCCTGCTTGGTACTTCAGGGGAGACACCCAAGGTAGCAGCCTTATTCTAACACCCAGAGTATCAGAATCCTACTCCAAACACGCCTCATTGTTATGCTGACGTGCTTCTCAAAGGGTCAGATTGTGCCTCTTGTTACAATCATTTGGTATGGTCAAATTGGATGCTAAAATGGTTCCTCCAAATATGCCCACCATGGCATTCTTACAGTGGGGAAAGTAAAGAGGGTTGGAGATCTTAAAAACTCAACCTCTAAAACAACCTCTAAAAAGCAACCTCTACCTCTAAACTGAAAATTCCACTCGCAAGGGAGCTCGTTTGGGAGTGAACTCAATTGAAGAAAAAGCTGAGGAAAGGAACCGGTTATGATAAATGGGTGCAGGGTCAAAAGCCAAGACACAATGATTTATTTAAGGGGAACCAATTTCTAACTTATGGCCCCCAAACTAACTCTTAGAGAGAATGAGTCTCCCACAAAGGAAGCTGTGTCCAGTATATTTATGGGACAGAAGCCGTGGGAGGTCTCAGGACACTACCCTGTAAACTCTACCAGGATGTCCCCGATGGTCTGTTGGAATGGACCACCAGACAGAACTTAATGTGCACACGGGAATTACTTCTCCTTAATCAGCAACTTTTGAATCTTTTCCCTCATCTCCAGACTTGGAGTCTGATGTTAACATGAGGGGAAGCCTGAAGGGAGAGAATTTTCTTATTTTCAATTTACCCAAATACAAACAAATGGATTTGAAGAAAAAATGGCTTCGTCCTATAAAATCCCCAATGTGAATCAAACATTGGGAAAGCACAAGCAGCAAACAATGTCTTAGACCGAAGAGCTTTATACTCACATTTTGACGTTGTCATAAATGCAAGGAACATGCTAGACAAAATTGATATGTAGAATCCAAGAAAATAAGATCAAGTACAATCCCACAGAGGCAGATGCTGACAGAGCTGAGGCACTAGAACAGCCCATTTTCTTGGGCTGAAGCCCACATGTAACTTCTCTCTCTCCTAACAGAGGACATCAGGAGAAATTAGGGGACAGCTCTGTTGTCCTGAGTCACGTGAGGGAGGAGCACTCAGGCTCAAACAATAGATCTGCCCCTTGCTGGCTGTGCCAACTAGGGCCAGGTATTTCACCTGGCCGCATCCCTATCTGGGAAATAGGGGTGACGATGACCTCTCTGAAGGGCTGCTGCAGGGCATTGAAAAGAAAACTGTGCGGAAAGCACTTAACATAGTGTCAAGCACAAAGTAAGCCCTAATAATGGCAGTGTTTATTGTCAATTAACCTGGCAGGCCAGGCACGGTGGTCTGGCTAATTTTCTTTGTAAGAATCAGCTTTAGTGATCCAGCAGAAATCTCTAATCTTCAGGGACCCTAAGTGGTCTTCCATCGAGTCCTCTATTTAGGGGCAAGTCATGCTACCTAGTCAGAGAAATCAGCCACATACCACATGCCTCAGTCACCCTCAGTCATCCTGTCAGCCTCCCCACAGGTGCCCCATTAACCTGATGTCCTTCCACTTAGGGTCCCTGCAGATTCCTGCCCCTTCCAGAAAGGTCGTCCTTGCCTAGAGCTTGGCATTCTTATCTTTGTGGCTCAATGGGCACAGAGTGGGGAAGATGGCAGAGCTAATTATGGGACTTTGGATGTGGGAGCAGGTGGGGGAAGAGCTGACAACTCTCCAGAAATTTAGAGAGTGGTCCAGGTATTTGCATACTGTGCACATTTTAGGAAAGGAGTCTGGATGGGGAAACACAAACACACTCTCATTTTCACAAAGCAATTTTCTTCTTTTAAAACACAAATTATATAAAACCGTACAAGAGGAAATAATGATATCTTTGTATCCTTTTAAATGAGAACACAGCGCACAGAGGTGCAGCTTTGCACAGGATGCTGAGAGCTATCAGTTATATATAGGCAATATCCAGTTTCTCCAGGAAAGAAAAAAGATTCTTTAAATTAAATTTTGTTTTAACACAGGAAGTACCTGCTTTCTTACAATATTTGTGACCCTGGCACCAATCCTCCTTGTATCAGCCCAGTTTCTTTTTCTTTACAGATAGACAGCGCAAAACTTAAGTATTTTCAGAGCAAACATCTCTCATTGCAAAGCCTTGCTTTCAAAATGCTGGCCCTAATAACGATGGTTAGAAATCTAAAGAAGGGGTGAGTGACTTGAATTCCTGTCACAGTATTCAACACAGGATCACCGATTACTCTGGCATCTGCGTCTTTGCATTGGTGGTCGGTGCTAAAAGCAAGCCTGTTACTGCCTCATTCTCCTGTTATGAGTGACATTTTTCTGGTTAAACAGACAGTAATAAGAATGAACACTTTCTGTGTGCCGGGCACTGTTCTGAACACTTTGCGTGTATGGCCTCTCTTAATCTTCACATGGTACTCTGGGGTAGGCCGCTGCTGAGTTTGTTGGGGGCAGGGCTGTGGCTTTCTTTGGGTACACCAAAGGAGCCACCACACTTATACCCCCAGGCTGGGGGTCCAGCCCAGGGCCCTGGGTTCTAGTCCCAGCTCTGTAACCAACACTGGATGACACTGGCAAGTCATTTGAACCCCTTCACTTCCATTTCCTCATCAGGGAAATAAAAGATGGGAAGCATATGACTTCTATTGTCCTTTTGAAATCTGGATAATTATTGCTTTCATAGAACCCCAAAACCAAGAGCCTTGAAAAAATCAAGTGTTTTTTCTTTATAACGAAGTCACGGCTTGGATCTCAGGCTAGGGTGTCTTATCTGTTGAAGAAATGTTGTTCCAATGAATTGGGGTGTGTGTGTGTGGAGTCCTTGCAAGCTAGTTTGCTAGAATAAAAAGGGAAACAGAAAGAGAAAACGCTCAGAAAAGTCTTGCTTACCAAATCCAATTTTACCACATGTAGCTCCAGTTACCTTAAGGACTGAATTAATTTCAAAGTCAAATTAATTCATTTACATTTTAAAGTGGGGGGGAAGGTCATTTTTCTTTCTAAGATGATGAAACAAAAAAATAAATACCTGATCCTCCTTTATCAGAGTGGTATCTGCATTGTTTTTGAAGTCTTTTATTTTTACTCTTTCAAAATGTTGTTCACTTAAGCTATTAAAAAAATAAGGTTGTTATGTGTATAATGGCCTAGGAAGAAAATTATATCCAAGAAGATTTATAACTCCTAAAGTATGTTATCCTTTCCTATACCACACCCGAATAGTGAGGACAATAATTTACTCATAAAGATTGATAGCTTGCATTTGTATGGAAGTTATTCAGTTATTGCATGAGAATTAAAATAAAATTATCTTCTCACCGAAGAAGGTAGTCATCACCCCAGGCTAAGGCTGAGGTAGAGTTCAGAGGAATCTGGGTGCTAAGGATCTTTATTTCTCTACAAAATTAGTAACTTCCTTTCACATTACATGAATTACATGCAACTTTAAACACCTATTTTCAAAACGCAGCCCCGCCCAGTCAAGTCTAAAAATAGATCTTTCCTCTCAAAAAAGACCTATTTTGACTAGTTTTGGCTTTTGTCATTGTCAGAAACATTTCTCCAAAGCCCTGATTACCTCTTTCCAGTCGGCAAAATGCCCAGGCATGGTGTTCCTTAGTGGCAGCTGCCCCCAGGGCTGGACAACTCGTACAACAGTCAGAGAGAAAGAGACGAGAGAGGGAAAGGGTGTGTGTGTGTGTGTGTGTGTGTGTGTGTGTGTGTGTGTGTGTGTGTGTGTGAAAGAGAGAGAGAGAGAGAGAAGTGGGAAGGAAGGAATCTGTAAATAGTCTCTGTTGTCCCATTTCTTTCTTTGTCTGAGTCTGTTTCAGAGAGAGAATGTGTTTTTGATAGAATGTCTTGCCTCTCTCAGTCTCTAACACACCTTTAAACTTGCCAGCACACACTAGGGGTCTATCCTATTCTATTACATACCTGTCTGGCCATCTGGCCATTTTCCCTCACTCCAACTATATTCTGACTGTTTGTGTGTGTGTGTGTGTGTGTGTGTGTGTGTGTTTGTGTGTATCATAAGGATATATGCGTATGTGATAAACAATACTCAAGTTAAACTATATAAAGATTCAAACATACACACCCCAAAATATTATGTATGCAAAATATGTTCAAAATCTTCTGAATTATCAAAATTAGGAAACAGAAGATATACTTATGCATATTGCACTAGAGGTCATGAACATAAACTCCAGGAGTTACTGCTTATTTCTAGAAAAATTCTGAAATTAATGTAGATATATTGTACCATTTAAATTTACAATTTTATTGATTCTCCACAATAAAAATTATTTATGGTCATAGAAATTTTGAGAAATCTGGAAAACTAGAACAAAGAGAGGAGAAAAAAGTCATTCATAAACCTGGGATTTAAGAATACTATTACTGAGTCTGTTGTGTTTGGCCCTAGTCTTGATCTATAACTTTAATAGTTACAATCTTAGGGTCTATGCGATTTCTATCCTTGTATTTTTCACTAAAAATAAAACAAAGCGTTCTACCTTGTTTCAAGTTCTTCATAAACCTCATTTTTAAGAGTCTATAAAGAATTACATTGAATGGAGTATCATAATTTACATAACCATTTTCTTATTGTTAGATCTATAGTTTATTCCCAATATTTGGCCATCAAAGCTTTTGCTACCTGTCCTCTGCTTGTAGTTATTTGGTTTCTGTTTCTGTCTACATAAAATGCTTTCCTCTTTTTTCCCCACTAATCCACACCATGTCTCTCATCCTTCTCAGAACGGTTTCCACATTTCATTAATTTAATCCATGTTTTTGTTGTTGTTGTTGTTGTTTTTTAGCAGCCCCACGACACTTGGCTAGTCACAGAACATCTAGCAGTAGATCAAAAGGGCAAGGTCCCTATAGCTGTAGGATTTGCTTTCTGTTTGACCTCATTCACAACTTTCCTTAGGGTGGCCTCGGTGCTTTTGGAATCACTGTGCTTAACTGATACACCATGTGCTGTACCCTTTTGCTTAGGACCAATCAGACTCTTGGTCCCTGTGGTCAGACAGCACTCTAATATATTTATCCTAATGCGCTCTATAGCACTTACCACGAGACTTTGCAAACTGCACACTCAGCACAGAGTAAGTGTGAACAAAGCCTTATTTCCTTTAATACAGGTCAACCTCCCCAGCTGCGTTTTCTATAGCTTGATATTTGTTCTCTTCCACATTTACTGAGCACCTATTATATTCTAGGTGCTGTGCTGGGGATTGTGGGGAAAACAAAGCATTATTTAACAATATCTCTGCCTTAATCCCTCTTCTGGGAGGGAAAATAAACCAGGTTCAATGGTAACTATAATATGAGAAACAGTTTGCCAAGCAATAATGATAAGAAAATAACAGATATCACTAATTATGTGTTTCTCGTGTTCTGTCAAAGTGTAACATACCTTACGCAGCTCCTTTTCTTGGTGGCAAAGCCCAGACCCAGGGTGCTCAGAAACAGCCCAGGAAGCACAGAGGGAAGAAAAGCTGCTTAGTATACAATTAGCAGCAACTGGAGAAGATTTCATAGGTTAAATGGTACACGAACTTGGAGATGGCCCAGTTTTTGGAAACCTGGAAATAGAAGGAAAGGGCATTTTAGTCAGCAGAATCCTTGTGGGTATAGGCTTGGAGTCAGAAATCTCATGGGTCTTTCAGAAATGGTGACCAAATATGATATGAACTAATGTATCAGTGGATAATGCTCAAAGGTAAGTTTGGGGGATTGGGAAGAGAAGACGACATTGGAACACCTACTGTAAACCAGAAACTTTACCTACCTTACCTCATTAAGACCCCCACACCCCCATGAGGTCAGTATTGTCACCTCCATTTTAAGGATGAAGAAACTGAGGCTGCTAGTAAGTGGCCAACTCTGAAAACAAACACCATCCTACTGGGCAGTACAGCAGGGAGGTTAAGAGCACAGGTCTCCATCCCATCCTTCTGCTCGGTAACTGTGAGACCACGGGCCAGTTACTTCCTTGTGCCTCAGTCTCCTCATCTATGTAATAGCCGTGATAGTGGCACCTTCCACATGGGGATGCTGTGAAGACTAAAGGGGTGTGTGGCCAAGAGGAAGTGCTCAATATGTGCTAGTGACTGTAACGATTCTTCCTGCGCGCACGGCCTCTCCATCCTCTTACATCTGAAGATGTGAATCTTATGCCCTGTGAAGAGGTTCCTTTCTTGACTCTTGTAGGGCCATCTCTCCCCTTCTCTATCTGAGCAACAGGGATCTTCTTAGAGAGCTACAGAGTGACAGGGGACAACAAAGCAAGCTTCTACCCAGGGCAACACAGTGAGCACCAGGTGGCTGAAACGCAGGCTGGGAGAGTTGGAAACAGCCCCACATAGAGGCAGACTGTGTGTCTCCAAAGTGAGCCTTCTGCCAGCAAGGACTCCAACAGCTCCTGGCTGTATTATGTCCATCTCCAACTGCAGGCATTTCCAGCCTCAGTTTTGGGGACCCCGTGTTCATTGTGGCTTATTTTATTTATGTCTTATATCCGTTTTTTGTTTACCAGAGGCTTGCATTTTTTTAATGTTTGTATGTGTTCACTTCATTTTAATTTATCAATTCTATTTTTCTGTTTTTAAAATTTGTTTTCTAACTTTATTTCATTGTCTTCTATCTTCTTTCATTGAGGTTGGTTGTGTGCATGTTTTGTTCTGTTTTGTTTTTCTTCCTATTTTGGATTTCTTCAACTGGGTTTTTGTCGTTAACAATACAATACTTAAAAAAAACACACACAATATTTGTATAGTACCTACTATATTCCAGGCTTTAAATAGCATTTCATATATGTTAACTAATTTAATTCTCATAAAAACTATACGATGTAAGTACCACTGTCATTCCTACTTCCCAGGTGAGTAAACTGAGGCACGGAAAGGTTAAGTAACTTGACAAAGTCATGCAAATGGCAGAGTCTGGATTTGAACCCCAGGTACTCTGCTTCTTGAGTTCGCACTTGAATCACTACCTATGACAACCCATAATAGTAAGACCCAACATCACTTGTGGGCCTGCTGTGTGCCTGCCCCTTGCTGTGTGCTTTACATTTCCTGCCTAATTTAATCCTGAAGTAGAGTACATTGTTATCCCAGTTTCCAGATGAGGAAACTAAGGCTAGAAAGATTCAAACTCTGCCTCTGCTTCCCAGGGGCAGACTTAGGGTGTACACCTCAGTGTGTGGGCTCCAGAGACTGTATCCATAACCTCTCTGCAGGCCATCTTCATTTCTTTTCTATGTCTTTTAAAATAATGCAGGCTTTACAATTCTGTATGTTCCTGAATCATCCTTAAGAAGAACTGTAACGTTCCAAAGGGGGGAAAATGAAAGCTAAATTTTGTCTAGCATTAGTAATGATAATAAGATCTTGCCACGCAGCTCTGGTAAGAGAATCTAAAGAAGGACTACAGTCTGTCTGTACTCGCACGAGGCTGGGGCTGGCGACACGCCTTAATAGAGAGTTTGAGTTTCCAGGCCCCTGGCTTATTGCAGACTTGGAACTTTATCCACCAGGTCTGATTGAACTTTAATGGCTCTTTTCGGTTTGGATGCCCGCACCCAGAGACCTCCAGGTCATAGGCGTGTGTCTTGTAAATCAAATCATGAAGAAATAAGGATTGGCAAACATCAAGCTCACCCCAGGAAAGCTTCCAGGAGCCCATCAGCCACTGGGACGGCGAAGCTCCCTAGGTTGGGCCCCTTGTCACGGAGGGACAGGTTAATAAATAATTCAACCTGATCTGCAGGATGTATAGCTCGAAGGCTGTCATGGCTAAGCCATGTCATAACTCTAAGTGTAACATTGAGAGGTGACACGGCAGTAGCCTTCCTTCCCCTCTCCCCACCAAGCACAAGGACAGGAAAAACATAACTGAAAGGGAAATAAAAAGCAAAGGAAAGCTAGCCTTTAGCCTTTCTCAAGGCTAATATGTCCCGACTGAGGACATACGTGATTGCATTGAATACCTGCAGCAGAGCTAGGAGGAAGATGTGATCATTCCCACTTCACAGTTGAGGGCACTGAGACTTGGAGAAGTGAAGCAGGGTCATCAGCCAGCCACAGGCTGCACCTACATTTAAACTGATTTCCAAGTCCTTGCTGTGCGGCCTCCCTGGGAAGCAGGTGGCATAGAGCACAGCTCATTCAGGGAGGACAGGCGGGGAGGAGGCCAGTGCTGCTCGAGCACTGGAGGTTCCAGACCAGCGCTAGTGGCCAAAGAAAGGATGGATGCCCAGGAGCCTGGCAGAGGCAAGACATTGAAGCCGTGACTGGATCTAGTTAATCCAACCACAGCAATTCTCCATTTGTGCCAGGACCTGAGTTGGAAGCTGGGGAGTGAGGGTGGCTCAGAAGTGAGGAAGGAAACCTAAGAAAATGAGACCTTGAGCTTGTACTTCCAAGACGGGGATTGGGGCAAGGCAGCAGTCATGAGTTCAGTCGCATTGGGTATCACAGAATTTGGATAATCAGGCAGAGATTGTATTGACCGCTATGGTCACATTTGGTCACAAATACACTGTACCTGCCTTTTAAAAATAGAGATCATTTTCTGAAAAAGACAACCAAAAATAACCTTTAATCACACAGCCCCAAATAACTCCACTTGGCTTAAGGGAAAAATGAAAAGTGATACATGTGCCTGCTTACGAAGTTTAAAGTGTAGAGAAAAGCAGAAAATGGAAAGCAATCTGCCCCCATTTCAGACTCTCAACTCTCAATGGTCATACTACTAACAGTTTCTGTTCTTACAAAAAAAGTACTATGCATTAACCAGTATCCAATATCGTAGCTATTCCACACACCTCTCTCTCTCTCTCTCTGTCTCTCTCTCACTCTCTCTCTCTCTCTCTCTCTCGCTATATATATATATGTATGTGTGTGTATGTATATATAAATGTATATATATTTTATGTATATATATTATATTATATATTATATATCATACAATATATATATAAAATGTGTATATAATGAGGTTTTTTTGACGATCTTGCCCCCTCAGCATGCAGCTCATACCTCATGTTTTTCACTTCTGGCATATTCATCGTATAGATACATCATGAGCGTTTTAACTAGTCCACTTTTGATGGGCAGTTGTTTCCACTTTCCCTCCCTGAAATTACAAACAATAATTTGTAATTTGCAGTGAATAAACTTGCACATCTATTTTGACAAATGTTTAAAAATATATACATGTATTTAAAAGATTAATTCCTACCAGTGACCTTAGTAGTCAAAGGTAGCAAGCACAAATCTCTAGTTCTGGTAGATATTATCAAACTGTCCTCTAGAAAGGTTATCTCAACCTAAATGCCCACCAATAGCATGTAAAGTGGATTTCCGCATGCAATTGCCAGCTCCAGACATCATCAAATCTTTTATTTCTTGCTTCATCATTTGATTTACGTTATAAAAATTATTGTTCATTTTATTATATTATGAGAAATTAGTCACTCTTCTCCTACTGGTTGACTTTTACAAATCTCATACGTTTTTTGGTTAGATTGTTATTCCTTTTTCCTATTGATTTTTATGAGTTCTTTATTAATTAAAAAATCCCTTTGTGAGATATGTAGCAAATATTTTTCCTCAGTTTTTTTCTCTTTTCTTGCTTGCTGACATTTATATAATTTCACATACAGACATTTAAAACTTTTAAATCATTAATTGTCATTCTATTCTTTTATGGTTTCTAAATTATATATCTGCTTTATAAAGATTTCTTATACTTCTTGTTTTCTGAAACTTACGTAACTGTGCCTTTATATATTTAGATTTTTGGTCCAACTACAATCAATATCTTTTGCTAAAAGGAGTAATCCAGCTTATTTTTTCCAGCCAATTCTCCCAAAACTATTTTTTAAAAAGAATCTCTCTTTTCCAACTAACTTTAAATGTCATTTTATCTTCTATATACCCACATATATTTGTGTCTATTTCTGTTCCCTCCATTCTATTTCATTGATTTTTTTTGCCACAAAATTATTATCCTCAGGTCGAAAGTATGTTATTTATTGTAACTGCATAATACATTTTAATATCTGGTAAAACTAGTCTCTTCTCATTATTCTTCTTTTTCAGAAATTTTGGTATTTATTTTTCCAGATGAATTTCGCACAATGTTGTCAAGTTCCACAAAAAAAATTCTTGATATTTTAATTAAGATTGCAGATGAGAGATTAATTTTAAAAAAATGACAGCTTTATAAAGTCGATGTTTTCGGTCCAAGAACCTGATGCACCTTTTATTGACACATAACTATTTTTGTGACCTTTAGTTCTAAAGTTTTCTTCCTTTAGGACCTGAACATATGTTAAACTAAGTCTGCTTATAGATAGTATATCTTTGGACGTCATTATTAGTGGAAATTTTTATTCTATTGTATTTTCTAAGTGATTCTGCTTCTGCATAGAAAAAGGTGTTGATTTTTAGATATTCATTTGTTAATCAACACCATATTAATTTTTTACTTCTGTGTTAAATTATTTTTCTAACTGCCCATCTTAGATTTTCTCAGTCTATAATTACATTGAAAATAACAAATTTGCCATCTTTTAAAAATTTGTATCTCTTACTTTTTTCTTTTGTTCAATTGTAATGGTTAATACTCCTAGTAAAATATGAAACAATAATTGTGATAATAATAATCCTTGTGTCATTCCTTGCTTTAAAGAAAACGTTTCTATCAGTTATCACTAAGTAAGATTCTGACATTTGCTTTGAGACACACACACACAGGGATTTATCTATTCCTGTTTTTCTAAGACTTTTTTTGTTGTTGTTATCATAATTAGTAATAAATGTTGCTTCTGTATTCTATCATATTAAGGATTTGCTTATATATCCTGCTTTTATTACATGTATTTCCTTTTTTTTTTAATTTCAGAAGAAAATATTTACTTGGTCAAGTTCCTTTCTATACCTATTGAGATTATCAACTTTTTTGATGTTACAAAATTTTTGTGATGTATTACATCAGTAGGTATTTGCATTTTGAACTCCCTCTGCGTTCCAGGGTCGAATCTTAATTGGTTGAAGCATATTACTCTTTTTTCTTTTTTTTTGTAGTCCTGAATACTTTTCTATGTGTTAACATTTTAATGATACACATTTTTATGTATATTCAAATTCATAAGTGAGATTCATCTATAGTTTGTGTTCATACATATACGAGTATTTGGATAAGTGAGTATGTGTGAGCTGTCTTGTCAGTATCTAGATTTATTTTTATTACTTGTTTACTTATCTCCATCTTCCCTAGCCTTTGAACCCCTTAAAGGGAAAAGCCGTGTCTGCTTCACACCTGACTCTCAGCACCCTGAGCAGTGTTTGGTATTGCGATAGCACTCAGTTATTTATAGAGTTGAGTAGGTGGTAGATTTGCCAGCTTTCAATAATATTTTAGAATATGTCTGTTCCAAATATTGTATGGGGCACACTGAGACTAAACAACTATTTGTTGATTATCTGAAATTCAGATTTAACTGCGTGTCTTATTCTTACTTTTTGCTGAATCTGGCAACTTTAGTTTTTGGAATAAAGAAAGAGAAAATGTGGTCAATACCGTACACCGAAATAATAGTGACTGATACCACAAGCACATTTCTCTCTCACAGGTGCTCTAAACAGAGTGTGACAAAGGTTTTCCGTGCCTGGAGAAAAGGATGGAGGGGCTGTTTGTGGGCATTTTAACCAACATCTCTTGGTACGTGTTCTAGGTCTGTCTCATGGGTTGAGTGCTTACCTGGCGTTGGAATGTTACTAGCATAGAAGAGAGAGAGAGAAAAAAGCAGACCACGCTGGGTTTATAGGAATGACTAATGCAATAAAATAGAAAAACAAGTAAATGGGCATGTTTAGTGAATAAAAGTAGTGATTTTTTTTTTTAATTTCTTTCCCCTCTGGCACTTGGCTGAGACACCCAGAATAAAGCTTCTAGTCTTTGTCACACTCAGTGAAAACAATAGCAGACCAACAAAGACTTAAGTGTACCTGTGTAGACATCAAGTCATCCTTAATTAGACCCAGAGAAAACCATTTGCTGGGCGAGCCTGGTGGAGGGCAATGATGGTGGCTGCCTTCGCCTCAGGAGCCCCACCCTGGGGAGATGTGGGGCAGCAGCTCTATCTGACGGGGCAGTCTGCAGAGAGGAGGGGGTACATCTGGTAGGTGGGTGAGAACTGTCATTGGAGAGGATTTCCCAAGCAAGAAAAGAATTGGGAACCTCGGGAAAGAAGTAACGATGCCAAAGCTTCCTGGTGGTTGGTAACATTTAGATGTGATAATGCCTCAATCTCATTTACTTTGTTTTTTAGTCAGAAAAAATCCACATTTCTTAGTCCTTCAGAATACCGGGGATGCCAAAAAAATGTATACAAGTGGACACTTTGGTCAATGTTGCTCAAGCAGTAGCTCGCCATAATCAGAAGTGTCTGGACGCTGATGGTAACCATCTTGAGGACCTCTTAAAAATGCAGAAGTCAAATGTGACTTGTACTCATCTTTTGTTATCAGTACATATTGAGTACTACAATACTAATACAGTTTTTCTCCTTTCTTAAAATGTGTATATAGTTTTTCATTTTGTAGGCACCCTCTGTGTGTCACTCCCCGTCTCTCAACCCCGTCCCTCAACATGACCCACCTTACGCTGCTCACAGTGCAGCTCTCTCACTTCCCAGGAAGCATCATGTTCCACCTCTTGACCCTCGAGCATACTTTTTGGTCTGCTTGCAGGTATTTCGCAGCCATTGTTAGCTCAACAATGACCATCTCCAGCGGTAGTGACATGGATGTGCCTCTGTACTCCGGCAGAACACTGGTCGTACTCACAACCCAGCATTTAGCAGGCTCTTTGCCTTGTAATTGCTTAGATGTCTGTTTCTCCAACTACTCTATGACCTTGTGAAAGGCAAGAACCATGCTCTCGTTGGTGTCATACCTCTGGACCTAATCCCTGGCGCAGTAAGGCCTCAATAAATAATAGATTTTAAAAGTTCAATAAATAATGGTCTAGGCTTTCCCCAAAAGACAAAAAAACAAGGATGTTCAGTGAATGGGGCACAACTCTAGACTGAGTGAGCCGGTCTGAAATGGTAGACATTTTATTTCAGGTCTCTTTGACCAATTGTGAATACCTAGAGTGCTTTTCACAGTGCTGGCTACCATGTGACATGTAAAAACAGAAGGGGCATCTTTGCTTTTTAGCACATTGTAATCTACAGCCAAGTAGGGTGTACTTCAACATGAAAACAACTAAGATTAATATTAAAGTAATGTATTTTAAAAAACGTATAAGATACTGCCTCAACCCAGTTACCAGTCAACAAGAAAATATTCAGTGAAATAGATGTTTTCAAAGGAATAATAATGTATTGGTGAGAAAGCCAATCCAGGTTTGATACAGGCTCTATGACTCATAAACTGTATGACTTTGGCAAGTGAAGAAAACTCATTGAACCTTAGTTTTCTAATATACAAAATAGAGATAATAATAAAATTTTGTGATGCAAAATTTATATTGAAAGATAATTAAATAAGGAGATGAGTACATATCTGAAAATTCATCTATTTAGAGTCATTACGCTAGAGAATAATGACAGTATGATAGGATTTCTAGGCATGTTCGAAAAGGGTTCTAAGCATCACAAAAACATGAAAAGAAAATAAAAAAGACAGGATCAAATTAGATTATGTTTATAAAGCACTTAATACAGTAACTGCCAAATTGTAATAACTCAAAAACTGGCAGCAAATATCATTCTGCATGATGATTAACCTCAGGATATTTCATGTTACACAAATTAAAACATTAGAATACTACATTTTTTCTATTTTTTTCTGGTAGTTTGTTTTTTTAATAGTGGGACACAATATGTGCTCATGAGACACACTATCATAGTGGAGGATCATTTTTAACACTCATTCCTTCTGGATCCTTCAAATTGGTGACAACAGCCTAGTTTGAGGTCCTAGAGGGCCAAACCAAGGCGTTGCATGTCTGGATAAATGTTACCGACAAGCCAAATTCAAGTTTCCACAGGTTCTATGTGCTTCATGCTTGCTCATCCACTGTCTTTCCTGTTGGTGGGAAGGTGGGAGAGGGTAGGAGGCAGGGAGATTTGATTTTCTAAAGAAGAGCCAAACCTCTGAGCTTCCCAATACTGCGTGCCACCGAGATGGCACAGTTCTACATTTCCTTCTCATATTGTAAAAGAAAGGCTGATAGTTTTCATCTCTCTTCAGGGAAAACATTAAAGAAGCAGCATGCTCTGGGTGTCCTGGGTGAAAATTCAGCTCCTCCGCATTTCTGGTGTAACCATTAATTCCCCTATCCTGAGCGGGGACATTAGGCCACCTTCAACTCTGCTTGCTGCTTCCTTGTTTACTTGTCCATCTTCTCAAATGGGCTGTGAGCCCCTTGAGAACAGGGCCCGTGTCTTGCTCATAACTATTTCCAGCACCTAGCATAGCACTTAGTGCTATAGGTAGCACTTAATAAATATTTGGTAACCATTGAAAAAAAGATGAATCAATCAGTAAAGAAATATCTTACTTTGTAAGCTTGTTTTCATTCTGTTTCTGGGAGATCATTTGCATTTGGGAGCAGTTGACCCAGATTTGTCCCCATTTCTGTCTGTGAAGAAACTTTGGGAGATGTCAGCTTTTATGCCAGAACCAGCATAAAGTTGTGTGAAATTCCTGAAATATTCCCACATGCATGCCAGGGCCAGGCAGCTGGGGAGAAGGTGGAGGAGCTGAACCTCCCAGCCATCCTGGTGCTATGATCCCTAGAGCCTGGACACTTACTTCTGTGTGGGGGCACCACATGTGCACGTTTTGTCCCTGTTCTGGTCTCCCTTTGAGTGGGTTCTCTATGACTTTCCCAATTCTATGGGCATCTCCACACTCATGTCTGTACATACCGTACGTATGCTGCTCCAGGTCAGAAATGTTCCTCTTCAAAACTGTAATATCTTCTCAACTTTTCATTTTAGAATCATTCTCTTCCTCAACCTGGATGGTTTTTTTCTCCTGTCACAGTTCAGTGGTGCCCTCTCCCCATCTCCAGGCAACCCAATGCCTTCCTATGGGTCTTATAAACACCCTTGTTCTGGGTATCTCCCTCTTGTGTTTGCTTCTATCCCATTCAAATCAAGGTGAAATGCATCTCTTCCAATGTATTTTGGCTATTAGACTTTTCAAAAAGAAAATCCACTAGGATATTTGACTATAACAAAATATTTTTTCCCAAGAGAAAACAATGAACATTTCATACTGGCCAAGAAAAAGATATTGGGGAGCTATTTTTAGGAAAATAACATGAGAGGTTCCTGAATGGATGTTGCCTAAGGTGTGTCTGTCAATGTGCTAAGGAGACATATTCTGATCACAGTGCCATACTCAATAAATGCTTTACCGATGAAAGATGAGTGATCCAAGAGAAGATATAAAAATTAAGACTGTCTGAAAATGTTTACCAATTAGCCAAAAATCAAAAGAACTCTAACTTATTTGAGGACTCTAGACTTTTATTTGTCGATGACAATGGTGACAGAAGACTGGTCCAATCCTTGGTATATAGTGAGTTACATGTACATCATCATAAGTTAGAGACACAGAGAGGCTTCCTTTAAACATCATTTCCTTTGTTCAGAAAATCTGTGGGGTCCCGTTAATCATGCCTATTTTGTGGAATTGAAAACTTCATTTGGAAAAAGTGACTGATCCAAGCCTGCTTTCATGACATTGAGGATTTTGAAGACACAAAGGTGACAGTGGGAGGTATCGTCCAACTGAATCCAAAGCATGATTGTGTGCACTAGCTATTTAAAGTAAAAAAAAGAAAAAAAGCAATGGCTTAAAAAAATCTCAAGTTCAACTTTTGGAGGAAATTGCATTATAATGTTATGCTTTGAATATGGCTATTTCTCAATTCAAATATATAGCTAAGAAGATAAACTCATATAAAAATAAACATTCCAAAGACATAGTCCTGCTCAAAAACATGGTGGGCATCTCCACAGAACAATGCAAAAACAGAACTACAAATAATTCAGCAGGGGTGAAGTAGGAGACCGGCTAGATCAGTCTAGAAGAAGACACAGGTGGGAAGGAATTCATATCCTATGGATAACAGGCTGACAATCCTGTCACCACCCCCCCCAACACACACACACACACACACACACACACACACACACACACACACACACACGCGAAGCAGGATAGCAGTGCTAAGCTCCCTGGTTGGAACCAGAAAACAGAGTTAGATAATCCCTGCCCGTAATGGAAAGCTGAAGAAGTTGCTGTCCACATAGATCTTAGATCAAGATCTGAGGATGAAGAAGTTTACGATCAAGATGTAAGACATGCGTACTATTTGATCCTATTCCCATGTGAATGGGAACTCCAAACCACCAATACAAAACACTATTTGGGTCTGGGGCTCATAGGAGGAGAAAGGGAGGAAACTACAAAACCACAAGACACTAAGTGATAAGTTTTTTCCTTTAGGTGCATTTGCCCATTTTGGATTTGGTTGAGGATCAGACCCTGTGAACGCAAGGGGATTAGTTAGAGGAAAGAGACATGATCAAAGCTTTTGGAGGTTGTGTAGCATTGGCATAACAATTCAGAAACCTCAGGAGCCGTTAGTGCACAACTAGCTTTCCCCATGGTTCATTTTCAAAATTTAGAGAGAGGAGAGAAGAGAGGAGAGAAGAAGGGAAGAGAGGGGAGGGGAGGGGAATTAAGGGGAAGGGAGAAGAGGGGAGGGAAGGAAAAAAAGGAAGTTCCTATGAAATAGTAGCAGCATTTCATTAGAAGTCATGACCAACACAAAGAAACCTACCATCATCCCTATATTATGCACAGTATAATTGATGGAGAAAAAGATTGTTTACAGATTTATTAAAGTATAAGTGACATAATAAATTGCACATATTTAAAGAGAAATTTGCTAAGTTTTGACATATGTAGTTGCTCAGGAAACCATCACCACAATAAAAATAATGAACATATCCAACACTCCCAAAAGTTTCCTCAGATCCCCTTGTCATCCCTCATTCTTCCCCTTCCAGACCTGACACCCAGCCCTACGTAATCTCTGATCTGCTTTCTGCCACTATAAATTACGTTAAGGTTTCTTGAATTTTACAGAAATGGAATCATACAGCATACTCTTTTTTGTCTAAATTTTTTCATTCAGCATAATGATTTTTGAGATTCATCTGTGATTTTGCGTGTTTCAAAAATTCATTCCCTTTTATTGTTGAGGAGTATTCCATTATATGGATATATCACAATGTGTTTATTTATTAACCTTTTGATAGACATTTGGGTGATTTCCAGTTTTAAGCTATTACAGCAAAAGCTACTATGATCTATATATTAAATATAATCCTAATCAAAATCCCAGCAAGCTTATTCTTTACAAAAATAAACAAGCTGATTCTAAAAGTTGTATAAAATTGCAAATGACCTAAAATAGCCAAAACAACATTGGAGAAAAGTTGGAGGACTTTAACTGGTTTCAAAATTTATTGTAAAACTACAGTAATCAAGACAACGTGGCTTTGACAAAACGATAAGCGTGTAGATCAATGGAACAGAACTGCAAGTTCAGAAATAGGTCTTACATTTGTGGTCAATTTATATCCAACAAAAATGCCAAGGCAATCTAACGGGGCAAGTAATCATCTTTTTAGTAAATGGTGCTGGAACCATTGAATAGACACTTGCAAAAAAACTAACCAAACAAAAAACAAAAAACCTCTTACAGATGGCAAAAATTAACTCAAAATGAATCTTATGCCTAAATAAAAGAGCTAAAATTATAAAATAAAACAGAGGAGAAAATCTTAATAACCTTGGGTTTGCAAAGTTTTCTTAAATACAATACTAAAAATGTGAACTATAAAAGAAAAATATCAGTGCATAAGAATTTATCAAATTAAAAATTTTCTTCTCTTCAAAATACTCTATGAAAAGATAAGTCACAGACTGGGAGAAAATAGTTTCTAAACATCTAGCAAAGGACTTTTATCTTGGATATATGAAGAACTTTTACAAGTTAATTATGAGAAGACGGACAACCCAATTTTAAAAACTAGGCAAAAGATGTGAGCACACACTTCACAAATATATTATTCAGATGACAAATAAGCACATGGAAAGCTACACAACTTCATAGGCATTAGAAAAATGCCACTTAAAATACAATAAAATACTATACACTGACTAGAATGTCTAAAATTTAAAAAGGCTGAACATAACAAGTGTTGGCAAGAACAACCGGAATATTTCTACACTACTAGTGGGAATAGGTAGAAAACCATGCAACCATTTGAAAAATAGATTGGCAATTTCTTAAAAAGTGCAACATATACTTACTATATGACCAGTCATCCCACTCTTAAGAGAAATAGAAGCTTTCTTTGAAACAAACATTTGTTTTGTTTTTTAAAATTTTTTTTCAATTACAGTTGACGTTCAATATTATATTAATTTCAGGTGTACAGCATAGTGGTTAGACATTTATGTAATTTAAGAAGTGATCCCCCTGACTAGTCTAGTATTTACCTGGTACTATAAATAGTTGTTACCATATGATTGACTATATTCCTTATGCTTTACTTTACACCCCTATGACTATTTTGTAACTACCAATTTGTATCTCTTTTTTCACCAACTCCCTCAAACCCCTTCCATCTGGCAACTATCAGTTTGTGGAACCAAATATTTGTACAGAAATCATCACAAATTTTATTTGCAATAGCCAAGCACTAAGAATTTGAGAGTAATAGTGTTTATTTTGATAATGTATCTAGTTAGAAAATCAAAGTTATGAAGCAGTAAGAGAATGCATAAAGATTTCTAGATTGATATACAAAAATCAATAGTGTTCTTCTACACCAAAAAGCAAACAATTAGAAAATATTATGAAAAAAGATACTATTCTGTTAACAAAATTATAAGTTATTTAGGAATAAATCTAACAAGAGATTTTCAATACACTTAATAGAGAAAAATCATAAAATATTAAGGAAATAAAAGATAATCTGAATGAAGATATAGACCTTATTAAACTATTTGAAAAGTTCCAAAAGATGATAGTCCTGCTCAAATTAGTTTATAAATTCAACATAATTCCATTCAAATGCCAAAAAAAATTTTTACACAGTTTATAGAGGAATTATGGACCAAGAGTAGCCAAGTAAATTGAACAAGAGGGAAAAGTTGGCCTTCTATATATTAAAACCCATTATAAAACTGTAGCATTTAAAACAGTATGGTATTACTACAAAGATAAAAAAATAGGACAACAGTAGAGAGAAATCTGCGAAAGAGACCTATGCGTAGATAAAAACTTTGTAAAATGATAGAAATGGTATAGCAAATCAGAGGAAAAATACATGGTTTGGGAACAATTGGGGAAAGATTAATTGCAATTCCCACTGCTTCACATACTGAGAAAAAAATATTTGCTATTCATATTACCAACAAATGCTTAGTATAGAAAGGCTTGGTATACAGAATATACAAAAGATGACACAAATTAATAATAAAATACAACCTGATACAAAATAAACCAAAAATATGAAATGTCATTTCACACACCAGGAAGTCTGATTGATCAGTCTATGTCAGATAAACGTTCTAGTTCATTCATAATTATGGAAATCATGTTTTGAACAATTTCACCTAAGATTAGCAAAAATTGTAAGTTTCACAGTACCAGTGTTACCAAGCACGCACATAGGAACTGCGAACTCTCATACACGGCTGTTGGGAAGGTAAACTAGTGTAACCTTTCTGAGAGTAATTTGGCAACATCAAGTCAAGCTGAAGGCACTCACAGCCCACGACCAACGATAGGAATCACAGAGTGGTAAGCAGTGTGAATTTAAGATCTTTTAGTGGAGATCAGGTTGGCATGTTGCTAACGTTGTACTTTAATATCTTTTCAAAAGCATTTCTCAAAAAGGACAGCAAAAGAGGAAGAAGGGAAGATGAATAGGTATGAAAGAAGGAAAGAAGGAAGGAAGGAAGCGAAGGAGGGAGGGAAGAGAAGGAGGGAGGAATTTTCAAAAGGATAAGAATGAAAAGAGAAAGCTTGGGTCCTTCACTATAACCAATTGCTTTTCAAACTGCTGGTCTCAGCAGTTTCTGTCAAAAATCAATTTAGTATGATGCAACTAGCATCTTTAAAAAATATTGTTTGGGGATGGGTTTTCTACCATATATTAGTATTTATTTTTCCCTTTTACAACACTTAGCAAGAGTATTATTTTGTGAAATTTTCGTTTCAGATGTGTGTATATGTGTGTACATGCTGATTTGTAATGTAAAATATATTTATTTCTGAGCATTCAGACAAGACAAAAACAAAGTTTAGAAAACATTACTATAAAATGCCACTGAGTCATTTGCTTATTGAAAGAATGGTGTCCGCCAGCAAACCTGTCCTCCTTTACAGAGCCACGACCCAGGTGGAGGAGGGACCCCAGCCAGTGGGGTGCCATCCACACCATGCTCTCATCCAGTGAGCTAAGTAAACAGTGGTGAACCAGGGGACTGATCAGAGAAGGTTGTATGGTCACCAGAGTATGGCCCCGTGGCACTGGGAAAATGAGCAGGTGGGTGGGTGTCTGACCCAGGTCAGTGTGGAAGGAATACTACTTAGAAGGTGATGAACTTAGAATCCATGTGCACTTAGGAAGCAGACGTTGTAGACAATTTGTTCCTTGATGGTATCAGTGCAGTATGCTCTTACAGCAAACAGAGGCAGCACATCCTAGCAACAACATCTTCCAACTGTGCAGCATTTCCATGAAGGCCGAAATAAACCAAAGAGAAGACCTTCCCCTTCTTTATTCCTAGTCCGTGCTATATCTAGACCTGGGACTATTGCATATTGTTCTGTCCCTGGAATCTAAAAGAGGTAGGATAAAAGTGAGAGGCAATTGTGATAATCAATGGGAATGAGACATGGTCCTATGAAGTCTGATTAAAGTGCACAGACCTTTGGATTCTGAGAATTAAGTCTAAGGAGAGATTCAACGGGCATTTATAAAATTCAGAGGGGCTCAGCCACTCACTCCCTGAGTTCTGGAGTCACAATACTTCCTACCAGTGTCACAGGGAAAATAAGGACTTATTTTATCAACATGGGCTAAACAAACACAATCATCTTACCTAAACGATGATACAGAAATGCACTGCATCAAAAAGGGTCTGGAAGAATTTAGGAGTCATGAACCAACCCCTGGTTAAGAAGAAAACTAAAGCTGTTTGAGAAACATCCCTAAAGAAGTGTATGATCCACTCTTTTCCTTGGTGACTCTCCTTGATGAAAAAAACTCCTGGCTCGGTGAACCTGGCTGCTTAACCTTACAGGAGGCTTTCAATACCCTACTACCCGACAAGAGAATCATTCAGACCAAGGACATCAAGTCAATAAACAGTCAAAACCGACTACTTTTCTTGAAGTGGAAAAGTGGCGATCTCATCCTTATTCCGCCCTGGCTCCAGGAGTACTGAGAGCCTTCTCTTTGCTCTCCTTTCCCTTCCCCCAACAAATCCTCAAAGGCCTACCAAGACCAGATGTGAAAAGAGGTGAGACACAGATGCAAACATAAATTCTTCCCTCCATGACAGTGATTGCTTGGCCATGCACACCCCACCCCTGTCAAATGCACGGTTCACTCAGAAAAATCAAGGGCACGATGGTGCTGGCATTGCTCAGGTTCCAGAAATGGAGCCAACGCGTGTGTGACTGTGGGGGGCCCACTCGGGTGGTGTGGCTCAAGGCATGGAGTGGGCTTGCTCGTGTGCCTTTATGAGAATTAATTCTAATTTCTAGTCAGAGTCTGAATAGAAGGCAACAAGGGGAGGTAAGGGTGAGATCTAAAGGACAGTCAAGGAAGGCAGTAACACTAACTTTAAGTCAGAAAAACCCGTGATCACAGACGGATTCTGTCGTAACTGCGGGGCTTGAGGTCAGTCCCTCGACCTCTTTAGACATCACTTTCTCCACTATTAAAAGACAGTGGGAAGGTTCTGACTATTGCAAGACTCCATGATTCAGCCTGAGCCTAAAAGAAAAAAACTTTTACATGCTGCGTTGCAAAAGCCAGTGTGTGTGTATGCCCAATCTGGGTAAACTGTTCCTGGACAGGAGATGCAAAATCCAGAAATATTTACTTATTATCACACGTGCTGTCGGTGCTCCTGTCTCATGGAATTAGTCCTGTTGCCGTGCTTGCTTCTCCTGGTCCTTCATGCTCCGTCGCCACTCTCAGTGTGATTAGCAGCTCCTCAGCTGGGCTCTTTAGAGCTCCCAGGGACCTCCCAGAAAGCACCTCTGACTGGTGCAAGACCATGCTTCTTGGAGCGCAGAGGGACACTGATGCCACTCTCGGCACTGTCTCCCATTTTGTCCCTAATTTGTCTGCTGTTGAGTTGAGAGCAAAGCCTTGGGAGAAAACCAACAAAACAGGACTTGCCAAGCAACCAAAGCCTTCACATTCCATCTCAGCAGAAAAAAATAATAGTAATAATAATAATAATCTTTGCTTTTTACAGAGTAAACTCAATTAGTTGTTAAATAATTCATCTAACTATATAACAAGAGAAAAGATAAATTGTTTTCAGGATTTTGTATCAAGAAAATTAGGTTCTTAGTTCTAAAAATGGTATGGTTGGAATCAGTGCTAAGAGTAACACACCCTTTTTTCCGTCTGATTAGCACAAATGCCACCCAAACAGCCAGTCAACAATAGAAGAATTACACAACGTAGATGTAATGATGATGACGACCTCATTTCTTGAGCAATTATCATGTACTCTTCTAAGCACTTTACATGTACTAACTTATCTGTCTTCTCTCCAGCCCTATGAAATAGCTGCTATTATTATCCTCATTTCATAGATGAGTAAAGTTCGGTGCTCAGATCGGTTAAGCAACTTGCTTAAGATCACACAGCTAGTAAGTGGGAAAGCTATGTTTCTAACACAGACAGTGGCTCCAGGCAGTTTTGTGTTGCTGGGGTTTTTTGTTTGTTTGTTTGTTTGTTTTTGCCTTTGGTGTATTTATTTCCTTCTGCCATGTAGCCATTTATCAAATAGTTACTGAGCTCTTTCTATGAGCTAGGCACTTACCTCGTAAAGCATTTTGTCTGATGGGAGAGATAGAAATGAAGCAAATGATTACATAAGTAAGTATTTGACTTACAATTTTAATTACTGCTATGGAGAAGCTCTGAGTGCTTCTTGGAGAAATGAAAATAGAGAGAATAGATCTCTGCCACAGGGTCAGGGAGGGTTCCCTAAGAAAGCGACATTTAAGCTGAGAGTTGAAGAATGAAAAGGACAGAAGAAAATGTGCCACATTAAGAAACAACATATTCAAGGCGAAGGCCCTGAGCCAGGAACTAACTCAACATTTGGGAAACCAAATGGATGAGCTGGTGGAGTCAAGGGAAAAGGGGATGAGAGGAGAGCAGGGGGAAGACCAGGTGTGCAGACCTTTACTAGCCAAAATAAAATTTTGCCCCTTTATCCTAAGAGCGTGTGGTAGGGTAGTTGGCTATGCTCCATCTGCCCCTGCAAATCTACTCTCTATCATCCTCAGCATGCTCTGGGCTCCACGAGGCTGACCTGGATGGTCTATATCAATAAACTCTGTTATGTTCTGGTTTCCAGTTGGGTCCAGTCTGTGGGAATCACATACAGATGATCAGGGATACGCGAGGAATGAGGTCAGTGTATCTGCTTCCTGCTTCCTCCCTGCAGGTTGCAGCCACCATATTCCTATACATAATGCCATAGATTTTGTTAAGTGGCACAATCCTTGGTCACAGCAATGTTTCTTTCTTCTTCTTTTTTTTTTTTTTAAATTTCTTTTATTAGGGAATACTGGGGAACAGTACGTTTCTCCAGGGCCCATCAGTTCCAAGTCGTTGTCCTTCAATCTAGGTGTGGAGGGCACAGCTCAGCTCCAAGTCCAGCACTGTTTTCAATCTTTAGTTGCAGGGGGCGCAGCCCACCAGCCCATGTGAGAATTGAACCGGCAACCTTGTTATTGAGAGCTCCCGCTCTAACCAACTGAGCCATCTGGCCGCCCCCACAGCAATGTTTCTTAATTTTTTTTCATTATCATCCCCACTAAGGAATCCTTTAAGACATTTCATTTTCCTAATCCCTTCTCAGTGAAATCTGTTTATATACTGTATGTATGTGTCGGTGTGCTCTATGTATATCTGTGCTCTATACGTTAAAAAAATAATTTATTTTCACAATCTTCCTAAACAGTGTTCTCCCCCTTGGGAGTGATATCACCCATATTGAGAATCCTGTTACAGCATTCCCTCACATGGACACTTCAGCCTAGGGTGGTGATTGCTCCCACTGTTGCTTTCCTGGGGGTACACCACCATGCCTTGCTGATTTCCCTTACCACTGCTCACAATTTGTAAATAATCTTTGCTTTGAACTCCCTGTTTTCCATGTGAGCGAGCCGTCTTGTTTCTACCAGAATTTTGACTGGTACCGCAGCCATTAAAAGTCTCTAAGGAGGAGAATGGCATTGTCAGATTTGCACTTTAAAGCATGTTGGAATTGTGTGAAGAATGCACTGAAATGGGGTAGGGGTAGGTGACCAATTCCAAGGCCATTAACACGGTGACAATGGCAGGCAATAGAATTCTCGTTACTGGAGTAGATTTTTTCAATTTTATCCAAATAATTGGTGTCCCTACGTTAAACTCAAATCTCTGTGTCAATACCAATAGTAACGACCACTTGAAGGAAAACCATTATGAGAGAATCTGCCAATTCATATTGTCATATAAGTGTTTGTGAAACTTACAGGGAGGCTGAGGAAGGAAGCAAATGAAGTTTTCTCACCGTTTGAGAGTCATACCCAAAAAGGAAAAGGTGTAAGCTGGATCTCTCTAGATGCAGAATCACAGACCAAATGGATTCTCAAGCCCTTTAAGGCTCAAAGCCAGTCATAGTAGGTGCCACAATTAGCTGAATGCCCCAGTACTTTACTAGGCATTTTATATATGAACCACTCCAATAGCCCTGTGGGATTTGTCATTTCTCCATTTCAGAGATGAGTAAACCAAGGTTCAAAAAAGTAGGTAACACTCCTAAAGTCAACTATATAGTGTATATATAGTGCTTTTCAGCATTTAAAAGTTGAACTTATTTTATCTAGCAAACAATACTGAACTCAACATGATCCTGTCTGTAAAAAGAACATAGCTGGCAAATAAATTTCATTCCTCATTCCAACTCCGTCAGATTGGAAGTGACTGCCTGGTGCAGTGCAGTGAGAATTCTGAGATGAACCGGGCCAAGTGGGAAAGATTGATATAATTGATTAGTGATGTCTGTCACGGATAAGAGGGTGGGAAATGGGGGCATATATGCCACTTCTCTTCCATCCCTCACAGACCTCTGCTACCCAAGGAGATATAAAAGTCAATGGCTCCCACTTCATACTCCCATCCCCCACCCCCAGCTGGCTGCAGCTTGCAAAGACTGTTCTCAGGGTGCTAGGTCTACCTGAAAGTATGAAACTATACTTTCAAATAGGATTAATTTTTATCATTCCACAACCTGAGCCAATGAGCCCATGTCAGTAACGTGTGGGAACAATTCTCTTTCATTACCTGTCATGCACTCAGCATGCTGACATCTCCAACACTTGAGGAGCTATTTTCACATCATATCACTGGGCCACGGAGATATGAAGTGAATTCTCTGGGATCTTTCCTGCCATCACCCTCTGAATAGGTTCTAAGGTCTTTCATAGAATAAAGATTAGAAAGACAAACACTCAAATGCACTGTTACTCAGGCAAGTACCCTAGGATTCTAGAAGGTGATAATGTTTTTTGTTTGTTTGTTTCTGGATATAAAACAACCGATAAAATAGAACAGAACCACCAGTCCACCTAGTAGAGGTGGCAGTTGAGAATGGAAATCACAAACCTTTCATTTAAGCTAAATGAAATGATCTATGAACAGATCTAGTAAGTCACGGAACATTCTCTGATATACTATTTGTTCATTTATTCATTCATCAAGGGTGTGATGAAGACGAAGTAATATGAGACAGAGTGTCCATCTCAGGTTGCTACTGGGACGACAGGTCATTCACAAACAGAGAGGAAGGAGAAGAAAACACAAGAGCAACGACAGGACCACATCCGCATCGTGGCCAGTTGAGTTACAGCAGTCTGAGTCAGTGGGGCGAGTTCACAGGTGGAAAGGACTGCGGCAGACGGTACGCATCACAGGGGGCTCCACAGAGAGAGCAACGGCTGTGAGGACGGTAGACAGGTGTTGACTGTTCTGCTAAGACAACTTTACTACAAAATGCTTCCTAAATCTCAAAAAGCTTCATGGGTGAACCAAACAAACAGTGGTCAATGAGTTCCTAAAACATCAGGGCTCAGGCTAATTTAATAAAATGAGTGTAGCAGAGTACCTGCGTCAGAGGGTAAGTAAACGATGATAGGAGTTAATACGGTGCTTACAAACTGGTAAGCACTCGATAAACATTAGCTATCATTACTATTATTTCTGGCATATTTGAAGGCAGATGTTATTTTCAATGATGATTATCCAACTCTAATGATATTAACAAATATTGGAGCCACTCAGATTACTAAATGCCCTCTATCTTCAACTTCATTTTCTTGTTTCTTCCTCACAACTGCTCTATGTAGATAAGTATTACTATCCCCATTCTACAGACGGGAAAAGTGAAGCTCCAAGAGTTTAAGTAAACTCAAGTCTGGGTTTCTCTGCCGCCAGAGTCTTTTTTGTTAATTACCACTTGGTGGAAAATCAGGGCATCATTAATTTAAGCACTCCAGCACCCGCTCGTGGGGGTTATTTCTCCACACCGTTTAGATTTTACCGGGATAGCCCAAGCATGATTTAGAATTTTAAACTCCTTGTCTTGGTCTTCTGGATTCTTCCTGGCCTCTCCCAGTCTCACATGGTAGCCAAGAGCAGTGGAGCAGGCTGCTGTACCTTAAATTCTGCCTCTGCCCTTTAGTAACTGTGTGAGTTTGGGCAAGTGACTGAATGTTTCACTGCTTGAGTTTCCTCATCTCTAAAGAGAAGAATAATATAATAACCAAAGCTTCTACATCACAGTTTTCTGAAAGGAGGATGTGCTGTTTCGGTGTAACCACTCTGTGGGACCACTTTCTCTGAAATGTGCATGGGGGGTGACTCTTCTCTGTGCCAGCTGCACATTTTCCCCTGGGATTCCCTTCGTGACCCCCACTCCCCATTTCTTCACCATCTCTCCAACTTCAGCCGTGTCCCACTCCCCTCACCCCCACCGCTTTCTCTCCAGGCCCAGGGAGCGCTCCCACCTGGGCGCCGACAGCGTGTTTGCTGAACACGCACAGCCGCCGCGGGCTTTTGTGTTGCGGTGTCCTCAACACAGCATGGCTGTCCTTCCCCTCCGGGAGGTGGCAAGTCTGGAACAACCACGACAACAAGCATACAACAAATCCTCAGCTTGCTAGTCTCATTCCTTACCTGTTTCATTTATTCCACAACCCTGGAGATTTTGGTTTCCGGCACTTGCCCTGGTCCCTCTGACCCACTGCTTTCCCATCACCCAGCAGTTTTCCTCTTCTCCTGAATGAGTTGTGCCTCACCGTTGTGTGCTCATCCTTCTCTAGCTTTTGACTTTGTCTCTCCTGGGTGTGGGCACCAGGGAGCCTGGGCTGGCGGGTGGTGGAGGCAGTTGGTAGGAGTGTGTTGGAGGGATCCCAATTTCTCACATCCACGTAGCTGTGAGAACCAGGGCCCAGAATGAGGTGATGTAGAGAGGACTGTGCAAGTGCAGGGTTGGCTCTGTCTTTATTTAAAATGCTGATGATGTGATCATCACAAGTTATTTTGCATTAATTTTAATATTTTAAAATCTTATATTTGAATATCACTTCTCTCAATAACTTGGGGGCACCCTCTTAAATTTTGCACCTGAGCAGCTTGGTGTCTCATTTTACCTCACTCTAGTCCTCCTGCATACTGCTAGCCTTGTAAACATAAACAGGTGATTAACATCTCTGGGCTTCAGCTTCCCATCTGTAAAATGGGTATCATACACTCTCCCTCCAAAGGTTACTTTCAGGGCTAAATGAGGGGACACACGTGATAGCTTAGTGCCCAGAGCACTGTCAGCACTCGAGAAATGTGATTATTATCACATGCAGAAGCGGAACAGAGCAGCCACGTTCTACCTCGTATTTAGATTATCTTCAAAAGATTCCTTTGCAGGCTTCTCTCCCCCAATCTCCGCTCCAGGCAGGGTACCTCACCCCCAAAATCACTCCAGCTGCCTAGCAACATATACAGAATTGAAAACTCTCCAAATGAAAGTTTCTAAATGTTTTTACATTAACTAAAATCTTCCTGCATGTGACGTATATGACAGAGCCTCTAAAGGTTAAGCCAAAGCAAAGATGCTGTAACTCTAAACACCACACATTTTTAATCCAAGTCTTTGAAAATAAATTACTGTTAAAATCACTGTGTTGAAAATTCACTGAAAGTAAAAAGGTAATAGTAATGGCAGCCAAAGGATAGTCCTGAATGGACCGAAAAAAGACCTTACAATTTAAACATGGCCATGGAAATGGAGGGTTGCAGAAAGGGATGGGAAGTAAATCCCAGAACATCTATCATCTTGGGAATAGTAAAAGCAGTTTGACTATCAGCTTTCAATGCAACTGTCCTCCAAAACTGGAAAGAGGCCATCATGGGAAGACCTTTTACCTGTCAGTCAACTGAGATAGTTTTCAACTATTGTTTCCTGCTATTTCCTCCACTGGAGGTGAAGTTTAATCCATATGTTTCTGATTCATTTACACCTAACTTGTCACAACGTTATACTGAGAAAGCTTTCAGAGAAGTCAGGAAAATTCCAGTCTTTTCATTTTTTTGTTCCGCCTCCTCAATTCCTACCTCCCTCACTGTGTGGACCTGGACTCTTCCTTTGGCCAGCCATAAATCACCTCCACTCCAAAGGCTGAAGTTGAATTCCCTACTCCCAGCCCAGGATATTTCTATGGGTTTGCAATTTGGCAAACACAGGTTCTTTCATCCCTATAAAATGGAAATCCAAACATATCTCTCGTAGAAACCGCACACCTATCGACACCCCCTCCTGCTACCCCCTGCCCTGCTACAGCCATCAGACTGATATGAAATGAAACAGATGTGTTCAGAAAGGCACCACGCTCACTTGTCCTGCAGCCCCAGTACCCGTGGCCAGCTCAGTGACTTCCACGAAGCACGTGAGCAAACACGGGAGCTTAGGGCTTCTCCACTGCTGGTTTCTGCTGGAAGTCAACTGGGCTGCACATTGCCTTGCTTGGGTTGCAGGGTCAAATAACAGCTGCCAAACAGTTAAAAAAAAAAAAAAAAAAAAAGTTCAGCCCTAAAGCTCTTAGAATAGTTGGGAATAGGCGGGTCGAGGGTAGAGAGACATACGAACACATTAAAACGGACATTGTAAAGCCGCAGTTTTATGGCAGTCAGAGCTCATCTACTAAGCTAATGTCTTAATTAAAACTAGTTGAGTGTGTGTGTGCGTGTGTGTGTTTTGATTGTTTTTAATCCTGTTCTCAAAGACCCATTAACATATCATACCCAGATACTTCCAGGAATAAGTTATCAGTTCATGGTTGACCATTACACTGAGAAAAACAAGTCATTTGTAAACCCAATTCATTTCATAAGTTCCCAGTTATAAAGTAATCCCCGATATCCACTCCGAAACCCCAGGGACAGCTCAGCACAACCAGTTTTTGGTGATCTGGTGATGAAAGATATATTATTGAAGTACAGGAAACCTTGGAGAAAAAATGTATAGCAAAACTATCTAAATTGAAATGAAATGCAGATCGCTTGGCTGCCAGCAGAAGTTTCTTTTCTTTCTTCCTTCCTTTTCTTTTGTTCCCCCCCCAAAACAATTCCACATAAATGTCTTAAGGCTTAGGACATGCAATTAAAAGATTTATATGTAGACTAGAAGCAAAATAGTTGTATGGGTTTCAGGGTCTAAGGCATTTTTGGGATGGATTGGAAAGGCTGGTGGAGGACACAGACTGACATATGACCCATTCCCTCTGCCCCACCAGCCGGGTCATTCTTTCGGTGCCACTCTCAGAACTCATTTTCCCAAGCTGTCTAAGCCTGTCCTGCTCTCCCATATGACTAGAATTACTAGAACGTCCACCATGTACGGTTGTCGGTGAAAGCTACCTTGTCCTGAGTGACATTTTTCATTAAGCAACACCATTTGAGGCATGTTTGGGGAAAGAAACCCTATGGGAAAGTCAGATAGCTTAAGAAGACAAAAGAGGCTCTGTCTGGCACAATGATACAGTTATTGTAGGATTTCACACTTTCAGCTCAACTCCCAAGTCCTTCTGCAAGCCAGACTTAACGATCGCAGTCTGACTGTCCCTCTTCCAACTCAAACAGGAAGGTCTCCAGATTCAAGAAGGATTTCACTTACAATCACAGAACTTTGCCTGTGAAAGAGACACAGACTCATGTCCAGTGGCTACCGGAGAAGACAGCACTATTCACTAGGATTACCGAGTCAGCCACAAGATCAGTAGTTTCGCTCATAATCTCTTCTCTTTTCTCATCTGCCAAAATTACACGTTCAAATATATTAGTTCTGTTTCCCTCTGGCCATTCTTTCCCTCTAGACGCTGCCTCTATTATCAACAGCTCCCCAGAATTTAGTAATGAAACCCCGGTGTGGACTAGATTTCTTCTGAAAGGAGATGTTATTAACAGAGAAATGTACCCTGACTAGTCGGTGTCTGCAGAAAGAAAAGTCGGATGTGATTCAGTGGCCATATTTTCAGAACGCTCTGTCAATGACAGTTGGAAACATATGTTTTTTATAAATTTCTCATTCCAAAACAAAGACTGACAGTAAAGCCCAGGGCTTTGATATTTATATAAATTGTTAAGTGGTTCACTGGGGAAAGTACATTTCAATTAGCATGTCACTGCTCATCATGTGTGCTTCAAGAAAGGCGTTCTGATTAAGCTGGCTGTTCAGCAATACATCAAAAGTTGGGGCTTACCTAAGAGCTGTTCTCTTCAAGGCCAATGGCGTCACCTGATGCTAGGCTGATTTTTCTGAGTTTTTATTTAAAATTAAATGAGACATTCAAAATCCTATTTAAAACTGCATCAATTGGAAAAGAAAAACACTTCATTTTAGTTCAACAAACATTAAGCAACTGCTAGGTGACAGGCCTTAGGCTAGGTGATATAATAAGAGGCATGAGTAAGGCTGAAGTAACTCTTGGCTTCTTGAAAGCTTTGATCTGGGCTAGTTCTTGGTGTGAATGATGTTGCTTATCATTTTTTAAAAATCTATTTCTGGTTATGAGTTCTTATGGGGGAAATAGAAATGAGCTATGGTCAAAACCAAACGAAAACAAAATTTTCTTTTGCTTGTGGCTTTATTAAACTACAATGCTATATCTTCAAATACTAGATTCTCTTTCTCAGAACCTCTGCTCATCCATCATTTTAGGCTGAGATTATGTTCATAAACTATAGATAAACCAACAACTCATCATTCAAAAGTCATGCTATTAGCTATGCCCCCTCTCCTTTCATGTACTCTGCTGCTGCCCTTAGGACAACATTATAAGTTATGAGGTTTCCAGTTGGGCTCTTTTTTTTTTTTTCCTCTCAATGTGTCACTCTGCATCTCATTAACTCATGCAGACATCCTTAAGATTGACAGTACAATTTTGTGCAATTCAATCCAGGGGAACATGCCAAGCTCTCCCAGCCTGAAGAGTCCAGGAAAGACAAGGACACCAAATTTGTTCTCCTTATCTGCCCAATTTAGTAGCCATTTGTCACCGTCAATTAGTCAAGGGTGAAATAATTACCCACGGCTTGAGCTAGGGAACAAAGTCTGGTTGGCAACAAAAAAGGAAATAATCGGTTCATGTGGGAAATGTGAGGTGAGTAGGTGGTATGGTTAGAAGACACAGGGCAAGTCTACACCCAAAATATCTCTGACTCATGTCTGAAATTCTGCCATTTGTGATTCATCCCTTTGTGTTAAACATGACTTTCTTCCTGGAGTTGTTTTTAAAATATCCACAGTCCAAGAAGGGGTAACAAAATAAGTCCCTGATTCAACCAACATATGTTTATTGAGCCTTTTCTATAAATCAAGCTTGACAGTTCAAAAAAAATAAATAAATAAGATATCATCATTGCCTGCAAGGAGCTCACCATCTAGCTCTACACAAGACATTTCATTCTTTAGAAAATACTCCCTTGATACCTCACCCCTTTAATTACTGCTCTCCTCACTCCTTCATTTCTTACTCAAGTTTATTGAAAGTAGAGTTTACTTTCACTAACTCTACTCCCATGCATTCCACTTATTCCCCACCTCCAGGCTCCTGCCCCCACCAGTCCTATGAATAGAGTCACCAAGGACCTCCTCATAACCAAATTCAAACTTTTGTTGTTGTTGTTTCTGTTCATATTTTATGTAACCTTTCTAGAGAGGTTGACTTTTCCAAACACTTCTTTCTTGGACCTCTTCTCTCTTACTTGTTTATACTACCTCCTCTTCCTCTACCTTCCTTTTAAATGTGGGTGGATTTCAGGGTTCAGTCTTTTGGCCTCTTGCCTTTATTCTAACCAGTGGTTCTCAACCAGGGGCAATTGTGTCTCCCAGGGATTTTGCAATTTCTGGAGACATTTTTGACTGTCACAAATGGATTGGTGGGGGTGCTGTTGGCATCTACTAGGTAGAAGCCAGGGATGCTGCTAAACATCCTTTAATACACAGGCAAGTCCCCCACCAAAAACAAACAAACAAATAGAAACAGTCCCACCTAGGGGGTCGGCCCCGTGGCTCAGGCAGTTGGAACTCCATGCTTCTAATGCCGAAGGCTGCTGGTTTGATTCCCACATGGGTCAGTGGGCTCTCAACCACAAGGTTGCTGGTTTGACTCCTTGACTCCTGCAAGGGATGGTCGGCAGTGCCCCCTGCAACTAAGATTGAAAGGACAACAGCTTGACTTGGAAAAAGTCCTGGAAGTACACACTGTTTCTCAATAAAGTCCTGTTCACCTTCCCCAATAAAATCTTAAAAAAGAAAAACTGTCCCATCTAAAACGTCAACATTATCAAAACCAAGAAACCCTGTTCTATATTATCCTTGAGTAATATCACTCACACACACTTGGCTTCCACTACTAACTCAGATGCAGATATTACCAGAATCTTTATTTTTGAACAGGATGGAGAAAAAAGGAGCCCATAGTTACACATCCAATGGACCATAATCATCTCTACCTGTGGGCCAGACTGAGCTCAACTTCTTTCCCAGAACATCTCTTAGTTGATGACAGCTCCCAGTCTCCCAGATTTGAGCCCTGGGAGTCACCGTCAATCTTCCCTTCCACACCACTAATTCCCTCTGATTCTACCTCCTACAGAATTCTGAAAGCCATCCTGTCCTTGCCACCTCCATGGCCACTGCCCTAATTCAGGTCTTCCTTATCACTTGCACTCAATATAGATTTAGGACTGACCTTCTATCTGTAGACTCATCCCGGCCGTCCGTCCTTTGAATAGCTGTCCAAAAGGCTTTCTTACACTGCCTTCTCTGAGTCCCCCATCCATTTATAACTACCGCCACCTTGCTTCACATCCATTTAATTGTAATAATTACAATGCTTAATATTTATTTAGCATTGTTCCAGGTATTTTACATGAATTCTGAATTTATCTCACCTACAGGATGGGATTGTTATCATATCCATTTTACAGATGGTAAAGTTGAAACCGGGGAAAATTAATTAACATAACCATGGTCACATACGTTGTTTCCCTGAAAATAAGACCTAGCCGGACCATCAGCTCTAATGCATTTTTTGGAGCAAAAATTAATGTAACACCCGGTATTATATTATATTACCTGGTCTTATTTTACTATAACATATAATATAATATAATATAATATAAACCGGGTCTTACATTAATTTCTGCTCCAAAAGATGCATTAGAGCTGATGGTCTGGCTAGGTCTTATTTTCAGGGAAACACGGTAGCTAGTTAGAAGTGGTAAAGTACAGTTTTAAATCTAAGAGTGGTGAGTTCCAAACCTGATACTCATACCGCTGTGACAGATCTTCCTATAACAAAGGATTAACTGAACACATCATGTGAAATGGAGGACTAATTTACCACAGACTAATTTATTTTTGGGGATAAGAAGTCCTTGTTCAAACCTCTGTTAAAGCTCTTACAACACTGTATTTTTTGTTTGCTTAATTCAATTCCAATAAATTCCACAAATATCTGATACATAATAAATGTTTATATGTGTGTGTGTGTGTGTATAACACATTAACTGTATTATCTGTGGTTGACAACAAGGGGGCATAGCAAAGTTTATATTCAGAGAAGTAGATGACTGGCCTGAGTCTAAATCCAGGGATTTTGACTGCCTGTCTAGAATTCTGATCCTACTGGAGTGGCCCCCAGAGAAACTTTATCGAATTTTCAGTGTTTCTGAGGACAACTCTAGGCTCTACACAAACAACCCCAGCCCTCGATTTTCTCATTTGTGAAATGAAAATAGTATTTGTCTATACTTACTATCTTTAACCACTCTCTTCCTATTATCTCTTGGGCCCATCCCAAGCAGGCTTCCATCCTTTCTCCCCAACAATGCTGCCCTAGTCAAAGCACTGCTATTAATCCAGTAGTTTCCGTTTTACTTGATTTAACAGCAGTGTTTGACCTAAATGCCACGTGTCCTAAATAGTAGAGATACAAGATAGAGGAAAGCTGCATTACGAGTATATTCACTAGAGTTTACATGAGAAAGAACAAACTTTGATTGTCTTAAGTCACTGAAATTTCATGTTACGATAGGCAGAATAATGGCCCTCTAAAAATGTCCACAGTCTGGTCCCCTGGAGCCTACAAATATTTTTCCCGACATGACAACACCGTACCAACACAACCCACCTTACACGAGTCTACTTTCTCCACAGACCCTCTCTCTCAGCAGGTATCAGCAACACTGGTACTCTGGAGACCACAGATGAGTAAAAGTGAATCAACAGTGAATATAGACTATAACAATGTCAATTTCAACTTGGAATTACTAGGGAAAGAGGACACATGCAAGGCCGTATTTCTCTGAAGTGTTGGGGGAGAAAATATCCAGCTGCACTAGAAAGAAATCCTAGATTGCTTCAGGGACTAGTGATGACAGAGTCAGATACAATCAGTCTTGGCCACCGGACCTATAAACACCTCTCCTCTCACCTGTGGGCAGGTCTGTGAAGGTGAGCACCATCTTACTGGAGTCAAACAACAAACTCTTCCACCAAAGTCTGGTCTGTACTTGAATAGATGGCAAAGCAGCCACATCCCCAAGGAAGAGTTTACTCATTCTGACTTCAGCCACCAGCTCATCATAGAGATGTGCTGGCAAGGAAAATGTTCTGAGCCCAAGTCATGGAATGTGGGTTCTACTCATGGCTCTGTCACGAAATGCTATGTACCTTTCTTTTGACAGTCCTTCTTTCTAAATCCCAATTTCTTTATCTGTGAAATGGACCTAATATCAATCCCTTCCATACCAGCTGTACTACTTATTATGAGGATCCAATGAGAAAAATCAATGTTGACAGCTCTGTGGTTCAAAGAAAGAAAGAAAGAATACTGATGTATGGTTTGTTAGGAGGAGGGTTCCAGGAGCATTGGGGTAAGTAAGAGCAAGGGTACGCATAAGGAAGTGACTGATTTTAGAGTACAATTCCAGGACCTGCGAATGGATCTAATGCTCCTCAAATTCTTCCCTTCCTTACTGGCTGCCATGGGAGATAGAAATACTTTTCCACAGTGACGTATGAGGCTTAAAGAATTAATCTGTCTGGGGAAGGAACACCATGATTCATTCCTGCTAAAATGTAAATGGCAGATAAAAGTTAGTTTCCTAAAATCCATTCTGGATTGGGCAGAAGTACCTCAATAGGCCGAGGTATTGAGGAGTAGGTGTTCCACCCAGAAGAGGATGAGAAGGTAGACCTCAAAGACCTCTTACACAGACCTCTGGCTTCTGTGTAAGAGCTAATCCTGCCAGAATATCCAGGGTGAGATCACACTATGCCCACCATCCCACCTGATGGAGCCCACTGAATAGGTATTCCCGTCCTCCATCATCCCACTATCTTTGAGTCTTTCTAGGCTGGGCCCTTAAAAAGGTTAACAAGTACCCATTTTTGTTCTGAGCTATTCAAGTATCTCTGCTCTTCTGTGAAAATCTCCAAATCAGCTCTGAAGATTCAGTGCTATGTCCCTAATAGGACCAAAAGTTGTCCTTAAAAGATAAGCCAGAAGACTTATAATCCTTCTGAGAATTCATTAACAGTAACTGTCACTTGTTAGGAACATTAGCTATTTCAGCAAACAAGGTTTGGGTCCTGCCTTGGCTGATGTTTTCAATATTACTATCATAACAATGATAAATAACCCCACGGCTTCTCAATCTTGTTCTACAACTATTGATTGAGAATCTATCATATGCCTAGACCTATGTTTGTAAAAGTGAGAAGGTTATACAATGAATAAACGGTGTTATTTTCCCCCCTTGGGGGTCTTGCTGTCTGGCAGGAAAAGCAGGAATGTTCCATAGTACAACCACTGAGACCACTCTGGACAACGCATCAGGCAGGATGAGATCAGGTCTAATTTTGAGGCACTCAGTACACTTATGTTTACAAGACACCCTCCTCTGGATTGGTATTAGTAGCAGATATACAGCTATGCAGATGACGTTTTCCCCCCTTTATCTATGTCAGAAAAAAAACAGAAGGAAACATACCAAAATTTAACCAGTGTTTTCCCTTAAGTGGGGCAACAAGAATGCTTTTCCTTCTCTTTTCTACTTTTGTGTACTTTCCAAATTGCTTTAACACATAAGGGGAAAGATATGATCGATTTTATGTTTATTTTTTACCTATATGTATTACCTATCTATCCATGTGCCTGTCTGTCTGTCTGTCTGTCTATCTATTCATTCATTCATTTCAGGTATACAAAAACAACACAATGATTAGACATTTACACCCTCACAAAATGAGAACCCCAAGTCCACTACCCCTCTGACATCCCACATAGCTATCATAATACTATTGACTATGTTCCCTGTGCTGCACTTCATATATCGTGATGTATACATATTTAAAATTATAGTTGATTTTTCATTATAGTTGATCAATTGTACCTTGAAAAGGACAAATAAAAGGCATTTGCCCACCTAGGTGTAAAGAAACATTAAGTTTTTCATGCAGGCAGCCAATGCGTACTCACCGACGTGCGTACTCACCGACGTGTGTTCCTTTACTTATAACAATTGTATAAGGGCTAAGTCCTGTTATTTCCCCACTTTATCACATATGTTGATTTTGACTCATGGATAGGTTACATCTTTGCCCAAGTCCACCTTGCTGGTAAGGATTGGAGATGAGAAGTAAAGTCAGGCAGGCTAGCCCTAGAACTTAGCCCCTTGGCCATTCTGTTCTGTTGTACACTTTTTCAATAAATAAGTGATCGTGGTTTTTTTCCCCCCAAAGCCTGTGATTCCTAAAATGTCTTCCAAATATTTCCTAAAATTATCTTGAAAAGAAAAAAAGACAGGAACCCACAGAGGGAAACTGGTTCAGCGTCAACATATTCCACAGCCATTTTCCCTATGGGTTGTACCTAGGATGATGGGAGTATGTCCTGAATGACACATTCTCCCAGAATGTGAAATGGTGATCCTAGAGGGTTATGAACTGTAAAAGCTGACAGGAGCTGCTGAAGCAGACACAGTCTCCCCAGGAATCCAGGCACTAAAGTCAAGGTTTACAGTAAGTTATGAATGCCAACCAGTGTTCTGACCTAAGCATAACTTTTGTGAAATTCTTACTTCAATGTCTTAAAATGCTTCATGCATGAAATGCATATTTCTCTTATTTTATAATTATTTTTTAAAACACGTGACCAAGGCTGAAACACATCCTCCATTTTCTACAACAGCTATAAAAATAGGGATTGAAACAGTTTGATGTGTTGACATTTTTCGCCACCCTTTCTACCCCCACTCTTTCTTGCTGGACACAACAGGGCATTATGGAAGAGGGAGAGACGGAAATAAGCTTCTATCTTGCATGGCTACCTTATCTTGACATGGCCTGTCCATCATCAGATGAAATTTTTTGGGAACAGATATCAATTCTTGTCCCACCAGTGGTTTTCTATGAAAGGAGCTTGGCTGATTCTGAGGCAACAACCTGTGATAATTTGGAGTTTAAGATTAAACTAACCCTTCTCTAGCTGGAGAGTCTTGTTTCCCACCTCTGGAATTCTCTCTCTCTGTTCCTGTTGAAATGCTGCCAGCGGCTGTCATGCCTGGGCCTCTTGGTGCTGAGATACCTGCCCCAGCTTTTCTCCCTTCCACCTGACTGTTGGCAATTCATTTTAGAGCCACCAGATGTAAATGCATTTCCTGCCATAGAACTCCAAGTTGTACCAGAAACATAAGGAGAGAGAGAGAGAAAGGAAGGAGACTTAATTTTGAAATTGGCTTGTGAGAAGGTGGATTACTTATTTGTGAACTAATCTTCCCTGTTTTAAAGAGACCAACTCTCTGATGAGAGAAAGGTATGACAGAGATATGAAGAAATGAGGTTATACTCGTATTCCCCAGAGTGCATTGGGTCACATGCCAGAGGAAACAAAGGACTGAAGATGTAAAAATGCAAGTAACTTTCTTCATAAAATAATTCTTAATTCATTCAAGAGCGTTTCTGACTAGGCCGGGTCAGCAGGCCATTAAGGTGGCTGCTCCCCCCATCCCACCCCAAAGATTCACTTTGCTCTTGGAGCACCCTCAGATTACCCCTGCCCCCACAGCACGGCGTCAGGGAGGAGGAGGCACCACTGTCTGTTAATACGTTCTTCCTAGGGCAGGATTAGGGCCCTTCCCATGACGCCCTGTGCAGACCTGAAATTAACTTCGTAAGCAGTAGGATCTCAAAGGGGAAATCAATTCAAAACTCAGATCGTGGCTCACAAGATGGAACTTCTTCACCTTCATTCAGCTTGTAGTCAACTACCAGGCTCTCCTGCTCCTCCAGCCTACCTCCGTAGTGGGTGCTTCTTTATTATGCAGACATCCTCCCATCCCAACAGCACCACCAGGAGCACTGGTCAAGATGTCTGCCCTGCTCAAGTTTTAGACTAAATAGAGGCGGGAGGGCTCAGAGATGCTGGAGTTGCCCTCTTGCCCTCTTCTGCCTCTGTCTCCATTCCACTCTTCCCTGGAAGACTGACTCTATAAATGAAAATCTATTCTGCGGAGACCTGCCAGGTCTTAATATAAAACAGATCACAATATTATAAGAATTACACAAAGAGCAAGGGTCATTTTTTATATGGGATTAGAATGTATTCTTTGTATTTTTCATAGGGAGACAGAGACGTTTAGTATTTCCTGACTGCCAACTTAGAATTTTCCTTGCCTACACTCTAAGTTTGGTCCCTCCATGAACTTCATACATTACTCTAGCAAAACTCTTCACCTCTCAGAATTGAAGTTCGTTCTTCAATAAGATGTGGGAGTTGGATCAGATCATCTAGAAATTTCTCTGCAGAGCCTCCTTTCTGTGAGTGAAATTTCAGAGACAACGAGTATTTATTATATGTAAAGAGATACTATATTTGTTTCTTTCCCTCCAGAAGATTATAGTAATATAGGATTAAGATCAATGTATAGAAAACTCTAATAAAAAAGTCTATGCTAAGGGGAAATGAGCCAGAAAAGAGGAGAGTGTGCGAGACTGGGGCTATTAGAGGTGGATTCTAGGAGAAGAAAGTACTTAAGGAAAGACTAATGTTACTGTTGGCCTCTTTCTGGACTTTCTATTCTTTTCCCTGAGTATGCCAATGTGCCTTAATTACTTATGCTATTGTCTTAATTACTATTGTTTTATATTATCTTGATATATGGTAGAATATGAACTACATCTTTATTGCTCTCCTTCAGGCTTGTCTTGATTAATATTGGCCCTTTCTCTTCCCATACACATTTTAGTATCAGCTTGTCAATTTCCATTTTAAAAAAAGCAATGAAAAATCTTTTTTAGATTACCTTGAATCTGTTGATCAACTTAAGGAGATATGACATCTTTACAATATTAAATGGTTCAATCCATGAAATAGGAGATAGCCCTCTAGTTATTTATGTCTTCTGCAGTTTCCCTCAGTTATGGTAGTTTTTACTGTAGAGGTATTGTGTATCATTTGTTTATTTCTAGGTTTTTTGGTAAGTTTCTATACTATTGCTTAAGGAATCTTTTTAAAACTTTATCCTCTTATTTTTGTTGATTGTATGTCAAATATAATTAATTTTCAAGTAGTACTTTGTATCTAGCAACCTTAATTAATTTACTTACCTTATAGTTTACCTATAAATTATTTTAGTTTATGATTTATAAAATTGTGTTATCTGTAAATAATGATGATTTCATTCATTCATTTTCCATCTGTGGTACAGGACCACTCAAAGATGTCAAATCTTAATCCCTGGAGTTTGTAAATATTATCTTATTTAGAAAAAGGCTCTTTGCAGATATAATTAAATTAAGAATCTTGAGCTGAGGAGATTGTCCTGAATTATCTGGCTGGGCCCTAAATGCCATCCGGAGTGTCCTTATAAGGGAGAAGAAAAGGCAGATAACACAGACACACAGAGGGTAAATTGATATAAACATGGGGGCAGATTGGAGTGATGCAGTCACTTACTTAGGAATACTGAACCAACAACCAGACGCTGGAAGAGACAGGAATGGATTTTTTTGCTAGAGTTCCCAGAGGGAGCACATTCCTGTCAAATGTTGGGCTTCTTGTCACCAGATCTGTAAAGAGAATAAATTTCTGTTGTTCACCAAGTTCGTAAAAATTTGTTACAGTGGTCACTGAAAACTAACACACTATCCTAATGGCTCTTATTTCTTTTTCTTGCTTTCTTGTTCTGGCTAGGACTTCATGACAATATTAATAGAAGTGTGATAGCAGATTGTCTTGCTACTCAGTGGTAAAACTGTAGATATTTCAGCATTAATTTTGATGTTAGCTGAAAGGTTTTTGTAAGGAATCCATTAATTAAAGTAGGGTAATTCTTGTCTATTCCTGGTTTGCTAAGAAATTTTGCAAACTGATATTAAACTTGATCAAATTATTTTTCTGTACTTATTGAAATGATGACATCGTTTTTCTCCATTAGTCCATTTATGTGACGATTATACTGGTTGATGATTTAATGTTAAATAAGCATTGCATTCCTGGGATAAACCCAATTTGTTCATGTTGTATTATCCTTCTATGTTTGTCTGCATTTGATTGGGTAACATTTTGTTGAGAATTTTTGTGTCTATGTTTTGAAAAAGATTAGACTACAATTTTTCTTATAATGTCCTTGGTAAGTTTCTGAAATCAAAGTTATGCTGGTTTCATAATACTAGTTGAGAAGAGTGTCCTCTTTTTCTATTTTCCAAAATAGTTTCTGGGAGATTGATTTAATTTTTACCATCAATGTTTAGAAAAATTCACATAGATTTATGTGGACATGGAGTTTTGTGACAGTAGGTTTTTGTTTGTTTGTTTGTGTGGGGTTTTTTTGACAGTAGGTTTTTAATAATGGATTAAATTTAGTTGACAGAATAGAACTATTTAGATTTTTTTCTTCTGGTGTCACTTTTCATAAGCTGTATTTTTCAAGAAGTATGTCCATTTTATCTTTGTTGTCAAATTTACTGACATACACTTGTTGATAGTATTTTCTTTAAATATGTGTAGGATCTATAGTAATGTCCTCTTTTGAATTCCTAACATTGACAATTTGTGGCTCTTTCCTTTTTGTCTTGTTTGGTATTATTAGGAATTTTTAATTTTTAAAATCTTTACAAAGAATTTGGCTGTACTGATTTCTCTACAATATATTTGTTTTCTATTTCATTTCATTAGCATCTGCCCTTCATTACTTTTTAACTTCCATTTTCTTTAGGTTTAATTTTATACTTTTTCTTATTTCTTGAGACAAATACTTCAATAATTTTTGGCCTCCTTTTCTAATAGAAGAATTTATGACTAAAAATTTCCTTCTAGGAATGGCTTTAGCTGCATCCTAAAGTTTATATATATTATATTTTTATTACCATTCAGTTCAAAATATTCTCTACTCCTCATTATGGTTATTTCTTTGACCCATGCATTATTCAGAAGTGCATTCATTAATTTCAAGACATCTGACTATGTTTCAATGTTTTTTGAAAATGGATTTCTAGCTTAATTCCATGAGGTCAGAGAAGACACTACATTATTTCAATCATTTGAAATTTGTGGAGAATTGTTTTATTATTTATAATGTGGTCAATTTGATAAATGTTCATCTTACCACTTGAAAAGATAAATGTTCATCTTACCACTTGAAAATCCGTAGATTTTTGAATGCAATGTCATGTATATATTTAAAAGATCAATATGTTAAAGTATTTTTTAAATTAAAATATTTGTTATTTCCATTTACTCCTCTCCAACATGTTGTGCTACTCTATTTATATACTTAAATTCTACACATATTTTAACCACATAAGACATCCCATTATTGCTTTCTTCCTTTTCCCATTCTTTATTTCCATCTGAGATGTTATCTTCAGCCTAATTTTAGAGCAGAAATGTTAACTGCAATTATCTCTATGTCTGATGGAAACCACATTAATTTTGCTTGCAAATTTGAATGGTGTGTTCACTGGGTATTGAATTCCAAGTTGGCTGATAGTTTCTTTTCAGACTTAAAGGGGGAAATTTTGTTTAGAAGCCAGCATTAAGAAATTTTGTTGTTCCTTTGTAGAAAATGAATCCTTTCTCTCTGGACTTTATTTATTTTTCTTTCTTTCAGTTTTCAGTTTTACTTACTAGAATGTGCCCAGGTATGGTTTTCTTTGTGTTTATTCTGCTTGGATTCATAGAGATTATTAAATGTTTGGAAATATTTTAGCTATTATTTCTTTAAATATTGCTTCTGCTCAATTTTTTCTCTCTTATCTTTTTGTAATTATGATTAAACATACATTTTTTCCCCTCATATTTTCTATCCTTTTTTCCTCCATGCTTTTATTTGAGTATTTTCTGCTGACATACCTTCCCATTCATAAAGTCTCTTCTGTTGCCCCTAATTCATTGTTATTGAATTAATAATTTAGGTTATTGTATGTTCAGTTGTAGTATTCCCATTTTATTATGATAGTAAATCTCCATTTCATCCGTCCCTACCTTTGTGCTGTTGTCATCATACATTTACCTCTTCATGTGTTATAAAGTTTACAGTATAGTTTTACTCTTTGTGCCTTAGAGTTATTCCTTTTTTCTTTTTATTTTAACAATTTTACTGAGATATATTTCATAGCTCATATAATTCATTCATGTAAAGTGTAAAATTCAATGATTTTTCAGTATATTCACAGATGTGTGCAACTATCCCATATTTTAGAACATTTTCATCACCTCAAAAAAAAAAAAAGCTGTGCCCTTTGGCTATTACCTCCTTAGGCCCCTATCTCTCCTCCCTAAGCAACCACTAATTGACCTCTGTCTCTATAGATGTGACTATTGTTGGAAATTCATATAGATGGAATTACATAATTTTGATCTTCTCTGACTGGCTTCTTTCACCAAGCATGTTTTCAAAAGTCACCCATGTGGTAGCATGTATTAGTATTTCATTTACTTTCATTGCTGAATAACAATCCATTGTATGGACATACCACATTTGCTGGTTCATTTGTCAGACGATGGACATTTAAACTCATTCCAACTTTTTGATATTAATGAATAATATTGCTATTAACATTCATGTACAAGATTTTGTATGGACATCTTTTCATTTTTGTGAGGTATACACCTAGGATTGGAATTTCTGGGTTATATGGCAATTCTGTGTCTAATTGTTTGAGGGATTGCTAGACTGTTTCCCAGTGTGGCTGCACCATTTTACAATCCCACCAACAGTGTATAAGGGTTTGGATTTCTCTATATCCTCCCAATACATGTCATTATCTAACTTTTTACCCTAGTCATTTTAGTGGCTGTGAAATGACATTTCATTGTGGTTTTAATTAGCATTTCCTTGACAACTAATGATGTCAAACATCTTTTCATGTGCTTTCAATTATTCTTTAGAACAATTAAACATAAGAGAAAAACATTTTGTATTTTTCTTCATTTTTATCATTTCGAGTATATTTCATTTCTTTGTATAGAACTAAATTTCCATCTACTATTACATTTCTTCTGCTTGAAGTATTTCACTTAACATTTCTCCTGCCCACAAACTAACCAGGCCCAACCCTACTCAGCTTCCAAGATTAGAGGAGATCAGGCCCATTTAGGGAGGTAGATATCATTTAATATTTCTTAATGCTTAGTGCTAATCAGCTGGCTCTAAATTCTTTCAAGCTTTTGTTTGTTTGAAAAAAAAATGTGTTTTTTCTTTATTTTTGTAAAGGTATTTTCACTGAGTATAAAATTCTGAGTTATCTGCATTTTTCTTATTTCTTTCAGTGCTTTAAAGATATCACACTATTGTCTTCTGGTTTGCATAGTTTGACTATGTTTGCTGTCATTTTTTTGTTGCCCTGTTTTGTAGTGTTTCCTTTATCTCTGTCTATCTTCAATATTTCTCTTTAACTTTGATTTTCAACAGTTTTATTATAATCTGTCGGTGTGTGTTCTCTCCCCCACCAGTCCCTCTCCCCCCAACCCTGACTTTGTTTGAGTGTGTGTGTGTTCATTCTGCTTGGGATCCTCTGAGCTGCTTGGATCTGCAGGTTTTTTTTCTTTCATTAGGTGAAATTCTCAGCCATTATCTCCTTAACTATATATATTTGGTTCTGTTTTCTATCTCTTTTCCTTCTGGGTCATCAGTGACTCATATGTTTGACCACTTAATATTGCCCCACAGTTTTTGGATGCTTTGTTTGGTTTTTGTAACTTATTTTTCTCTCCTTATGTTTCAGTTTGGGTCATTCTATTGACTTACCTTCAAGATTACTAATTCTTTCCTCATGTGTATCCTGTCTAGGGAATAATTCCCATCATAGGAATTATTCATTTCTGATATCCTGGGTTTTTTTTTTCTCTAGTATTTCTACTTGTGTCCTTTTTATAATTCTCTATTTCTCTGCTGAAATTCCCCACTTGTTTATGCATGTTGTTTATGTTTTGTAGATCCTTTAATATAAATTATCACAGTTATTTTAAAGTCTCTGTTTGACAGCTCCAACATCTGTGTTATCTCTGAGTTTCTCAGTACAGTTCTGTCAATGGGATTATCTCTTGACAATGGGATAGTATATTTTTTTTTATTTTTTTCATTTTTGGTTTGCTTCTATGTATTATGCTTCTCATAATTTTTATTATGTGCCAGAAATCATGTGTAGAAAGACAGGAGATGTAGAGGCAAATAGTATTTTTGGCGGGAAATACCTATACCTCTTCTTGTAATAGGGTATTAGTATGGGAGGAGGTGGGGCGGGGCAGTGAGTCAATGGAGATAATAATTGAACTGAATTTGGGCTTTGGTATTGCAAACTGACAATAGACTTTAAGTTGCTCTTTCAGTGGGCTGCTGTTAACTTTTGCTTACAATGAGGTCTAGGGTGTGGGAAGATTTTTCTCAATGTCCTTGCTCCACTCTCTGCTTTCAGCAGTCTCTGCATTCCCGTTCCATGCTCTGGCCTCTCCTCTAGGAGCGAATGGGTAGTGCTTGTTACTTACTGCCAAACTAATAGTTGGGATTGGCGGATTCTTCCTTCTTGTGTTTCAGCCTTAGTCTTACATATATTCTGTACACCTGGGCCTCAGGAATGGAGCACTTTCTGTGTCACTGCTCCTCCCTACTCATGACAAACTCTTCCTTGTATCTATCGAAGCTCCTGAGCTAGAGATAATTTCTTGCCTCTCCCTCAATGATAGCAGACTTCTGTTTTGTATCCATGCAGGATCCTAGGACTAAAAATGTTTTCTGCCTCTCCTCCAGGAAAAGACAGCTTTTTCTTCTGCTCTTTTTCCCCAGAAGGTATGGATTTGGCTTTTGCCTGAGTCCTGGGCAGAAAGATTTTCTACCTCTCCTTCACTGCCTTACATCTTTGCTTCATACGAGAAAAGGGGACAGGAAATGTATGGGGTTTCAGACCTGGCTTCCTGCCCCATAGCTGTCAGTAGTCTCCTGCATGCCTGCACCATAGAGGGAAGTCCTCTGGTTCTCTTCATCTGCCCTCAATCTTTGTTGGGAACACCAAGTAGAGGCTCTAAAACATTGTTTGTGAGTGAGTGCAGATTCCTCTTGTGTCTGGGGCTTTCATTGATTCTAAACTGTCACACTAGCCCATGCTTGGCCTTTAAGAATTCATTAAATGAATGGAGGCCATCTCTTCCTCTCGTGCTCTGTCAAATACAGTTTGTGTGCCTCATCTTCCTTTGAAGAGATTTATTACATTTTGGAATTTAGTTTGTTTGTTGTCTTGTAAACTCAACCTGTGATAGGCTCAAGGAAAGTTTGATTTTGTATATTATCCAGTTTTTTTTCTTACTGCCAGGTTGGGAGCTACATTTTTCTATGGTTTCTTACATTCTGAGGGTGGGCACATACTTCATGCCAGGCTTTCTTCTGTAGAAAAACTGTCCAGGCCCATCTTTTAAAGTAATGTATAGTCTAGTAGAGACAGACAGACAGACAATAAACAGATAGATAAATAAATTAAACAAATAGGAGATATGTGATGATGGATAGCTGAACTCCAATCAGTGAAAGGAGCTATAAGAAAAAATAAAGTACAGTGCAATGACTAAGAGTGACTTAGAAATGCTGCTTTCCAGTAATTATTTAGAAGAGACTTGAGAACTACCAAGGTATGCAAAGATATGGGAGAATATTCCAGGCACAGTAAACCAGGAAGCGAAAACACATCAGTGAAGTGAGGCATAGACTTGATATTTTCAAAGAATCAACAGAGAACTGATGTGGATGGAACACAGAGAATGATGGAGAGCGTGGCGGGAGATGAGATGGGAGAAACTGGTGGGGGCATGACGTAAGACTTTATAGTCTATAGTAAGATGTATGGATTTTATTCTAAGTAAGCTGGTATTCACTGGAGTGGTTTAAGCCGATTATACATAATGATATTCAGTCACTTGGTTAGATATAGTACTCTTAATCATTGGGGATTACATGAAGTTGGTTTCTTTCTGTGACTAGAATCCTTAGCACACATTGATCACTAATTCATACACTATTCAAAAATTTTGAAGTGCAAAGTCTGGTAGAGATCACCTAGTCTCACCTCACTAGTAGGGTTTCTTATCCTACCTCTTCCTATGAGGAATACTGGCTTCTTCATTCTACCCAGAGTTTTATGCATTTTTTTAAAGGAAAAAATATCAAAATTTACTTTGTAACTTTGAATTCAGAATTCTTAAAGATCTAGATGAATCTCATATCCCAAGAAGAAATTTGTCTAGTGGAATTGTACCACTTTTCAGATTAACTTCACAATATGGTTCCCACAAGGTTAGTGCTCAAAGTTCAATGACATGTATCAAATTTTAAAGCGGTAATGCATTTTTACCCTTCCTCAACCTAGAGACTTTACAGGAATGCGCATTTTCCAGGGGATTGTCCCACTTTTATGACTTTTGAATCAGGAAAAAAAGGCATCATTATTTATAGATTTGATTTTCAAAACCTCTGAGACTCAAATGCCAACCATCTCACCTTTTAAATGTAGCTAACAGCATTAGACGCCACTTACAAGCTATACATTAAACTCTTAGAAAATATGAAGAACAGATTTTCAGAGAAGTCATGCTTTTGAAATACCACAAAACCTACTACAGTCATTAAAGACCATAGAATTCAAGGCTGAAGTTGCCTTATGAGAATGCATTTGCTCCTTCTCCTGTTTATTCTTTAATCAAGTATTTACTGAGCATCTACTACAAAAATCACTATTTGATGTTCTGTGGAGCACACAAAAAATAGGCTATACAGTTCCTGCACTGGAGGAGCTCACACAGTCTAAAACAGGGGATGAAACAGGCAAAACTAGTTATAGCTATAATAGCAAAGGGGCCACTTCCGTGCTGCAAAAGGTCCTTAGCTTTTGGACACTTAATTGAAGTAAAAGGGCTCAATTCTTTTGCTGTAGGCTTTGGCAGTGATGGGAGTTATGTGCTTGGGTAACTGAGACAGTGAAAATACAGGAGGTACCTGACCAGGGCCTCAGAATCAGTGTTCCACAGAAGGCAAAAAATGGAAAATCTAGCTCTGGAAGTGCTGTTCACATTGGAGTAATAATTAAAGTCATGAGGCCAGGTGAGCCCTCAGATGGAGAGGGTATAAAATGAGAACACTTTGAGGCCCAATCCTGGAGCTTCGGCAAATGCTAATTCTTGCATAAAGTCTGCAGTCACGGCAGTCCTGCCCGTGTGGAAATCACATTCTGAGCCCTGAAGTCATTAACACAAGTCTAACTAACTGCACTCGGGCCTGGTACAGACAAAGCACCATGCAAAGCAATTATGCACCATTGACCTCAGGCTGGATGTTTTATGTGAAAGCTAGACATAGATTCCAAGTTATTTAACTTGACCTTTTGTGTATAAGAACCCTGTGTCAAAGGTTGACTGTTCATTTTTATTTAGTGTAAGGCAGAACCTCCTTTGTAAGGATCTCTCCGTCTGATTTTTCACTACTAGGTAACTTTATCCTCCTGGTCCTCTGGGGAATCACCAGGTAAATGGACCAAGCACATAAACCCAAACTGCCTGAATCAAGTTTTGGTTTCTGTTCTTTCTTCAATTATAAGTAGCTATCTCAGGGGGTCCTGGGGCTCAGAAGACAGAATTTATCTAACTGCTGCCAGCATGTAATTTAAAATGAGTCCAAGAGGAAAAGAGCCTTCCTAAATATTCCCACTATGGGACAAGCGGTGGGAGGGTGTTTACTAGAGCCAGGCTTGAGGGGTGAGGGCTGAGGGCTTGTGAGGATGTTTCTGCTGACAGCCTTTCAGGGACTTTATAAAAGTAGCTAACATGATTAGCTGTATCTTCTGCCCTTCTTCCCTGAAAAGTGAGTTCTTTCTCCCAGACTGACTCTATCTTATGTATATGTAGCTCAAATTGGGCAAGATTTTGCAATTTACATACAGATTTGGTATGAAGGCATAGTTGTAGCACACCACTTTGCAAAACAGACTTAGTAAACATCATCTATAAAGACTTCCCAGCTGCTTTGTGACTGAGCCAGGACTTACATCCAGGCTTACACCTCTTCCAGTGCTCTGCAACCTGACTCTGAGCAATGTGAAGCATTTGACACAGAGCATGCAAATTGCTAGTAGGAGAGCGGCTAAAAAGTCATCTATTATTTGTCTGGGCCATTGTTGGGCCCCAGGGAACGGACTGAAATTAGCAAGCCAGGAAGAAAGTAGAAAGGCTGAGGAGAGAACAGAAGGAGGAAGCAAGAGGGGAGGAGTAATGCCTAAATGGGTGAACAGTCACTGAGGAGGGACCTCAGAGGGTGTTAAACCCTGAACATTTGTGCTCTCCACGGTGGTGCGGAATTTGTATAATCCTGGAGCATGAAGCCAGGTGAGGCTGTGGGCCGGCAAGAGGCTCCTTCTCTTAGTTCACTGAGGGATGTGTTAAGCCTAAGCTGTTCAGAAAGGAGGAGTTGATAATGAGGTTTGCCCACCTCATTCTGTGTCACATTGGAGGCAACCCAAATGGGGAGGAGGAAAGGGAAAGGGCAGATGAATGGATTGCTGGAAAAGAAGATATCAGACTATCCAAAACAAAACCTGCACACGAGACTTCCCTTGGAACGTAAAGAGAGCCCAAACCAGCCAAAATGGAACTCAGAAAGTGAAAGTATTTTAAAAGGTAAGTTTCCCTCACCCACCCCAAAAAGTGTGGGGAATGAGAAGCTGTTTTGAAGCGCCTTTGGGAGGTTGCTCCTAGAATTGTGTTATGTGAGCACATACATTCCTACAAACCAAGAGAGCTACCCACAGACATCCTTCAGGCACATATCCCTTCCATGACAAATAGGTTTTGACCTGGCCCTATGAGAATCTAATGACAAAGGAGGGGAGGACGGAAAAGGCAAATGTGAGTAACAGGAATTCTCAGTTAGCGTAATTCTGGTTTAGAGGTAAATTCATATTTATAAACATTTTGTCTTTTTTTTTTCTCCACAAAACACATGCAACAGTTGTTTACCTGGAAAGCAATTTTTCGTTCTGTTTTTAAGGAGAGATACTTTCCATGGTTGATACAGGAAAAGGTTTGTATTTATATATGACCCATATATTTGACTGCAGGTTGCAAAGTTTAAAAAAAAAATGATGGTTGAGCTCTAATAAATTTGGAACTGGTTCATAAGAAAAAATTATTAAAATTACCTTTGAAATGAAAAACAAAGGAGTGGAGGAATATACAGAAAGTAAAATTAGCTTGCTAATTGTCTTACAGATATTAACAGGGAGACCATTTGCTAGGGTGGGAAGACAGAGGGAATAAGATATCGCTGGTTTATTTTAATACTGCTCATAATAAGAAACTTAGTATCTAATAAAAAGGGAGTTAAAAGTACTGTATAAAGATACTCATTGAAAGGCAGAGTAAAACAAAAAAAAGTAAGCCTTTTCAAATAGCAAGAGAAATATCAAAAAGAGAGCGAGAAAACAAATAAATAGACCACATAGTATAATACACATACACACACACACACACAAAACACAAGCCAAAAAGCACGTTTTTGAAAGTACACTTCATACTGCTAAAGGCTATGGTTCACAACAACATAAAATAATATCCATGCATCCAATAAAACAGCAACAACTTGAATAAAATAGAAACGACAGGAGAAGCAAGGAGAAATGGACAGAAATGCACTAATAATAGACAACTTTAATGCATTTCTCACAATCCAAGACAAACAAAAATTTAGTAAGGATAAAAGATCTGAATAACACAATAAATCATATAGCTCTTGTGGATATATATCAAATTCTGAACTCCAGTAACAGGAAATAACCTTTCCAAGTGCACATGAGGAATATTTTTCCTATAAAAAAATGAGGCGGGGAGCGGAGGGGCTGTCTGCTGACTCCTGCACCTGAGAAGTTTAGAGATTGATGTCATTCAGTTACACTTCAATCCAGGGGCCCAAACAATGTCAAGAATCTCTATCACTTGGTCCAACTTTGCTCTGTTTTGGTTTAATTCTCAGGCAGAATTTTTTCCAAGAGGTGGCAAAGATGACCACCAGAAGCTCTAGCTTACATTGTGCTAATAGTTAAAGATTGAGACGCTGTCCTCTCATATCCATATTGGTCTGTCGAAAGAACTCTGATAGGTCATTTACTCATGGACCCATCCCATCCCAATCATTGGAGATGAGGTACTCAAATTGTTCAATCTGGGTCACATGTCAATCTCAAAGGCAAGGAGATAAATTCACGTGATTGAAAGTCTCTCTAGCATCATGAACACTAGGAGAGGAGGCTCCTAAAAGAAAAATACGGGCCTTCATATAAGAAAGAAAAAGTTGGGCAAATAAAAAGAAGAGTCGTCTGCCTCACTTAATGCGAAGCGATGAATATTACAATAAAGAAATAGGATGCAGGGGTAGAACATGTAAAATAGTGATCAACTGTATTTTGGAGAGGTTTAAGGAAAACTTTTACACAGAAGATAGTGAGGTGGGTACTGACAACAATATGAAGGGGAAGACACTGTAAGTGGAAGGAACAGCGTTTGTCAATTCACATACAATGACAGAGAATGATACCGAGTAGCCCAGTATTGCTGGAGGGAGTGGAGAAGTTGGGGGAATGGTGTAACATAAGGATGGAGACGTAAGTAGGTTTAGACCATGGAGATCTTATCAATCATTGTGCTAGTCATTTTCCTCTTTGTTTTCGATTCCATTTCCACCATTCCTCTGCTCTGCAGGGAACTACAGAGTAAGATCCTTTGGCGAATGGCTTTAAGTTTAAGCAACAGAAGTTTTTAAGCAATGGAAGGTATAAGTAGAAAGTGGGAGGGTGGAAGCCGGACAGAAGCCAGAGTATTTCTGTCTTGCTCTGCACTGAAGGGACTGTCCAGCATTCGCTCCATTATTTAGATGCCCGAAGCTCCTGCAAGAGCCCCGCTCAATGGCCTCAGTTCCCACTTCTAATTTCCACCTCCCTCTTGCTAACGTCTGTATTGCCTTATCATACTCCGGTTTCTTAGCTCTTCCATTAGCTGTGTAACCAATTTCCTCTATTAACTTCCATCTATTTGAAAACCTAGAATAGTTGTTTTTCACCTCATTGGACTATGACTATTATAGTAATCCTATAGAATTTAGACTATCCCGTGCGTAATAAGAAGGGTCTTATTCAGAGAGTGATATGTTTGATTTGTGCCTAGAAAAAACCCCTCAGGCAATAGCTGGGGATAAATTTGAAGAAAGAAGATTAGTCAGAAAGCAAATGTTATATAAGAGACAGAGGCTGAGTGTCTGAGATAGAGCAGTGGTTGAGAGGATGTATTACATCAATGATACATTTAGGAGGTGGCCGTATAAAGTTCTAATGACTAATTGGATAAGAGAGTATTTGCATATAAGCATCAGGCATTTTAACATGAACCGTGTGTGAGGACTGTGAGGGAATTGCACATCTTCTCCCTCATCTGCATTTTTTAATTCACATCAAATTCTAGCATCAAATGATTTGTGTCTGGGCTCACTTGGAGAGCAGCCTGAGAAATAGCAAGGTCCCAGAGCTTGCCAAGAAAGGAGTTCATTCCTGATCAATACACTCTTTAGTGTAAAAATACAGAGGGAAGAACCTAGGTGGAGAAACTGGGAGACGAGTCAGAGGTAAAAATGAAGAGACCAATATATCATTATATAATAATACCATTGGATGGTCCTGAAGACACTGAGAGCAGAATATTAAAGGAAATGAATCAAGCAACTCACAACTTGGGTTTTATGATCGCCTCTCAATTTACTGTGCTGTCTGTTGTTCTCTTTCCATTAGTGCTGATAATGGAACTTTAGTGAGGAGACAGAGTGATATGCCTCATTTTCCAAACACAATAGTTTGAGAATTGATCAGTGATCAAGCGCAACTACTTTGACCCTTTGAGCCATGAATTTCCTATTTCTGTCCCTTCTTTTCTTCTCATAGGCAAAAGGACATCAGAATCTTCTCTACGTGTCATCCAACCCATGATTATGTCTCTGATAGGGGCACCAAGACCTCTGTGGTAGGAGAGTGTGGTTGACTCCTTGATGCCTACATTAGAAGATTTAGGTCTATGAGCAAAGTTGGTTGTTCTGTCTCAGCCTAGAACATCCGTATACTAGGCAGCATGGCCTGTAAGGTATGTCACCCCAAAGATATCCTGGTTTCTAACTTGTTCTTCCTCAGATCACACTTTTGTTTAATGCTAAACCAATGGCTGCATTTATCAAACCTAATTAAAGTGCTAATCCTTAGGTGTCCCCTGACTCTTAGTTTCCCTAATGGTCTCTGGCCATAGTAGCATTGGAAAGTCTCAGAGAAGACACTCAGGTTTTTCTTCCACACCTAGGAACTCAACCATCCCTGTCCCAGTTATCTATTGTTATGTAACAAATTAACCCAAAACTTAAAAGTTTAAATAACTATTTTATTATTTCTCATGATTTTGTGGATTAGGAATCAAAAAGACTCAAGCAGACCTTAGCTGTGTGATCCTTCTATTTCCATGCCATTAATTGAGGTCCCTTGGTGGTATTCAACTGATTCATAAGCTGGGTCCGGTAAATCCAAGATGACTTCACTTACATGCTGGCACTTAGGAGGGGATGGGTGGACACTTGGGCTTCTAACTCATCATCATTTTAGTCTCTGTACAGACATCTAACATGGTGGATTAGGACACCACGTGTGACATGGTAGAAGCTACATGAGCATGTCTAATCTATGCATAGAGCACACTTCTGCTGTACTATATTGGTTAAAGTTGTTACAATTCCACCCAGATTCAAAGGGAGAGGACATAGATGCCCAACTCTTGAAAAAAGGAGTGTCAAAGAATTTGAGGCCATATTTGAAAACTACCATACTTCCTTTAGATACAAATCCTCTATCAAAATTTGACTCTAGAAATAAGTTTTAAACAACTGTGCCAAATCTACCACTCAAGAAGTAATGTGAATTTTGCAATATAGTTACAAAATGTTAAACAGTTGTCTTAACTCCCTATGATTTTCAGAGCATTGAAAAGGCTAGTTTGCATTGGGAATCTCCAAGAGTATGATATGGTACGTGTCATTTAGCAAAGTATTTTGACATTGGAATGTCCTAGGACTGGCCTTTTGCATAAGACATCTTGTAAAGACTGACTGAGACAACGATTGAAACGAAGAGAAAAGAAACAGACATCATCTCTTATGTTCTAGAAGATTTAGGGGGCAGAAGTGAGAATAAAATTTTACAGAGTAAAGCAGACGTGGTTTTCGAAGATGACTTAAGTAACTGGAAGGCTTCTAAAGCTGAGTGGGCAACAAGAGAGCTGTCATGGGTTAAAAAGCGAGCTCATAGATGTCCCAGTTAATATGGAGGTAAAATAAGTACCTGTTTTAAGACATATTAGTCATAAACTACCCAGAATCTTTTACAGGCTTTGTATTCTTTCTGAACATCTTAATTAAAATTTAAAATGACTGACAATGTTAACTTCCTTGAGAACTGAAAGAACATCCACAGAAGTCCATGGAATGTGCAGTGTCTTGCAATCCTTGCTAAGGGCAAAGCAACCCCATAAAACGGTAAGATGTTAATTATTTATTATAGGGCTACGGAAGAGGCCAAAATACAGGGCCTCTTTCACTTTGGGGATTTGGGTTTGCAAGTTACAAGACAGAAGGGAAATAACTTTGAAATTACAGGAAATCAGAGACAGGAAATTTTGGTTTTGGTCAAAAGCCATAATGTCTTTTGGTGAACTCCATTTGATAAACCTCAACAATAACTGAAGGGGGTAGGGGAGTCCATTAAGCTGTTTCAAGACCTGCATATATTTATGTGGAAAGATATATGGCTTCATATTACTTTCAGCATATTAAGGTGCCATTCAAAAACAAGATGATCTATGGTGTTCATTCACAACTCACTTTCATACAGATTGGGAACGGTACCCCCCAAAGATCCCACCATCTAGCCAAAACACAAAATACAAAGACTTGTGGGGTCTGGTTTTGATTTGGGAACAGATGAGGCCACGGGAAACTGAGAGAACCCCAAACTGAGAGGACCTCTAAGCTCTTACTGAGTCTTGATGGGGACAGGCGTGGATGGTGAGGGGAGAGCCAGAGCCAGGAACGGTTGGCGGGTAGCATGGTGAGGCACACAGGCCCTCATCCCTTTCTCTCTTCAGCCTCACAACACAGACACCTTTGTGTTGCTGCTCCCATTCAAACAAAAGCAGACTAGAAATGCTGGGAGAAGGGACCAGTTGATACTTGCAAAGCAAAGTCTTTGTCTCACATATTTCTCTTTGCTAAAGGAAGTGACTTCTATAAGCGCTCTTCACCATTTGTCCATTTCTCTACCTCTTCCTAACTCAGTCCTAAGGAATCACTGGGCCAGCGTTTCCGTTTCCCACGGTGTGGGACAGTACCATATTCTCTGGGCCTTTGCAGGATGACTATAGATGGTGTGCAGTCAAGGAATGAAATGACAATGGCTTGCACAGTGAGAAAGTGAGTCCATTTTGAATACTCTTTCACCTTCTGATTGTATCAGGTATCGAGCACTTGCTAAACTTCTTTTTGACTTCCACACTCAGCAGGATGGAGCCAGAACACAATAACATGGTTTTGTTTATATTCTATTTCTGTTTACAGTTATCTTCAATATGTAGCAAGTGGTTCCAACTTTTCATGTAATGATATAATGCTTCCTTATAAAATAAGTTTAAGTTTGAAAAAGGGAATCTATTTAAATACAAAATACTTAGTATAATTCAAGTGGCATGACTATACAGTCATGCATTGCTAATGACGGGGATATGTTCTGAGAAGTGCATCGTTCAGGAATTTCACCATTATGTGAACATCACAGAGTGCACTGACAAACACACACCTAGATAGTATCACCTACTACACACCTAGGCTACATGGCACAGCCCATTGCTCCTAGGCTACCCACCTCTACAGCATGTGACTGTACTGAATGCCATAGGCTATTGTAACGATGGTAAGTGTTTGTGTATTTAAACATATATAAACATAGAAAAAATACAGTAAAAATGTGGTATAAAAGAAAACATAAATGATAGCCCTGTATAGGGCACTTACCATGAATGGATCTTTCAGGCCTGGAAGTTGCTGTGGGTGAGTCAGGGAGTGAATGGGGAGTGAATGTGAAGGCCAGGATACCCCTGCACACTGCTGTGTGGGTTATACAGACTGACCCACAAGTCCTCCCTCTGCTTCCTTTCAACAGGGTCAGAAATAGAACATCGAAGCTGTCAGTGCTGCTCCATGAGCAGGGATGTGGGCTGGAATGACTGGAAAGTGGCTGGGTAAGGGGTGGATCACCATAACAGTGACTGTTAGAAGGGAGTGAAAGGCAGCCTGAGGATCAATAGGAATAAGAAATCAAGATGGAGAGATAAAGGAACAGAGTGATGATCATGCAATGTGTTTTTGGCTACCACACGTTGAAGCAGCGGTCAGATAAAGGAACTTTGTGGGCGTCATTAAAAAGAGGGTGCTTGACATGGAGAGGGTGTAGAACTGAGGACTCAAAGTTCTGATCATTACAACCTGAAAATGTTTCCGAAGTGCAGGGACGGGCTGGCTCCCCACTACCACAGAAACCTTTAAGCGACAGTGGCACTTAATACTTATTAAGGTAGCTCCTGCGGACCTGTGTCCTTTGAGGACATGTTTGAGGACATGTTCTTAGGTCCTCAACAAAAAATGTACAGCCACGTACTCTGAAGATCATCAAGCTAGATCGAGGAGGGCTGTAGCCACCTCTGACTGTGCAACGCCGCGGGGACAGGCTCCTCTGTGCTGAAACAGGGCAGTGGCTGATAGAATCTGTACTCTCAAAATTGAGGTGCTGAGAATGAGTGGGAATTTATTGCCAAGCCCCGCAGCTCTTGCTCCTGTCAGAGAAAAACAAAAATAAACCCTCCTGAACCACATGTCCTTCCATTTCTTACAGGAAAATCAGCTTCATTATAATCTTGTGGGACCACCGTCGTATATAATGTTCATCGTTAACCAAAACGTCATTATGAGGTCCCTGACTGGGTAACAAAAACCAAGACGGTAGGAAGCAAATTATTGCAGTGTGAGAAATACTAAACTGGTGTGACCCTCAACGTTAAGATGTAAGGAAACTGAAGCCCTGAGGGCCTAGATAACCTACATACAGGTAGGTGCCCACAGTCACCTAAATACATTTTTATCTCTTCATTCACCCATTTATTTATTTGGATTTGTGTGTGTGTGTGTGTGTGTGTGTTTATTTGTCTTAATATAGAAGGTTTGACACTATGCGACAGTGTTAGCTCTCAGGTGTCCCGCGTCCCTGTCTGGGATCCTCTCCATGCTCAGAAGATTACTTACCACCCGTATAAAGAAATAAAGGACCTCAGAGAAAGCAGCTGCTACTTCCATCCAGAGCAGCAGTACGCCTGTTAGAATGCACGCAGTTGCAAGCAACAGAGTCGCCAGCTAAAAGCAGCTTAGATAATATGGGGTTATTGTTTTGTCACCTAACAAAAAGCCCTAAGCAAGGATTCTGATACAGAAAAAGGTAACTATTGACCCAAATCAGACAATAAGCTTTAAAAGGGGGGTGGGGAGTGGGAGATGAGGGTAAGGGGGATCAAATATCTGGTGATGGAAGGAGAACTGACTCTGGGTGGTGAACACACAATGGGATTTATAGATGATGTATTACGGAATTGTACACCTGAAATCGATGTAATTTTACTAACAATTGTCACCCCGATAAATTAAAAAAAAAAACATTCTGAGGAAGATCTTAAATGGGAGATCATCTGTGGCACCTTAGGCATCGAGCCAAATAAAGCAGAAGCAGACACATGTTTTCCCTTCCTGTCCCGGTGATATTGTCCATGTAAACTCAGGTATTGACAGGAAGTGGCTGCAACAAGGAGTTGGAGTGAGGGGCAGATTCTGAGAGACTCTGCTGGCTGGCGTGTAACCTGGGCAGGAGGGAATACAGAACACAGCAGTGGGGACAGGGCCAGCTTGCTGTGTGTGACTTGTGGTGCATGGTCAGGTAATCAAAGGTAGAAACACAGAACAGGAAGGTCCCAGGTTCCTGGGGCAGGGGCACAAGCAAGGTGGAGCTCAAAACCTGGACCAGACCTATAAGGTCCCTGCCTGTCTGTCTAGCCTCATTTTTTGAACTTTTTATTGAAGTATAACATACACAAATTAAAGGTCATGAGTTGTAAATGTGTAGCGTAATGAATTTTCCCCAACTGAACACACCCATGTATCCAGCACCCAGATCATGTTAGTCAGCACCCTAGAAGCCCCTTCACGACAGCCGTCTAGTCATTAACCCTCCATAGGGGAACCACTACTCAGCTTTTACACCTTTTGTAAGCACATATGGTGTACCTGCTCGTGTCTGATTTATTTCTCTCACACAACCTTATGTTTGTAAGACTCCGCCATACCGTCGTGTGCAGTTGTGGGTCATTCATTCTCACAGCTGGATAGTTTTCCGGAGTGAATGCCCCGTAATTCATTCATCTATTCTTCTGTTGATAGGCATCAGGATAGCTTCTAGTTTGGGGATATTACCAACACTGCTGTTATGAACATTCGGGTACATAGGTTTGGTGCACAAATGTATATTTTCCTGTGAGGTATATACCTCGGAGGAGAAGGGCTGGGTCATAGGGTCCAGCCTCATTTACACTATCCTAACCCTTGCTCACTTTGCTTCCCTCCTCAGGGACTTCCCTCATGTGCCACTATCTCCTCCTGGTGCACTGCACCCTACCCTTCGCCTGGCTAATCCCCACTTGTCATTGAGATTTGGGATGAATTACCACTTCCTTAGGAAAACTCCACCTGTTCTGCACTCTCCATACCTTACTGGGCTCCCCCTGTGCTGCACATAGCATAACCACTGTGTAATACCCACTCTGTGCCACCTCCTGCTCTGGACTATTAGCTCTATGAAGAGGATGCATGAATGTTCTGCTGTGTCCCCAAGACCTAGAAGAGCAAATGGCACAATTGTGAGAACTAAATAATTATTTACTAGATAAGCGAGTGGCACACAAGTTCAGGGCCAATCTAACTAACAAAGGCTTCAGCTAATTGGGCACATGTAATTACTCAGAGGAACTTTCCAGTACCCTTGCTGATACAAGCTCCATGTTGATTAGCTAGTTTCTCAAATCCCACTGACAGTGAACAGGCTTGTTTTCAGAGCCTGTGAAGAGCTGGGTCCGCAGGCAGGAGGCAAGTAGCCCTTGCGGGAGGACTGTCTGGGGAGTAGCAATCTGGGCCTGGGACACCAGTGTTACAAATAGCCTTCAGAGCAGGTTCTGCTTCTAAGTGAGCTGAGCTGGATTTGCTCCAAAGGATGTGGTCTCCAACCCCCTTGCTACAACTTCTCCCTTTTCTCTTAGGACACTTGTCTTTCTTCTCTGCACCTCTTGTCTGGACTGTAACAGACAGCCAGGGCACCCACCACACCTGCAAGTATTGGCAGACCCCTTCGCCAAGATCATGGCCCGCTACCATCTCTTCTTGGTGTTAGGGCACTAATCCATAAAAAGATGCTAATGTTTAATAGCTCTTTCATGTGTACAGGAACCAAAATGCAATTTCAGGAATGCCTTTTCAGAATTATAATCCAACTTCATATTTAGTAAATGTCAGTGATTGGTATAAACAGCAACAACAATAAAAACACACGACATAAGTGCTAAATAAAATTTACTTATGAGTATGCTACATGTCCTTAGATAATCACAGCAATCACTCTTTTATCACAAGACTTGCTGAGGCCACATGGGAGCTGACAGCAGCCGAAAGCACCAAAAAAGAAAGGGGATGTGGAGGATAATGATTATTAGTTTGAGACACTGTCCTTGCTAAGCCCCAAAGCCTGGAAGTGTGGGCAGAACCAGATGGTGGATGGAGTTGGTGAGATTAAGGAATGGAAATGCTGTGGGCTGCTTCTTCATCATCTCTTGTTGGATGAAACCACTTCCTTACTATGGTGGAAGAGCCACTCTTGTATCACCATTAACTATAAAGAAAGAATCAGCGTCATAGAGGATGATGAAACTACAGTTAAACTACAGTTGGTAGGTAATGCTTTTCTATTTCATGAGAAAATATAGGTGTTAGGCTAAGAAATTAAATAATGGATGCATTTAGAATGATATATATATATATATATATATATATATATATATACAATTTATTAAAGTGCTGAAAATGTATTATTTTTAAATTAAACATCAATCAACCACAGATAATGGAGAGAATAAAGAAGGATTTTAACTCTGTGGAATAAAGAAAGATTCAGGACATATTATCAAAGATGTGTTTTGTGTTTCTCGCTTAGGAAATCTGTGTTAATTGATTTATTGGTTCTTACACAAAAGCAATACAGGAGACAAACTATTCCTCCCTCCCCATCTTGAAGAGTATATATCCACCTCCCAACTGGCATGAACCCACTAACCCATAATTTGACTGTCTACGCCATTCTAGTCTTCTACCTCAACAAAACAAGTAAAAATGGTTATTCCTAAGCCATTTCACAGTGAGGTTTTTGAGTGTCATGTATGGTTTTTAAGTCTACATCCAAGGTTCTCTTGTTTCCATGTGTCCCTCACAAGCTTTAGCAAAGGAAAGAAACTCACTCATCTTCAATTTAGGGATTTGATAAATGTTGATATAAGAATAATTAATTTATCGATAAAATGAGAATTTCTTTTCATTGATGAATAAATTTAGACAACCAGCACAGAATTTGACATATGGTGGGCACTCAATGACAGTTCCCTTCTCCTTTCCTATTATTACTTAATGCATTTACACACTCATTCATTCATTTTTTGCTTAGTCTGTTCTTCCATTCAGCATTCATTGGGTACTTACTATACACCTGTCATTTTTAGTGTCAGGAACTCGAGATAAGAGATGAGTTTGAATTTTTATCTCCAGGTGGCTCACAATCCCTTCCTTTTGACAATTGTTTTTGCTTTACATAATTTCTCTCTTTAAACCAGCCAAATAGAATTGAACTTTCCCAAATTGATAATGGGTCCATCTAGCTCTTGGTTAGCCTGGTCAGTAAATGCATCAAGAATCTTACCCTACAATACCTGCTTGCCTTTCGGTGTGGTGTTAATCTCATATCTTAAAATCAAAAGAACACCCATGATATTGAACATGAGAAAGTAAGCATAAATGACTAGGAAAAGAAAGAAGAAAAGGATGCATTAGCTATTGAAAGATGTGAAGAGGAGTCCTTTGTTTATTCCACAAGTGTCTGTTGATCTCTTACTATGTGCCAGTTATAGGCCCTGGGGAAATTGCAGTGAGCAAACAGATAAAATCCCTGCCCTGATATGATGTCAGAGGGGTAGTAGATTGGGGGAGGAGGGTTATCACTTTGTGAGGGGTGTAAATGTCTAACTATTACATTGTTTTGTACACCTGCAACTAATAAAAACAAAACAAAAACAAACCAACAAACAAAACAAACCTTGCCCTGCTTGGCTTTACATCTGGAACAATTGCTGAGTGCATCCTATTTGCCTGGAACTTTATTTAGGTTTCCACCTGACCCCCACAACAACCTATCTGAAGCTCAGATAGTTCATTAGTTTGTCAGAGGTTTCAGACCTGAAAGGTGGTAGCCCACCATTGTTTGGTTGAATCCAAACAGTGCTCCGTCTCCGTTACCTAAATGCTTCCCAGATCATGCGGTTGCTTTGACAACTGGTCTGGGGAGTTAAGATGATCAATACTTACCCTCCCTCCACCACTTCCTGCCTACTGACCTCTATAGCAAGTAATTGCTTGAAACAGGGCAGGAGCAGATAACGACTTATGGTGCCTTTTGGCTCCCAAAAGGCCTTCCCCAGGGAGTGCTGTGGGGATGCCTGCCCCACTAGCCTAATTGTTGGACTGACATCTTTCTCATACGCCCAGGAGGTGTAACAACTACTGAACTTATCCCTTTGTACCCCGGGGTCATGACTTTAAACCCCCCACGTTTGTGCACATACCCCAATCTGGAACCCCCACCTGCCCCATCCATGGTCTTACCTTCTGTTTTAATCCAGTCTTTCTTCAGGGCCAGGCAAGGGCTCTCCTCCACAAAGACTCTCCAAACCACTTTCTTAGTCTGTCCCACCTAGATGCTTTGCTTGGACTCCCACAAATTTCATTCTGCTTTGAAATGCATCAAGGTTGGTTTCCTGTTTGTTTACCCCACTTGATTGACAGCCCCAGAGGGCCAGAACATGTCTCATTTCTTTCTTTTCTCAGGATCTGGCCTTTGGGTCTGATACAAAATCATTGCTGAACTTATTTTTTATTGAATGAAGAGACAAATTAATCAACAATGAAAGGTGTGAGAAAATAAATGAGTAATTAAATAAGAAGATAAGTGGTTGAAAGAGTGAACGACACATGCCATTTGAACCAAGAGGAGCTCTTACGATGGTGATCCATGTCAAACCCTAATGACGGGAGGAAGAACGTGGTTTTGCTAGGTGGTCCCTTTCTGAATTCCTTTTTGTTTGTTTGCGTCTTTGTAAAAATCAAGTGGTGGGCCCCATCTGGCTAGAATATGGCCCTGGGGAGGTGCATACCTACAACTGTAGCTCAGAAAGGGGTACCCAGGCCAAGAATAGGGTCCACAATGCCTTATGTCCTCCATAGAACCAGGATGAAATGCATCAATTTATTAAAATATAACAATAACAAAATCTTCTAGCCCTGAACAGAAGTAGACACACATTTACTGAGTTCACGCGCTGAGCTATTATGGATCCTTTTTTCATAATTCCAAAATTCACAATACCTGCTTTCAAAAACCTCTGAAAATCAAGTTTTATCATAGCTCATTTGGTGACATGGGATTATCTGTAATCTTACTGACCCCACTCAGTGGAAAATAGTCATTTGTTTTGCTATAGAAATGTTTCCACGTTTGATTTTGGGTGCTGACCAGATCCTGTTGAAGGGGTACTTAGTATGAAATATATGGACACTATTACTTTTCTAAAGTCCAAAGCTGATTTCTGAAACACATCATGATTTCAGACAGAGGACTGTGTGTGAGTCTGTCCTCTATCCAGGAGCTAAGGAATCAAAGCCCAGGGGATTCCCAAAGGTAAGAGGGTCTAAGCGGAATGGTTGCAAAATCCAGGGCCATCTCAAGAGGTCAGTGCCAGGACAGGGAGCAGGACACAGGAGCCCCAAACCAGAATAAGTCCCTTCTGTGGTCTAGATTCCAACCCAAGGGACACCGGTGCATGAGGAGGTTTCCCCAGCATACTAACAGAAAGCGGTTGTCCCCACACTTTCCAGGTGACCGCGGTAGCCACGATCCTCACATGGCCCCACCTCATCATCACCACTGCTGGGCTTGCTTATTCTGTTAGCTTATTATTAATCATGTGGACGAGAATGCTATGCGTGTCACTGTATTCCAATGTCCTTGCCCCCATTGCCTAGCTCAGGGCCTGGCACAGAATAAATAATTGATAAATAAGCTCAATACATATTTAGTGGACGTGTACAGTGTGTTTCTCTTTATAGTGTATTTTTATATGCATTATCTCATTTAATCTTCAAAATGACCCTGTGAGTCACACAAGTGAAATGTGTCCCAGGGAGGTGAAGGTGTTTGCCCAAGATCTCAGCAAGCAAACAGCTGTGCCAGGACTTGCACCAGAGTTGTCTGGTTAAAAAAGCTTACTTATCCTCTTTTTTTGGCATCATGTACTTATGTAGACGGAACCCTCAGGTGCAATGATGGTCCGGTAAAAAGGCTTGGTCATGGGAAAGACCTGGGAAGAAGAGAAACAGCTGATGAACTATCAGCAGGGGTCTTGTGGACCTTAAGTAGGGCCAGCAGGACATACTGCTGTTACCTGTGTGTCCGTCCACTTGGGAGGTTAAACTGCTGAGGAGCCTAGGACTGCCCGGAGGAGAAGGGTGCCACACATGCACAGATAAAGGCCACAGAGGGGAAAACCCTATTCCAGGGCACCCCAGGTCCCAGCACTGCTGCACCCTTATCTCTGTGTGTCTGGAGCTGACCTTAGGGCCAATAAAGGGATGGGGACTTTTGAAGATTAATGGAGAAAGCAGGGACTACGTGACAGGGAGGCAGGTAAGACTGTGAGACCAGCACCCACCTCAGATAATGAGAAGGTGAGCCTGCTGCAAGAACTCCATAAACACCTTTGGCAGATGAACCTGCCCATAAGGACGCCACCTCCCCCTGTGAGAACAAGTCTGCGAGGGAGGTACTAACTCCACATGAAGTCATCCTCACTCTCCTCCAAGGGAAGGATAATTCAGCCTGGGTCCTCCTCCCTCCTCCACAGCCTCTGCCTGACCTCTGGAGCACAGGCCCTGTGTCCGAAAGGAGAGAAGTATGGTGGGCACGGGAGGGGCCCTGTGTCCTGAGATCCTGCACATTTCTCAGCTATCAGCAGGGTTTTAGGAGCCACCCTGCCCCTCAACTTCCACAGTAGGAAAGGGAGCAGGTATTCCACACCCAGCATGCCTCTGTTTTCCAGCGACATCACATGGGCCTTTCCTTCTCTCCAAGCAGCTCAAAAACTGGTCAGAGATGTACTGTGTGAACTCTCCGCCAAGCCTCTAATTCCTTGGTTGGCAGCATCTAAGAAACTACGCCTCAGCCTCAATCTTACCTTTTATTTCTGGCCTGGCCCAGGCCATCCATCAGGAGACACGTCACGGGATCCTCTTGTTGTCCCTCTACTTACAGATTCCTTGTCCTGCCACTTTACCCGGAATTCTGGATCATGTTTGCCTACTGGTGTCATGCTCACCATAGAGCTGTGTGCTCCAGAGAGGTGGTTCTTAGGATTTAGTGAATGTTGGAATCACCTGCTCTCCTGGGGAGTTTGCTAAATGCAGAGTCCTTTTCTAGTGGGTCTATTCTAGACTCACCAAACCAAGACGCTGGCATCTGTGTTTCAACCACCCTTCAGTGGATTCTGATACAGACGCATAGAACATTCTTTGAGAAACATCTTTAAGGATTTGGGCATCAAGCCTCAGTTCAAACACTAGCCCTGTTGGGTGACACTGGGTGACCTTGGATGAATTAATTCTTCTGAGTTTCAGGTTTCTTTTGTAAAGGAAGCTAATAATACCTACTTTACAAGATTGTGTGGATTAAAGGGAATACATACATAAAGTGGCCAGCAGAAACTTGGCAATACTCAGCAGCTATACCCGTCCTGGGCTGTGGGTCACTTTGCCTGGCCCAGGGGCCTTCCTCAATCCCTCCTCTTTGCAGTGGCTCCCATGTGCTGTACTCTGCTTCCAGGCTGGAACTCAGTGAGCAGAGCTTATATATCTGTGGTAGGTAGAATAATGCCCCTCCGCCCCCCTGAGTAATGTCCATGTCTTAATCCACAGGACTGAGGGAATAAAGGGTGCAGAAGAATTAAAAGTAGATAATTAGCTGACTTAAGATAGGGTAATTATCTTGGATTACTGGGTGCACCCAATGTGGTCACAAGGGTCCTTAAAAGTGGAAGAAGGGGACAAAAGAGGTGAAAGTGATGTGATGTGAGAAGGGCTTAACCTGCTATTATTGCTGGTTTTGATGATGGGGAATGGTAACCAGAAGCCAGGGAACACAGGAGGCTCTAGAAGCTGGAGAAGGCAAAGAAACCAATTTCCCTGGAGCCTCCAGGAAAGAATACAGGTCTACCAACACCTGGATTTTAGCCAGTGAGACCCACGTCAGATTTCTGGCCCATAGAACAGTAACATAATACATCTGTGTTGTTTTAAGCCACTAAGTTTGTGGTAGTTTGTTACAGCAGCCATAGGAAACTAATGTAATACCAAAGACCGGACTGCCGAGTTCTCCGTTTCACGCTTAGGGGGCTTTATGACTGTGGTGGTATCAGTGTCTCTGCCATCTTTTGGGCCCACATGAGGCCAAAGACACTAATGGGGTCTCTAGATGAATTTCCATCCCGCCTGGTGATAATATATTAATAAACATCACGGCTAAGCTGTCCTGAGTGCTCGCTATGTGCTGAGTGCTTTACATCTCATTTAGTTACCAAAACCACCTATGCAATGTGTTTTATTATCAAACAAATTTTCCCTGGGGAATCTGGCTCAGAGAAGTACCTGTCCAAAGTCACAAGAGTTAGAGCCTGCATTGAAAGCCAGGTTTGCTGTCCCCAGAGCCCAAAGCCCTAAATGCATCATTAAACAGCCAATGGAAAAGACAGTGTGTTCTCACTAAATCTCAGGTTAAGCCATCTTTTAAACTTATTCATACCTGAAAACATGCCTCCCACTGGCTTGGCAGCCCATGACCTCTAAGGTTTTGTGATAGTCTGGAAGGGCTAGATATACTGGGAGAGTGCCTTGGAGCCACACTCTTGCCATAGTTGGTGGCATCAGCAAGAGAAATAAGTTTCGAGAACAAGCCTTAGATTTCCACAGCTAGCACAGGGTCAGTCATGTCAGGTTGTCCCAAGTATTCTGGAAAAGATGAGAGGCTCAGTCAGGCTCAGTCACTTCCTCTCTAGCAGCTACTGACAGGTTGTGTGGCCATGAGCCAGATACTTGGCCTTTTCCCATCTCACCCGAACATGGGGTCAATTGTCCCAACGCTTCCCCATCTCATCTGGCTTCTGTGGAAATCCAGTAAGATAACGTCTGCAAGCATGCTCTGGGACTAACAAAAGCAGCACACCCTTACAGAACCTAATGGTGGCCAGTATTTAATTTTTATAACTCGAGGTTAATATGGTTCATTATTGCTGTTATTAGTAATAATTATTATACTAAACTGCACCAGAGAAGAGAATGTTCTTTCACTGCCCTCTTCAACAGAAACTGTTGTGTAAGCATTTTTCAAAAAAAACAAACAAAAATCAACAAAGCTATAATGTTCTGGCACAGCATTGTGCAGAATGTTCTTTTTGTTGTTGTTTATTTTGAAAGCGAAAGTTTGAAAGGATGACACCTTGAACATTAACTTAAAATCTACTTCTGCACAAAAAGGAATTTCTTAAGTGAAAATGCCCTTTCCAAAATGGCTTTTCATCAGGGACATGGAAGCAAGCTTGCTGTGGGCGCCATGGTGATTCCAACTGGAAGCGAAGGTCAGGCACACCCTGGAGATCAAAGTCGGAGGCACCCAGGGAGCCCCCCACGTGGAGGAGGGCTCACCACAACGCAGAAGGTGCAGGGCCATTGACAACTGTCCCACAGCCACCAGGAGCCCCTGGGATCCACTACAAAGTTCCAGACTCCAGGAAGGGTGGTCTGCTTCCCAGAGATAGAGTCGCTCCCCACCTGGTGTAGGCCAGTCTCTCCTAGAAACTCACTGACTCAACATCTCAGGCCACAGTGGTCTTCAGGGCCCCAGGGCAAATTATGGGACAAGATGCAAGTCTGTCATTTCTTCCTTCCTTCATTCTTTCCCTTCTCCCTGACCTCCCTGTCTCTTTCCTTACTTTCCTTTTGTTAGCAACATGTAATGAAAGCCTATTTTAATATCAGACACAAGTGAGTCAAGTACCATTCTCATCTCAATAAGTATACAGACTAATGTAAAGACTGACACACGATACCATTTGGTGACTTCGTTGTCACAGTGTTAGGTGCTGAGCACAGTGCAGACAGAAGAGAAGGAGGCCTCGTGCCAGCCAGGTCGGGTGGGACATCTTCCATCACCTTGTGGAGTACCGTGTAACACCAGGAGTAGGCAAAACACAAGCACTGGGTTCGACTCATGGGATTCAAGTCTCAGGTCTGCCCACTCACTCGTTGTGTGACCCTGGGCCTCAGTGACCTCAACAGTGACATTCAGCTAATGCCCATGACATAATGCTGTTATGAAGGACCCAATACAGTGCCTTGCACAGCACAGCAACACCAAATAGCACCCAGACAGTGATACCCTGAGTTAACGCAGAGCCTGATTTAATGCGGATTTGCAAATCATGTGACTGGGAATTGACTCCCTCCAGCCTCCCAAGCTTGCCCCAGTCACTTGCAATCAGCAATCCCATGCTGGATTGGATTGGATTGGGTTAAATTGGACATTTATGACCTCATCTCTCACACTGTCTCCACTAGGAATGGTAGGAATGGTATCAGAATAATAGCAACGCTGCTCCCAAGTCACATCGCCTTCAATTGTTACGTATAAACTACTATGTGGAGGTGAGTGTCTCCTATTTCTCTGTACTTCTCCAGTACAACCTGGACAAATGCTTACATTGCATCTGAGTCCTTGGTTAGTCAAGAACTTCGCGAATGTTCTTAATGAATGTGTGGGTACTTTCTACCAAGCTTTCCTTGGGCAGTTTTTAGTGAATCAACAGAGTCCACATTCAAAATAAAAGAGCTAACAAGGATTATAAAAATTCTAATAATAATTCTAGTGCTGGTGATTGGGCAGAAAATGAGTATCCTCAAAGGAGTAGGTACAACCTCCCTGGAGAGCAATTTGGTGATGTGTGTAAAAAGCCTTCCCAGTGTTTTTGTCCTAAATTTAACAAATTCGATTTTAATTTAAATTTCGTAAGTTATACTACTTGTAAAAATTTATCCTAATAACCAGGGATGTGCACAAAGGTTTGTCTTCCAGTATGCTTCTTGCATGATCCTTTATAATAGAGAAAATTTGGAAACAACACAAATGCACAATAAAGTCTCATTAAATACATTATGGTATAATAAAAAATGGAATGTATTTGTGACCACTAAAAATTACCTTGTAGAGGAGTATATAACAACACAAAAAGTGTTTATATTAGAAGATGAAAGATAATGTAGTCCCCCTTATCCACAGAAAATATGTTCCCAGACCTCCAGTAGATACCTGAAACCACAAACCCTATCTACCGTGTTTCTCTGAAAATAAGACCTAGCTGGATCATCAGCTCTAAGGCGTCTTTTGGAGCAAAAATTAATATAAGACCCCGTATTATATTATATTATACCCTCTCTTATATTATATTATATTAATAAGACCTGGTCTTATATTATATTAAAATAAGACCGGGTCTTACGTTAATTTTTGCTCCAAAAGACGCATTAGAGCATTAGAGCATTAGACCTAACTGGAAAATAAGCCCTACCATGATTTTTCAGGATGACATCCCCTGAACATAAGCCCTAATGCGTCCTTTGGAGCAAAAATTAATATAAGACCCGGTCTTATTTTTGGGAAAACACTATATGTTTTTTTCCTATACATACATACATACATACTTATGATAAAGTTTAATTTATAAATTAGGCACAGTAAGAGATGAACAGATATGACTAATAACAAAATAGAACAATTATAACAATATACTGTAATAAAAGTTATGTGAATGTGGTGTCTCTCCCTCTTTCTCTATCTCTCTTTCTCTGTCTCATAACCAAGACAGCTACAGAGTAACTAACAGGTGGACAGCATATACTGTGTGGATACAGGTACAAAGAGATGATTCACAGCCTGGGCAGGACAAAGCAGGACGGCATGAGATTTCATCACACTACTCAGAACAGCACACAATTTAAAACTTATGAATTGTTTATTTCTGGAATTTTCCATTTAATATTTTCAGACTGTGGTTAACCATGGGTAACTGAAACCGTGGAAAGTGAAACCATGGATAAGGGGGGACTACTGTAATTTTAAAAAATAGTTTATATAGTCTAATTTAATTTTGTGACTTGAAAAAAGAAGCTTAAAAAAGGCACTAGCCACCTCTAATCTAAAATGGTACAGGAGGAGAAAGGGGTCAAATATATGGTGACGGAAGGAGAACTGACTCTGGGTGGTGAACACACAATGCAATATATAAATGATGTATTACAGAATTGTACACTTCAAACCGATATAATTTTACTAACCAATGTCACCTCAATAAATTTAGTAAAAATTTTAAAATAAGTAAATAAATAAATACAATAAAAAAATAGTAAAAAGTAGAAATAATGAAATAAATATATAATTAGACACTGACAAAAAAAGATTTAAGGCACAAATTAGCTATAGAGTTACATGCTACTGAAGCTGAAAATTTTTCATGGATCGCTTTCAACTTTTAATTTCATGAATTCATAAACTGAGATGTAGAAACATATAGTGTCTTGATTAATAGAAAATGTTTTAAATAAAAATAAATAAATTATTTGTTTTAGTTCATTTGTATGTAAAATGGGGTAAAAAACACCTCCTTCATAGTTAGACATGAGAAATAAATTACATCTTTACCTATTAAAAAATAAAATAAAATTTTAGCAGTAATTATCTCCAAATTATGGATTTCTAATAATTTGTATGTGTGTATTTCTAAACTTTCTAACATTTCTGCAGTCGGTATCTTAGAAAGTAAAAAAGAGAAAAGTAGAAAAATTTAAAGCTAAAGCTTAAAATTCAGGTTTGAATTCAAATTATCACTTTTCTATGTATCTTATGATATACTACTTAACTAGTCTAAGCTTCACCTTTTCAATCTGTGAAAAGTAATATCTACTCCACAGATTATAGGAGGTTACATTAGATAATGCATTAAACAGTTGTGCCAACAATATGAACTCAGTAAATTTATGTTCCCCTTGCTCTCTCCTTCATGATATCAGTAACAAGAGAGATATTAAATGCTTAATGCAAGAGACAGGACTGGTCCTAGATGATATCTAAATGCTGACTCCTCATCCTTAGCAATTCTGCTGAAACTTTTTTTACTACTGTGCTTGTTACCTGTGTAACAAATTACTCCAAGATTTAGTGGCTTAAGATAGCAATCAACATTTATTATCACATCCAGTTTCTCTGGATCAGGAATTCTAGAGTAGCTTAACTGGATGGTTCTGGCTTGGGGGGGGTCCCTCATGAGACTGTAGGCAAGATACAAGCCAGTGCTGCAGTCTCTGAAGGTTTGAGGATCTGATTCCAAGATGGTTCACATACGAGATGTGATCAAACAATACAGTGACTGTTTAAATAAAAAAATTAAAAAAGTATTACAGTAAAAGCCACATTGCCATTAACACCCCTCAAAATACTCCCCCTCGCTATGAACATACTTATCCTATCATTCTTGCCACTTTCTGAAGCAGTTCTGGTGTCCTCTTTCGTGAGTGTCTTTAATTGTGCTGTCATGGCTGCCTCGATGTCCTCAATCATTTTTACTTTGGGGAAGAGTCAGAAGTCACATGGTGCCAGATCCGGTGAATAAGATGGATGAGGACACACCACAAGGTTTTTGTTTGACAGAAATTACTGTACCAGAAGTGGTGTGTGATACAGAGCATTGTCATGATGGAGGATGAAACTGTTTGCCCATTTCATGTTAATGTGTTGATTGTGATCCATGATTTATGGCACAGTTTAAAACACACCTTCTCTCAACTATAGCTCACACCCAACTGACTACACCGAATAAGTTGAAACTTGTGACACACTGTTACTAAGTTTCAGCGCACTGCTTCCCATATAGAAGATCCCTGCCTTTCCATTGGATGGTACTCAGCAACTGCATTCATTGTATTTTGTGATCACAACAGAAAGGCTCTGTGTCACACATCACTTCTTGTATGACAATTTCTGTCAAAAATATTATGATGTGTCCACATCTACCTTATTCACCAGATCTGGCACCACACGACTTCTGGCTCTTCTTCACCATGCGACTTCTGAATGCTCTACTCTTGCCTTACAACCCTCCTAACCCAGCCTTATGAACCCTTCTTGTCTGCCCTGTTCTTCCTAGTGTTTTACCTTCTCAGTACAGCCCCCACTATCCAGACATCCCTCTTCCCTGGAGGGTCATTGTCTTTCCCCTGACACACACACTGTTCAGACTTCCTTATTCTGGTCTTCACCATCCAAAGTCCTAGGGAAAAGGATGGCAACTAAGAAGCATATATGCCCCAAATCCTCCTACCATACCCACGGCAAATACCTCTAAGAGATCAGGACATCTCTGACTATACCTGGGGCAATGAACTATCAAGAGTTTGCTGGGGAGATGACTGGTATCTGTTGCTTAACACACTGTTAATTCTCATAGCAGACACTGTGACAGGCAAATAATGAAGATATTTTGATGGGGTGGGACAAATGAAACCATAGCGGTAATATCTTCTAAACAGCTACCACATGCCAAGCATTGATCTTAAGCAATTAATGTGGATTATTAAGATTTAATCTTCATGATATCTACAGGAAATTACTATTATTATATTCATTTGGCAGATGAGGAAACCGGGGCTCAGAGAGATAAATAACTTACACAGGATCACTTAGCTAAGAATTAGTACAACTCTTCCAAATTCAGGCAATTGGTTCTAAAGTCTTCTCTTCAACCGTTAGATGATGTTGCCTTCGGGTCTTCAATGACCAACTGGCTTCACGGGGTCTTGGGAATAAATGTCTAGTTGTTAGACCTGAGAAGAGGTCTCAGGAAATGTCCCCTGTCTGAAATTGCCCCTGGAGAACTCTCATTCACCCTAGTAAGAAATCCAATTCACTTCTTACCACCTCTATGAAGTTTTCGTGGATATATTTATGCCAGCTCTGCTTGCTCGTACATCATTCCTTTATTTCACTTTTCAGCCTGGAGTGCAAGTTTGTGTTTTCTTATAGGTCTTCTTTACTGCAACATGAGTGCCTTGGAACTGAAGTCCCGTAACTTTCTCATTTCTTAATCCTCACAATTCAGCAAAGTCTCTGGCCTGTGATAAGCCAGGCAGATACATAAATGCTGTCTCTACTTCTATGATATGCATTCCGAGGCTAATTTTCAAAACTTAGCACTTCAAAGATAAGATAAGTTGTACTTTGTTTATTGAATGGATAGTTACAGTCTTCAGCAGAGACTGTTATCACATCAAAGTGAAGAAGTTCAGCAAATGTTGCTTCCCAGTAAATGCAGCACTGCAATCTTCTCTGGGAGTGCACTTCATGAAAAGTCCTAGCCCAGAGTATTGAGTGTGCGCATTCTAATTCTGTGCTAGCAAGGTAATGAGACACTAAATTTAAATACCATTAATCTATGTAATTTTACTAACAATTGTCACCCCAATAAATTAAAAAATAAAAAAATAATAAAAATAAAATAAAATAAAAAAATAAATACCGTTCACCATGGCCTCCCCAGCAGAGTTTCTCCACTACTGAGCTTATAAGTCACCTGCTTCCAACCTTTCTAGTTGCCTTCAGAAAAGGAGGTTTGGGGAGGCTCTCTTTGGGAGGCCACAAAACTGATACTGCATCAGGAAAACATTAACTTCCACTAGGCCATTCTAACCACAGGGCTCTGGGGGCTCAAAAGTGCTCATGGGCTTGCCAGGAAAGTTGGACAGCCTCAGTAATGCAATGGGAAAGCTGTGAAGGGTGAGAGTTATATTCTTTTAAAGAGTGGGAAAATCTTCCAGACTTGCTAGAAGAAGGTAGACTTAATGCATAAATGAATATGGAATTAGTGCCGACCTGCCCAGGAGGGTCATCGGGATGTGTGATATAGTGTCCTTTAAGTTGACACCTATGTGGAATAAAAAATGCTCTGGCCTAGGGGATAAGAGTTGTGATCCTCCATACGGCCCTCCTTGTCTCAGGACCTTGGATCCTTCATTATAAAATGAAGGGATTGGAACATGTGGTCACCTTGCTCCCTTCCTTCTTAAATGTTCTACTGTCTGTGTGACAAAATCTAAATGAGGTGTCAGGTTTTACTTGTTGGTTTTACAAATAAAATTTGAAAATATCAACTCTATAAAAAGGTTTAAAAGACGTATAATACATTTTGCTCTTTTCTTTAACAATGGAAATGAGCGGAAACATCCCAATCTTAGTGAGCGCCTATAGAATGCAAAGTCTGTCATTTATGATGTCAGAGCTGTAATTCCAATTGTAGCCCTTACCCCAGCTGGACTATGGTCTGCCTGCCTCTCTCTGCTCTGGGGTGTATGTTTGACTCACCTCTGTATAGAGCCCTTATTGTACCTTGGGCAGTGCTTGGCATAAGATCGGGGCTTAGTAAATGAATCGTGAACTACATTGAGTTGAATTGAAATCTACTTTGAAACACGATTTCCTATCAGACACCCCACTGCATTTCAGATGGACCCAAAGTATCTTTACTAATATAAACTGACTCTCAATTATGAGGTGGGTTAGATGGGAAAATATGGAAAGGGCTCTGTTTCCCCAGAAATGTTTGGAGAAATCGAGCATTAAAAGCAACAAGCTTAGTGGTAGAACAAAATAAAAAAACAGTTCTGTCAGACTCTAAAATCTATGATTTTCTACTACACAAAGTGGGATACTCTTCCATAGTCATAGAAAGTCCAATGTTCTAATTACAAATAAAGTATACAGAAGCAATTCAAAGATGCCCAATGCTTGAGTGACCCTATAAACAAGTTCTCCATTAAAATGTAGAAGGGCATTTGGCAAAACCAAAATGATCATGGGGAACAGAGCCTTGGAATTCCAAAGAACTTTCTTGGCTGCCCCCAATGTGAATAAAATGGGCCAACCAACCCCTCTACAAATATTCTACTCTTTCTCCAGTCTCCCTGGTGATACCTAGAGGGAGACAGATGGACAGCCTTCCCAATAGCTATTAATATTTATCAGTAATGATGTCAGCATAATGACCTGTGAACTCTTTGTTGCTTTTTCTATAAGGCGGTGAGGCTATTGGTGGGCTGCAGATAAGAGTCCGCATTAAGACATGATGAACAAAGCTGCCTGTAGTAAGCAAGTCTGTGGCATTGAGGTCTGAAGGTTCTAAAGCTACAAGATCTGAACATCCTTGTTAGCACTGAAGTTTGACCTGAAACAATGGTTTCCAACATTTTTAAAAGTCCCAGTACCCTTTTAAAAATAAAATTTTAATGGAAGCCCCAGTATATAAAACAGATAGTAGCAAACCTGATTGAAACTATTATGGGGAGCCTATGGTTCCCAGTCCTCAGATGTTCTCTCCCTCTAAGACAGGCTCAAGGCATTTCCTTGAAAATCTTCACAGAATGCAGAATGAAAGTCCCTGGCCCCAAAGATATATACAGCTCTGTTATGCAGGGACTCATGCAGGGTCTCTGATCCCGCTCCCCACGTAAGAACACAGGACAAGGTGAGGCCAAATAGGAACACCCATGGAGCCATAGATAGGGGAGTCATACTACTCTCTCTCTATTCTCACATATTCTTGATGGTAGCTGGGTTGGAGACACAGGAAACAGGAGCCACACTATCTGCCACCTGCTGTCCACTTCTCTGCAATCCGCAACCTGCAATCCGCCATACTAACTGCAATCCGCTCTTGCTAGCTCAGCCACCATCTTCTTGCTAGCCCCCATTTGCTGCTAGTGTAGCCATGGCAGTTATATTAGTGGCCAATGGCTCACTGGTTACAGCTGATGGCCAACTAGCCACAGTTGATGGCCATCTACTACCTGAGCCAGCACCTTTCCACGTGAGGCCGAGAGCCTGGATACTGCACTCCTGGCTCTGTCCCCACAAGCTCTAAAGTGACTTTTTTCCACATCAAGGTGGAATTCCCTCTTGATTATCATTATAAAATTAGAGATGTACTTTTTGGTAAACAAATTGACATCGACATGGAAAAACATCCTACTTAAGTATGGACTAAGCCTATTTAATGTATTGAAAGAGGACAATGTGAACTACTTCTCAAAACTTTAATTATTGCAAAGAGCCTGGGGAGATTTTCTGGTGGCCAATAGTCTAAAGGTCTAGGGTAGACAGAACAATGTCAGCTTGGCTGAAGCATACACACAGGGCAGAAGAGTACCTTGGCAATTAGCCATCTCTCTGCCCAACATTCAACAGGAGGACAGCATAGAAAGCAATCTAGTAGAGTGTTGACAGAATTAATCAGGCTCCATTTTCCAGCTCTCTTTTGCTTCCTGGGCTAAGAAATTAGAAGGCTCTGGCTAAATCAGATACACTTGGAGATTTCCCCAGAAACACAGTTTTCCTGGGGAAATAAAGCTAATGAAAGAAGAAGTTAACTATGTTTGATTTCCTCAAAGCCCACTGCCTGATTTTATGTGAAGCAATGGTTCAGTGACATTGCACTGCTCAGAGAAGACAGAGGAAAAACATTTGTGAATAAATCTAAAAACCAATGTACTAATGCCTTACATATGGCACACATGCAAATATCAAAGCCTTTTCACAAATTATTTCAATAATTAGTATTTATTACTAATTTTATCTCTAATTTGTTACATTTTATCTCTAATCCTCATGACAGGTGAATTCGATTTTATTCCTCAATTTCACAGAAGAGGAAACTGAGCCAGAACAAGAATAGATGACTTGCTCATAAATGGCAGGCTTTGATTTTGAATTCAGGACTTCAGTCTAAGCCCTGAGTCTGACTGCCTCTCCAGGCTGCGTTTCAAATCTCAGTCCTTCCTGGGCATGATGCAACATTATAAAATACCTTGAGAGCTGTGTATCTGGACCTCGCCAAAACACATTCTCTTCAAACAAGACACTAAAGAACTGTGTTGATTTTTAGAATTCAGAGTCGGCAGCCAGTATGGTCCCTTCTCAGGGATGGGGACACCGTCAAGTTTAAGCTTTTAGGGTATTGGGGAGTGATTGTCGTCGGCATAAGCATAGTTCAATTTTAGGTAATGATTCTGTGGACAGTGTGAATAATGGATTAGACAAGGAAGATACTATTAGGTTGGTGCAAATGCAATTGTGGTTTTTGCATTGTTGAAATTTGCCATTTGATATTGGAGTACATTCTTAAATAAATGTGATTATGTTATACATTATTTTAATGCACATTTCTCACTTCATGTTTTTTTGCTAATGACTTATTACTTGCTGTTTATTTTATATTTATTTTAGACTATGGAAATGATGTTAGACAAAAAGTAAATTCGAGCTATTTTCTTATTCAAGTTCAAAGTGGGTCATAAAGCAGCAGAGACAACTCACAACAGCAACAACGCATTTGGCCCAGGAACTGCTAACAAACGAAGAGTGCGGTGGTGGTTCAAGAAGTTTTGCAAAGGAGACGAGAGCCTAGTGGCAGGCCATTGGAAATTGACACTGACCACTTGACAGCAATCGTCAAAGCTGATCCTCTTACAACTACACGAGAAGTTGCCGAAGAACTCAACATTGACCCTTCTTCCGTTGTTCGGCATTTGAAGCAAATTGGAAAGGTGGAAAAGCTCAATAAGTGGGTGCCTCGTGAGCTGACTGGAAAAAAAAAAATTTCGTTTTTGAAGTGTTGTCTTCCCTTATTCTATGCAACAACAACAAACCATTTCTTGATCGGATTATGACATGCAATGAAAAGTGGATTGTATATAACAACCGGTGATGACCAGCTTAGTGGTTGGACAGCGAAGAAACTCCAAAACACTTCCCAAAGCCAAACTTGCACCAAAAGAAAGGTCATGGGCACTGTTTGGTGGTCTGCTGCCGGTCTGATCCACTACAGCTTTCTGAATCCTGGCGAAACCATTACATCTAAGAAGTATGCTCAGCAAAGCGATGAGATGCACTGAAAACTGCAATGCCTGCAGCCGGCGCTGGTCAACAGAAAGGGCCCAATTCTTCTCCACGACAACACCCGACTGCATGTCGTCGCACAACCAACACTTCAAAAGTTGAACGAATTGGATTACGAAGTTTTGCCTCATCCACCATATTCACCTGACCTCTTGCTACCCGACTATCACTTCTTCAAGCATCTCGACAACTTTTTGCAGGGAAAATGCTTCCGCAACCAGCAAGATGCAGAAAATGCTTTCCAAGAGTTCATCGAATCCCAAAGCACAGATTTTTACGCTCCAGGAATAAACAAATGTATTTCTCATTGACAAAAATGTGTTGATTATAATGGTTCCTATTTTGATTAATAAAGATGTGTTTGAGCCTAGTTATAATGATTTAAAATTCACAGTCCAAAACCGCAATTACGCTTGCACCAACCTAATAGAATCAGAGAAATCAGTAATGAGAAAGCTGAAGCAATAGTCCAGGAACTTTCAGTTCTGTGATTAAAGCAGCGGAAGTGGGGTTCAGGAGAAGAAGGAAGATTCTGGAGACAGGTGGGAGGGTTAGGAATACTAGCAGGCTAAAGATACAATTTCCTCCATGAACTCCTACCTAGTGATAGAGGTGAATGAGGAAACAGTTTCTGACAACACAGTATAACGTGCGCTTTGATGAGGTCAAGTACACAGAAACACAAAGGAGGGACCTCTTAAGTTGTTCTGGTGCTGAGGGGAGGAAAGCCAAGGAAGGTGCTCTGTCAGAGGCAGTGCCTGAGCAGAGTCTTGAAAGAAAATAGGAGGGACTGGCCAAGAAAGGGTGGGAGAGTAGGGCTCAGGCAGCATATGCTCCAGGGAGCTCCAAGAAGCTGCAGTGAAGGCCCTGAGGCAACAGGGAGGTGAATATTGGAAGCCAGGCCAGGCAAGTAATAGGGTACCCCTGAAGAAGCTGCTCTGTTATGCAAAAGGCAATAGAGAGGAACTGAGTGTTCTGTTATATTTCATGGAGTTGGGCATCTATGGTCCGGAAAGTCTTAGCAGCTTGTCCAAGATGGCTGGTCTCAACGCTGGCCTCAATATGTGGTCCCTACTACTGCAGCATCGGCTGGTTAGAAGCGCAGACCGTCAGGCCCAGACCCACTGAATCAGAAACTAGTTTGAACTAAATTCCCCCACGTGATACGTTGCTGTTCTAAAGTATGTGAACTTTCCAGAATGCTAGGCCTCTGCCTGCTGTGATATATCAGCATATCTGGGCTTCTTGCAAATCAAACAGACCTATGGGTGGTGATCTCACTCAGGGTGGCTGTGTCCTTTCGCTACAGGCTCCGCCCCCACCCACCAAACAATTATCAGCTCCCAAGCAGGTGGACCGTCAGCCCCCCCAGATTGGCCCACTCGCGGTAGAATACACGTTTGATTAATCACTGTTTCCAGAGGCTCCTCATCAATCATCACCTCCCAGCACCCAGCAGAAAAGGATCCTGGTAGATGAGCACCCAGCGCTGAGAAGGATGGAGGCTCCCGGTCTCCGATAAGATGGGCGCGTGGAGTTGGGATGAAGAAGGTGGGGACTAAGGAACATTAGGCATTCACCCTGGCTGCTCTGATTGGTAATTAAGTGACTCGTCTACTGGCGGACAGTCCTGCATGTTCCCCCAGGCATCTGTTAGTTCTTCGAAAACCACTACTGACAAAATGAGGTTTGCCCTTGGTACACAGATAATGAGACTGAGCTTGACAGGTGTGGCGCGATTAGAAAATTTCTACATGAAGCTCATTCTGCTAGCCACTCCACAGTAAACAGACTCATTAGGACTTGCAGGTCCCTGGAGGCAAAGCATGTTTGACATTATTAATTGGCTTTTCTGTATAAGGAGTCAAATAGATGAAAAGGTTTATCAAGCTGAAATAATTAATTTTGCCTGAATTCGCTGACAGTTCATTTCTCCTGTAAAAGACCATTTTAAGGTCTTTTTTTTTTTCAAATTTCAAAGTTCAAAAGACATAATAGTGGCAAAAGTGAAGCTTTTTAGTAAATTATAATTAAAAGGAATTTAATTAACTTAGACCTGGGGAAGAGGAAAAAAAGGAATTGCTATCTGTGTCTATACAGAGGTCTAGATGGTTGAACATATCATGACTTAATAATGCATTAATTTTAATCTAATCAAAGTATAATAAAAGAGGTAATTATATGTTTAAAAATTACCAGGCTCCAATAGTGTGATTTTAAAATACTTAATAGTTACCCAGCTTCTCGTTAGCAAAGTTATAATTGTTGTTCTCAGATTCTACTTATTTGAAGATGGAGGCTGAGAGGCAAGAGGTTAATTGAATAAATCATTGTAAGAACTCATGTTGAAGCTATGATCAACTACAAAGTTTGCATTCCTGGCTGCAAAAGAGTTTTCTTCCCTTTTTTCTCTGTGTCTTTCTCTATCTCTAAAAATAACAAATTATTTCCAGCATTCCTTCATTTGTGCTCCTGAATACTCCCACGCCCACTCTTTGCCCCACAAAGTCAAAATCCAATTCCCATGAGACTGCAAAGTTTTCTCTCATCTTATAAAATTTACCACTTTCATCTCCAACAAGGCATTCCGTAGTTCTATGGCAAGACTTCCCAGCCTAAAACAATGGATGATAAAGAGAACAGTATTTCTCTCCTCGCTGAGATTGGGTGCTTGCTGGAAAGAACCATGATCTCTCCAAGACGCCATAGGACAGTGGGATTTTGATTTCGGTAAAGGCCAATGTTTCTGGCCAATTCATTGATAAAAGACTGAGAGTCCTTGGAAATGTCTTAAAGAATATAGCTGTTTTGCAGCAAAGAAACATCTTGCCACATAAGCCAACATACTAATTTTGTATTAGGTTGATGCAAAAGTAATTGCAGTTTAAAAGGTTAAAAAATAATTGCAAAAATCTCAACTACTTTGCACCAACCTAATAGTTCAAAGATGATCCAACATTTCCCAAGTCTCTCTGACCCTGATGAAATAAAAACATCTGGTGGGGGAGGAGGACTATGTAGAGGAGTTAGTTACAGTGGTTCTTTCCATACGCAGTGATGTGTCTTGGACCAGTTCCTCAAGACCTTCTCATCCTTCCAGCACAGCTCGGCTTGGCTCATGCAGCCTGAGAACCCTCCTCCAACTTCCCCCACCCCCCACCCCACAGGCTGATGACTGGCCCCTAAAAACCCAACAACAACGATGATTCTTTTCAGCTTTTCACTGATGTTTTTCTAATCCAGAAATACCTGTTGGCTTCATCCATTAAACAGCTGGGTTATTTATGGAGTCTCCCTGTTTATTCCCCATCCTCAATTGGAGGCAAAAGTTTGGTTACTACCTGAGATTCATTTTTATCATTCCTTCAAGTAAGGTCTTGAAAAAGTGATCTCATTCAAGTGAAAATCAACACAGAACAATTTACCATCTGTTGCATTATTTTGAAAAGCACAAGATCACGGCTGCCCTTTGCCAAACATCCTTAGGTGCACCTTCTGAGTGAGGAAGGAAAGAGGTGGGGCACAAATAGCACATATATTACACACACTGTCTCAATTCTCATGACAGTTAAGTGAGATTGTCCCCATACCAAAGATGAGAAAAACTGAGGCTCAGAGATAGAAAGAGTTACCTAAAGTCACACACTTCAGCAGCAGAACTTGTCTGCCTGACCTCAAGGCCCATGTAATTTCCATTAGGAAGGCGTACCCCCAAAAGTAACAGACATCGAATTCCCAAACCGTAAACACTTGTAACATTTACCAGAGCGTTAACATTTAGGAAGAAATGTCATAACCCAAAAAGCAAATATCTACTTCCTTGCATGGAGGAATACTCAAAAAATGTATTAAAAAAAATTAAAAATCCTGGAAAACTTGAGACCTTCCAGTTCAACACTCACAAACTTATTGCTCATCATATTTTCCACTCCTGCTTCCTTATATTAGTTCCTTAATTAACCATATATCTATGTCCAGGGGCTATTATGATTAAATAAAGGGGAAGACATGACTGAGGCGGGAAGGGGGAGGAGGTATAGGTGCCAAGATTCAGGGCTTGAGCTGTCATCACTCACCAGCATGTTTTCTTCTAAAGTCAATACGTTGTTGCATTTCAAACATGCTTAAAGAAAACACGAATTGATTTATTTACAATTCTGAACTACTTATCAAACGGTAATGATCATTGCCTGATAAAACACAGGCTGAAAATATGCCATGCAATGCTTAGTCATTCTATTGATGGAACTAATAATTCTCCCCCACTCCTCTTGTTCTACTCTCTCTCTCTCTGTATCTTTTTATTTCTCTCTGTAATTCTGCCTAATAAGACATAGCAGCCCAGAAGGAGTCTGTGTTGGTGCGGTCAGTTCTGAAGACTCTAGAGAAAGCCCACGTCTACCCAGTACCTCCCTTTCATTCATTAACCCACCAGAGGCCAAGACTAATTAGATCAGCCTGCTCATTTTGAGCTGATAATTGATTTAAGTAGGTTGCTCATTTAAAATAGAAGAAAAGCCTGCTAAACATTTGGTGCTTGGATTTTTTTTTTCTTCTTTCCCTGCAACTTTCAATTGCTTGTGCAATGTAGCATAAAATGTAGAGGTCTCTCTTTTCTTTTCTCTGGCTTTTTTAAAAGGGGCCATAAAATTAATTACAATAAGGTGGCAATGGGCAGGGGCAGGGGGTTAACTGATGGCTCTAATGAGCAGTGGAGCTTTGGGAAAGCTGGCCCACTCATGCTGTGTGTTGGCTGCAAGGGGGCAGTGGCTTCCAAGAGTAGCACAGCCTAAAAGGGTCCTTCGTACTGATTCTGTCTTCATGGCAACCAAAGTAGCTTTGCTGAGCTCCAAACAAAAGGAGCCTTCCTTTCCGATGGTGGGGACATTCTGGAATTCTTTCCTTACCATTAAGCAAGAAAAGACTTTCAAGAGACCATTTCTTGATATCCATCCCCCACCCTGCCCCTGGTTTTTGCACAATTTGTGAGTGGGAAAGTTAGGGGAAGACTTGGCCCCGCTCTATATTCTGAAGACCTTTCCTTTCTCAAAGGGTCTTTCATGACCTGTCCTGCACCATGTTGATTTATTTCAAGTGTGGATCAAAAAAGTTTAGACTAGGTTTCTCTTTGGAAACTAAATCGTCCTGCTAGTTTATACTGTTCGGCTGACTGTATCCGTTTGACACAATGAAAAGAGTGTTTGTCTGCAGCTTGGAGGGCAAAAGATGGAAGCCACACTTGTAATTTGCCCTGTAATTTTTTTTTCTTCAGTGTTACCTATCGCTGGAAGAAGGGAGTGCAGGGCAGGGTGAGGGGAGCTGAGGAGCATGGCAAAATCTTTAAAGGTAAATTAAACTATTGGAAATAGAAAAGATAGCCCCAAAACTGCACATGCTCTATGTCACATGTTCAGAAGTTCCAACGCTACGTGATCCACATGAGAAGTACATGGGCTTTGGAGTCAGATAAACCCGGGTTTCTACCCAGATTCAGTCACTTACAAGCTCTGTGCAAGTCACTCACTCTCTAAAACTCTGTCAAATGGAGACACTAAAGTCTATTTTGAAGGCATACCCGAAGGTTTAGAAATAATGTCAGAGCCTAGCATGGGGCTTAGCGCTAATAAGTGCACAAGAAATTGTACGTATAATGCAAAACTGATTTCCTAATAACCAAGAAGGGTCACTCATCTCTGTTTTGTTGTCTGAGGCTGAGCAGTTAGGGAGAAGGTAATCAATGTATTGCACATGGGCCCGGTCCCGGGGTGTGCATCCTGTTTGGTGGCGCAGGGCCTCACACTGAGGAGGGCCCCTCTGTGGCTCTCCTGAAATTCATACTTTTTGAACAGGTAGCCCTGCATTTTCATTTTGCACTGGGTCCCATAAAGGATGTGGCTCATCCTGATGGCACATTCCCCTCGCCGAATGCCGTGCGGGCCACTCTTGGTATCTTGAAGAGCCTACTTAGAGGAGGTCATGTCTGTGTTGGTGGCACAATGCCTTCACACTTATAAATCACATTCTTTCTGCCTCTTCCACAAATTAGAACCAGAGGTGTAGCCTCTCAGTTCCTGTGGGCCCAGGGCCTGTCATGAAAAACTATTCAAGAGCACATGCTAGTGGCCGAAGGTCAGAATGGCACCTCTGCAGTCCCGTCTAGCCCACTGACAGCTCTGGTCTCTCAGGTAGGTGACCGAGGCCAGGCGGTGACAACTGCACAGAGCATCCCTTTGCTAATTCAGCATTCAGGTGGCAGATCATTTTCACCATTAATGACATACAAATTTAATCCCAGGTAATTTTTTTCAAAGCAACCAGTTGTGAAATATATTGAGAAAACACTGCCAATTTCCAATCCTAATGACAGAGACACTGAAGGTAAATAAGATGAATATTTATGGGATACCTGATTGCCTAAATAAGTTCCCTAAGGTATGAATAATTGAATGTGTGTATGCTAATTAATTGGGAAAAGCCAGTAGGTAACTCCTTTTATTTACTTTAGCCTCATTTTATTTCATTTCTTCAAACTATTATCGTTCCCAGTTATTTCCTATGCTTCAGTAAAGTTGAGCATCATTGAGAGAATTTTTAATAGACATCATGATTTTTAATTTCAGTAAATGTATAAACCAAGGTAGAATATGTAAAGATGGTTCTTCGAACATAGTTACTCAGATTTCCCTAACAGAAGCTATCATTCTTTGGGGCCTACTGCTGGCTAGTCTCTTACGTGTGTCTCTTCTGTTTAATCCTTACAGTAACCTTATGAGGTTAGATATCCATGCAATGATCTCCATTTTACGGGTGAGGAAACTGAGATTCACATTTAAATGAGCTTCTCGTGGTCATGTGGCTGTAAGTACTAGAATGCAGATTCAAATTTGATCTGCTTGAAAGTCGCAAGTCTTTCCAGGAGGGGAACCCAATCATTTACCTGGAATAGAATGTTTGAAGAACACAGTCCTTTCCTTAACATGTTGCAAACATTGTCCACCAGTTTGTCAAAAAAGCATCTGTCATCATTGTCAAATGATGACAGTCAAACCCACTCACAGTGACAATTTTTTAGAGTCTATGTTTTTTGAATAGATTTGATTTTTTAGAGCAGTATTAGATTAACAGAAAAACTACAACTACATAAACTTCACATGCCCCTCTTTTCCTCGCCCAGTTTCTCCTGTTATTAACATGTTGCATTCCTGCGGTGATTTTGTTATAATTGGTGAACCACTATTGATATGTTATTAAGAAAAGACCATAGTTTAGAGTTCACTCTTTGCCTTGTACATTCTATGGATTTTGACAAATGCATGTCATGTATCCACCATTACTGTGTCATACAGAAGAGTTTCACTGCTCTACACGTGCCCTGTGCTCCACCTGTTCATTCCTCCACCCAACTTTCCTCCCTCTTCCACCTGAAACCCTGGCAACCACTGATCTTTTTCCTGTCTCTGTAGTTTTTGCCTTTTCCAGAATGTCATATCATTGGAACCATACAGTATGTAGCCTTTTCAGAATGTCTTCTTTCACTTGTAAAATGCATTTGTGTGTGTGTGTGTGTGTGTGTGTGTGTGTGTGTGGTTTGATAGCTCATTTCTTTTTATTATTTGATAATATTCCATTGTCTGGATTATCACAGATTATTTATCCATTTACCTACCAAAGGATATCTTAGTTGCTTCCAAGTTTTGGCAATTATGAGTAAAGCTGCTGTAAACATTCATGTACATGTTTTTGTGTGGAAATAAGTTTTTACCTCATTTGAGTAAATACCTAGGAGTGTGACTACTGGATCATATGATAAGCCTTTGATTAGTTTTGTGAAAAACTGCCAAACTGTCTTCCGAAGTGCCTGTCCTATTTTGCATTCCCACCACCCACCAGCAATGAATAAGGGTTCCTCTACATCCTTTTTCAGTATTTCATGTTGTCAGTGTTTTAGATTTTAGCCATTCTAATAGGTGAGCAGTGCTATCTCATTGTTTTAATCAACCATTTATTCGTGTTCAACTAAGAGTAAGCAGGGAGCTCCAAAGTACAAGGTATGGATCCCATTATGTGGACGAGGTAATCCATTGGAATATGCAAAGAAAAATTGGCAACCACTACTTTAATGCATTCATTACGTAAATTTCTACTCATTGTATGTATTCTTCATGTATAGAAGATATTATTAGAACACGATTCGTGCACATTATACAAGTGAAAAATACTTATTTTGTTGAGCTTCATGTACCCCCATTTTTTCAATTGACAGAAGTGTTCCATCAAAGGAGACCCCACAGCCATAGAGAACCCCAGAGCTACGGGGACATCAAAGACACAGACCTTATATTTCCTGCAAAAGCTGAAGCTTCATTTCCATTAAATATTGAAATTAATGTTTTAAAAGTCTAGATTATGTCAAATATGTTTATCTATGCTATTTTGAACTGGATATATCTACTAGTGTGATAAATTGGGTGTTTTCCCAGAGTACTAGTTTCTGAATTCATCTGCAGGAAGAATACATCTAGGTATGTTTTCAGAATACAGTGGTCTTAGCTTTTCAAAGCACTTTCACCTATACCATTTTACTTCACACATTAAACAGTAGCTACTGCTATTTTAGATTTCATTTCAAACTCGGTCTTTGAGTATGGCTGAGAGGGCCGGTGTTGAACTGACAACCCTTATAAAGTTGGTGCTATTGTTATCCTCATTGTATTGATGAGGAAACTAAAGCTTAGAGAATTTAAGTAACCTGACAAATGCCCCCTTGTTTCGTGAATGACAGAACCATAATTCACACCCAGGTTCAGACGCCAGAGCCTGAGCTCTTACCCATTAAATTGTCCTGTCTAAAAACATCATGTGCTTTATGAGGGGGCCTGGGTCTACATGAGCTAGGGAAAAAAAAAAACTGGCCAGTTTAGCAAAAGGAAAACCAAATTGTAGAGCAGCATCAATGTAGAGATTTGTTTTAAAATGCAAATATGTGCTTTTTTCCATAGCAGTGTGTCTGCAGGGTGGACGTTGGAAAAAATTCTAATTGCTGAATATTCTCTATGTTTGATGGAAAATACTAAATATTCTCTGTATTTTCAGACTGGATCTGAACTAAGAACACTATATTTGTAAAAATATCACTTTGACTTCATGGAAGCAGTGTGAAAACCTATCAAAAACACCAAGGAACAAGTCGATGCAACCAGTTGGGGAAGAAATGTAAGTATGGAAATCAATAATGGGCCTGGTCCTTCAAAACAAGATACTGAAAAATATTATCTTCAATATGACAATTGGGATTCCAGAATACTTTAAGAACAAAGATCAAAAACCTTAGGTAAGATTTTCCTCTCTTTCCCTCATTCTTTCCTTTCCTTCTTTCTAAAATAAGAGAGGTTAGTAAGGAATATATAAATAAAATAATTAATTCTAGAACCATTAGTTAGGAATAGCAGCTCTAAGAAAGTCAAGGAGGAAGATACTTTCATAAAGTATAGGAGAACCTTCATCCTGAGATATGCAATTAATAATTGGGGTTGTCAGAATTTTAGATTTGGACCTATTCTAGAAAATTCAATGAAGCATGCTGATAATGTGGTGATCAGCCTTCAGTAGGTTTCCAATAATTTAGTATCTTCTCGTATTCTCTCCTTTGTGTAGTCTCCATAGAGGCCTGCTGGCGTGACCAAGAGAATATGAGAGAAGCGATAATTTGATTCCTAGGCTAGGTCACAGCAGGTATTGAAGCTACTGCCTTATTCTCTTGGACTTTCTGCACTGAGAGAAACCAGTCACCCTACTGTTAGGAGACTCAAGAAGCCCTATGGAAAGGCCCACATGGAAAAAAGCTGAGGCCTACCAATAACCAGTACCAACGTCTCAGCCATATGAGTGAGCCGCCTTGGAAGTGGAACTTCCAGCTCCTGTCAAACCCTCAAACTGCAGCCCCAGCTAACATCTGACTATAACCTCATGAGAGAGAGTATAACAACCCAATCATGCTTCTCCTGCATTCCTAACCCACTATGAGAAATAATAAATAATTATTGTTGTTTTAAATTGCTAAGCATTTGGGTAATTTGTTATGCAGCAAGTATTAGATAACTACTTCTCTCGGTACACCTAGAAATTGGGTCAGAAATACAAAATAGCTGAGGCTACCACTGATATTTTGAGATCCAGATTATTTAGCAGAGGGCTGTTTGGTGGGAGACTTAAGACATGGGGAACTCTGACCATAAAGCAACAAATTGAAGTCAAGGATGTCCTGAAGGCTTTAGAAGTACAAAACCCTCCAAGCCAAAAATCAAATGTCTGCATAAAATTAAAACTCAAAAAATGCCTGAGGTAAAAACTAAGTGACTAAATTAATGAAAAACAAAGTGAAAAATATTTTGTTTTTCAAACACTGTCTGGAAATGTAGGTTATCAAATTAGTGAGAAGAGAGAAAGGGAAGAAAGGGGAAAAAATGTTAGGTTGATGCAAAAGTAATTGTGGTTTTTGCAATTATTTTTACCCTTTTAAGCTGCAATTACTTTTGCACCAACCTAATAGAACATTTCTAGGAGCATTTTAGTTTTAGCAATCAAGAATTTCTCCAAGTCTATGTTCTTTAGACAACAGTAATAACAACAGAGTTATTCAATTACTGCAAAGAGCAAACATTTCTAAGGTAGAGGTGAAGCATGGCTAGTTGAGGATGTCAGAATGACATAGATGCAACTGTCGGGCATGGGATTCAGATTGTGATATTATTGCTTTCTTCTGTGTGAAAAAGAAAGTCCCAAAGATGGTTTACGAACATGAGGGTACCAGGACCTAAAGAAAGACTTGACAAATACTTTCTCCTAGGTGTGACCAGAAGGGATGTTAGGTGAAACTGCTTGTCCAAATAATAGCAGCCCCAACAATAGCTAACATTTATTGAATATTTACTATGTGGACAAGTACTGTTCCAATCCCTTTACAAGTATAAACTCATGTTATTAATTTTTTTAATTTAACCTAAACTTCTGTCAGTTTGCCATTATAGCTTTCTTCCTTTGACATCACTTTTCAATATCTAAGAATACCCCTCTTTTAAGAGAAGAGGGCTCCTCTAATTACCACCATTTACATGCCTACTGTGTGTCAGGAATTGGGTTTTATATTTTACACAATAGCATAACCACATGCAATTGTGTACATTATACAGATATACATATGGACCCAACTCCACATCTTAGCAAATCTCATTCTCTCAAAAACCTATGTCAGAATTATCTTCATTTTACAGAATAGTAAACCTTGACTCAGAAAGGTGAAATATAGCCTCATAGCTTACAAATGGCAGAAGTAGAATGTAATAACCAGAATTTTGTACCCCCCAAATGTATGCCTTTTCCTCTTTTGCGTGCAGATTTAATGAGAAAAAGACACGATATATAGGAGTCTCATTTTAAACAGGAGCTATTTTCTGAGGTCAGCTACGTAGATGAAAATTGCTTGTGGTCCAAATTACTCATGAATATCTGTTAAATAGTTGTCCCAGATAAATAATGTGGCAATGCTGCATAACTGGTCTCCCTTCCACCCCCCACCACCCCACTCCCAATATTAGTGACTTAAAACAACAACAACCATTTTTGTTTGCTTGTGATTCTGCAATTTGGTCAGGGCTCAGGGAAGGCTAATATATGGTGTCATCAGGGTTCAACTGGGGAGGCTTGGTGCTCCTTCAGAACTTAATTCAGGACTTAACCTAAAGTTCTTTTCATGATGACTTAATTAGAGGTTGAAAGTGGAAGATAAAAGATCTTGTAAGGTTTTGGCTTGATAGTCCAAAAGTATCATTTTAACTGCATTATATGGGTCCAAGCAAGTTACAAGGCCATCACTGATCAAGGAAAGGGGATATATATTCCACTGCTGGATGGAAGGATGAGTACGTATGTATGAGAAAGAGAGAACTACGTTTTGAAATGATCTACCACAGTATATCCTCTGACAACAACCTTTCATGTTTCTCCCACATTTGAAATACTCCTCCTTCAAAAGTCTCATTTCATTATGGCAGCAGATCAAAGTTCAAATCTCATCATTTCCATCAGGTTTGGATATACATGAAGGTCCTTGGTGCAACACTCTTGATTTGGAGATCTGTAAACTAAAAACATGTATTTCCTCAAATGCCCAACATACAATGGTAAGACATGGATTTGATAACTACTAGATGCTGTCATTCATAATGGGGAAATGGAGTAATGTCAGCAAAATGGCAAATTAGGAAGTTTCAAGCTCTGGTTTCTCCCATACAAGCTCTGGTTTTCCCCATACAAGCAAACAAACAAACAAAAAGCCCAGAAACTGGTATTTGAATTAACCATAGAGGAATTCTGGAAAAGAGTATAAAATCTACAGCAACCAAGTAAATACCCAATAAAGAAAAATCCACATTCAAAATGGTAGAAAATGTTGTCTTTTTTTTTTTTTTTTTTTACTCAACATTTCCCACCCCTTCTCTGCATGGTGTGGTCTTGGTGGGAAGGAAATAGTATAATTACAAATTTCCTCCATTGAACTGGAAGGAGCAGACTAGGTAACACTTGCAACTTTCTAACCTTTCTGAGGGCTGCCTGAAAAACCGGTCTCTGTCTTGCCTAACTCAGATTTTGAGTGGGGACGAGTGGTGGCCACTACTTGTGAAAGCTGCAGGGCAACTATAGACACATATATACCTGGGAAAGAGAGTACGGGTGGAGACATTCAATAGACCATGTAAGGCTCAGGAGAATCTTGGTGAAACTCTTTGGGAAGTTAAAATGTTCAAAAGCAGGTGTGTATAAAAGAAATTGAGAAAGCCACATGTAAGCCCAAGAAAGATGCATGCTCAGAAAAGACCTGAGAAGACTATAGAATTTTATCTCAGGCTGATTCCTAGGTTCAGCACATGTCGATATACTCAGTGAATGGCTGCCCAGGTACAAATCCAGTCTACCAAAACTGGGAGAAATGACTTTTTTTTTTTTTTTTTTTTTTTACAAATGCCTAATTTTCAACAAAAAATATCACAAGGTACATAACAAATGGTATATCATGATCCATTCAAAGAAACAAAATTAAAATTGGTAAAAAACATCTTTGAAGAAGCACAGACATCAGATTCATTAGACAAATATATTAAAACAGCTGTATTAAATATGCTAATGGATCTATAAACAAACCAAAAGAACTAAATGAAATCAGTAAAACAATATATGAACAAAATAAACATATCAATAATAAGAAAGTATTAATAGGAATCAGATTCTGGAGTTGAAAAAAAGCAACAATTGAATTCATAAAATCACGTGAGGTGTTTGACACAATATGGGAGTGGGCAGAAAAAGAATAAGTGAACATAAGACAGAAAAAGTTGAAATTATCAAGTTTGAGGAACCAAAAGAAAAAAGAATGAAGAAAAGTGAACAGACCCAAAAGGACATGTGGGACATCATCAAGCAGAACAATATATTCATTATGGGAGTAGCAGAAGAAGAAAGCAAAAGGGGCAGAGAGATTATTTGAAGATCTTTCTAAATTTGATTTAAAACACTAATCTACAAATGCAAAAAGCTCAACAAGTTCCAAGTAAGATGAATCCCAAAGAGAGCCATACTTAGACACATTAAATTTGAATTGTCAAAAGCCAAAGAGAAAGAGAGAATCTTGAAAGCAGCAAGAGAGGAGTGACTTATCAGATACAAGGGATCTCAATAATATTCCTAGCTGATTTATCAGAAGAAACCTTGCAGGTCAGAAGGCAATGGAATGATATATTTAAAGTGCTGAGAGAAGCACAGCATAGAGAATATACTCAATGGTATTGTAATAGCTATGCATGATATCAGAGGAGTAGTTGACTTGGGGGGATTATCACTTTGTGAGGGGGTATAAATGTCTAATCATTATGTTTTGTACATCTGAAATAAATAAAAATAAATATATTAAAAGCCTTTTCTCAGCCCCCCTAAAATAAAATAAAGTACTCAGAGAAAAGAAATTGTCAACCAAGTATTCTATATCTAACAAAACTGTCCTTCAAAATGAGGGGAAAATTAAGGCGTTCACAGATAAACGAAAATTGAGAGAGTTTATTAACATTAAACGTGCCCGATACAAAATACTAAAGGATGTCCTTCCCATTGAAATAAAAGGATACTAAGCAGTACCTCAAAGTCATATAAAGAGATAAAGATCTCCAGTCAAGATAAATACATGGGCAAATATGAAAACCAGCATTATTATAATTTTGGCTTATAATTCCACTTTTTATAACTTGTGGCTTATAATTCCACAAGTTATAATTTGTGACATCAGTAATATAAGTAGGTGGGGAAAAACCGTGTAGGAGTTGAGTTTGTATGTAGTTGAAGTTAATTTAGTATCAATGTGAATTATATTGTTATAACTTCAGGGTATTATATATAACTGCCATGATAAACACACACACACACACACAAATCTATACAATACACACAAAGAGAAATAAGAAGAGAATCAGAATGTGCCACTACAGAAATCAACTAAACATACATACACAAAGCAGTAACAGTGAAATGAGGACAAAAGAAAAAAAAAGAAGAAAAAAACTGAATGAGACATACGGAAAACAAATAACAAAATAGCAAAAGTAAGCCCTTCTTTATCAGTAATTACTTTAAATATGAATGGATTAAATTACCCAATCAAAAGGCATAGATTGACAGCATGAATTTAAAAAAACAGGATCTAAATATAGGCTGTCTACAAGAGACTCACTTTAGATCTAAAGACACAAATAGGTTGAAAGTGAAATTATGGAAAAAGATATTCCATACTTACAGTAACCAAAAGAGAACTAAGATGACTATACTAATGTTAGATAAAATAATCTTTAAGTCAAAAATTACTAAATGGACAAAAGACATTGTATATTGAAGGTCAATACACCAAGAAAATATAATAATAAACATGTATTTGCCAAACCTCTGAGCTACACAATATATGAAGCAAACATTGGCAAAATTGAACAGAAAAATACATGTCTACAATAATAGTTGGAGACATTAATACCCCAATTTCAAGTAGATAGAACAACCAGGCAGAAGATCAATATAGAAACTGAGGACTTGTGAACACTGTAAGTCAAGTGAGTTTAATGGACATGTACAGAGAATGCCACCAAACAACAGGAGAATACACATTTTCCTCAATTATATCTGAAACGTATTCTCTAGGCTAGACCATACATTAGGTCACAAAAAAAATCTTACTAAATTTTAAAAAGTTGTAATTATACAAATTATCTTTTCTAATCACAGTGGGATAAAGCAAGAGATCAATAACAGATGAAAAACTTAAAAATTAAAAACTATGTGAAAACTAAACAACACACTGTTAAATAACAAGTGGGTCAAAGAAAAAAAAATCACAAGAGAAATTAAGAAACACCTGGAGACAAGAGAAAGCCAAACTAAAACATACCAAAATTTATTAGATGCAGCAAAAGCAGTGTTAAGAGGAAAATTTATAGTTGTAAATGCTCACATCAAAAGTAAAGAAAGATCTTAAATCAACAATTGAACTTTATACATTAAGGGACTGGAAAAAGGAAAACAAAATCCAAAGCTACCAGAAGAAAGGAAATAATAAAAATCAGAGCGGAAATACATAAAATAGAGAATAGAAAAGCAATAGAGAAGAAAATCAACAAAATGAACTATTGGTTTTTTGGAAAAAAATCACCAAAATGACATTTAGCTAGATCAACCACTGTGTTTCCCCGAAAATAAGACCAGATCTTTTATTAATTTTTGCTCCAAAAGATGCATTAGGGCTTATGTTCAGGGGATGTCATCATGCTAGGGCTTATTCTTCGGTTAGGTCTTATTTTTGGGGAAACACAGTAAGAAAGAAAAAAGTTTCAAATTATTATCAGAACCAAAACAAGGATGCTTGCTTTCACCACTCTTATTTAACATAATATTGGAAATTATAGCCAGAACAATTAGGCCAGAAAAAGAAACAAAAGACATTCAAATTGGAAAAAAAAAAAAAAAAAAGTAAATTATCTGTTTGTAGATGTTATGATCTTGTATGTAGGAAACCCAAAGATTCCATCAAAAATGAATTAAAAAATGAATTTATCCAAGTTGCAGGATACAAAATTAATACACAAAATAAGTTGTGTTTCTATACACTAATGATGAACAATCTGAGAATAAAATTAAGAAACCAATTCCATTTACAATAGCATAAAAAAATAAAATACTTATGGATGAACTTAACTAAGAAGACAAGAAACCTGTTTGGGTGGTGAACACACAGTGTGATTTATGGATGATGTGATACAGAATTGCACAACTGAAATCTATGTAATTCTACTAACAATTGTCACCCCAATAAATTAAAAATAAATTAAAAAAAAAAACACCTCTGTAGTGTACTGTTTATAAAAACTTTTTAATTAGAGAAATAAACATCTGATTTTCTAAAAAAAAAAAAAAAAGAAACCTGTAAAATGAAGACTATAAGATGTTGCTGAAAAAAATTAAAGAAGACTTGAGTAAATGAAAAGAAGATACCCCGTGTTTATGGATTAGAAGACTTAATATTGTTAAGATGACAATACTATCAAAGCAATCCACAGATTCAATATAATCTCTGTCAAAAATCATGACAATGTGTTTTACAGTAATATAAACACCCATCCCAAAATCCATATGGAATCCAAGGAACCTTGAATAGCCAAAACAATCTAGAAAAAGGAAAACAAAGTTTGAGGACTCACATCTTCTGATTTTAAAATTTAGTACAGAGCTACAATAATCAAAACACTGTAGTAGTGGTATAAAGACAAACATAGGGACTAATGGAAAACCAAGGAATAAATCCTCACATATACTGTCAAATATTTTTTTAAATTTATTATTTATTTTATTTTCCCTGTTTTATTGAGTATAATTGACAAATAAATATGTATATATTTAAAATGTACAATGTGATAATTGTGAAATGATTACCACAATCAAGCTAATTAATATATGCACCACCTCACATAGTTACCTTTTTTTGGTAGTGAGAATACTTAAGATCTACTATCTTAGTAAATTTCAGGTATACAATACTGTATTATTAACTATAGACACCATGCTATATATTAGATTCCCAAAAGTTATTCATATTGTAACTAAAATTTTGTACCTTTTGACCAATATCTCCCCAATTTACCCAAACCCCAGCCCTTGGCAAGCACCATTCTGCTGTCTGCTTTTGTGAATTTGACATTTTTAGATTCCACATAAAAGTGAGATCATATATGTCTTTTGATGGATGAACTGACAAAGACAATGTAGTATATATACAAATGGAATATTATTTGGCCATAAAAAAAGAAGCAAGTCCTGCCATTTGCAACAACATAAATGAACCTGGAGGACATTATGCTAAATGAAATAAGCAAGACACAGATAGTCAAATTATTTTTGACAAGGTGCCAAGATCATTCAATAGGGAAAGACAGTCTTTGCAACAACCGGTATTGGAAAAACCGGTTATCCACATGCGAAAGAATGTAGTTTAACCCTTACCTTACACCATATACAAAAATTAACTCTAAATGGATCAAAGACATAAAAGTAAGAGCTAAATTGTAAAGCTCATAGTAAAAAACATAGGGGGAAAAACTTCATAGCTGTGAATTTGGCAATGATTTTTTGGACATGCCTCCAAAAGCACAGACAATAAAAGAAAAAATAGATAAATTGGATTCATCAAAATTAAACATTTGGGGCGCCAAAATATATACTGTCAACAGAATGAAAAGAAATTGAAAGAATTGGAGAAAATATTTGCAAATCATATATTGGATTAGAGGTTCATATCTAGAATATATAAAAAAGACTTTCACAACTCAACAACAAAAACAAATTACCCAATTAAAAAATGGGCAAAATCTTGAATAGACAATTCCCTAAATAAGAAATACAAGTGAATCCGCACCATCACTAGTCGTTATGTAAATGGAGATCAAAACCACAGTAAGATACCACCTCACACCTATTAGGATGTCTACTATCAAGAAAGAAAGCAAGAGAGAGAGAAAGAGGGAGAGAGAGAGAGAGAGAGAGAGAGAGAAGAAAAGAAGAAGGAGGAGGAGGAGGAGGAGGAGGAGGAGGAGGAGGAAGAGGAGGAAGAGGAAGGAGGAAAGAAGGAAGGAAGGAAGGAAGAAAAGACGGAAGGAAGGAAAAGGAAGTGGAGAAATTGGAACACTTGGGCATTGTTGGTGGGAATGTAAAATGGTGCCGTCACTGTGAAAAACAATATGGAAGTTTCTCAAAATATTAAACATGAAATTACCATATGATCTAGCAATTCCACTTCTAAGTATATATCCAAAAGAATATTTTTTAAAAAAGGGAATCAAACAAATATTTATATACCAGTGCATAGCAGCATTATTCACAATAGCCAAAGGGTGGAAACGAGCCAATGTCAACTGATGGGTGAATGATAAACAAAATATGATATAGACATACGAATGGAATACTATTCAGCCTTAAAAAAGAATAAAATTCTGTTACATGTTTTACATAGATAAACCTTAAAAATATTATGCTAAGTGAAATGAGCCAGACACAAAAGGACAAATATTGTATAAGGTGTGATCACAAAATACGGTGAGTGCTGCTGCCGAGTGCCGTCCAATGGAAATGCAGGGATCTTCAATACAGGAAGCAGCGTGTCAGACCTTAGTAACAGTGTGTGACAGGTTTCAACTTGTTTAGTAGTCAGTGGGGTGCGAGCTACAGTTGAGAGAAGGTGTGTTTTAGAGTGTGCTGTAAATCACGGATCACAAACATGCATTAACATGAAATGGGCAAATGGTTTCATCCTCCATCATCACATCGCTTCTGGTACAGAAATTTCTGTCAAATAAAAACATTACGGTGTGTCCTCATACACCTTATTCACCAGATCTGGCACCATGTGACTTCTGGCTCTTCCTCAAAGTCAAAATGACCATGAAAGGTAAATGTTTTGAATCAATTCAGGACATCGAGGCAGCCATGACAGCACAATTAAAGACACTCATGAAAGAGGACTTCCAGAACTGCTTCAGAAAGTAGCAAGAATGATGGGATAAGTGTGTTTGAAGAGAAGTATTTTGAGGGGGATTAATGGCAATGTGTCTTTTACTGTAATAATTTTTTTTATTTAAACATTCACTGTATTGTTTGATCACACCTCATATGATTCCATTTATATGAAGTACTAGAGCAGTCAAATTCATAGACTCAAAAGTAGAATAGTGGTATCAGGGGCTAGGGAGAGGGGAAAACGGGGAGTTATTGTTTGATAGGTACAGAGTTTCAGTTTGGGATGATGAAAAAGTTCTAGAGATGAACATGTGAGTTTATTTAATGCCACTGAATTGTACGCTTAAAAATGGCTAAATGATTAATTTTATGTTATGTATATTTTACCACAATTATACATATGAAAGACATGTAACATTAACTAGTCCTCAGTAACTTTGAAATCAAGCTGGACATGTTGTCAGTTCACCAACTTGAGGCAAGGAATATTCCTTGATTAGGTACCATTTCTGCCCCTTGGGTTTGGTTCTCCAATTCCTCTGGGCTTTTGGCTGTACCTTGACAAGAAATGGAATATTTGCAGCTTTTTCACTCTGTTTATAGAAATTTGGAAGTCGAGAAGCTTCTTTTCACTATGAACTGCTCTGTCCTCTTTAGTCCAAGTTGGTGATATTTTCACTAATACAATCCTCTTAAAAACTCTGTGGGTTTTTTATAAATTTTATTTGGTTTATTCTGTGCCTCAAAGCTATAATCATAATAAATTCTGAGGCAGATTATCTCTGCTGAGAGACGTTTCCTTAAGATTTTTAGAAGCTCTTTTGTTTAGCTGAAAGGGTTGACCAATCACCACTTTAAATCTTTCTGAGATTTAAACAAAGAGTATTTTGTCTAATCTTTTGTGTATTTCAATATACTCTTGATTTAATTTTGACCCTAAGAACACTTTTACTGGAAATACTCTAGATTTGTTTTTTTCCATGAAGCCATTTCTTACTTTGAAAATATTTTTGCCAGCTGGAAAAAATGTCCTGAGTTCTCTATATTTCTTCTAAATTGTGCTTAAAACTAAACAGTCCACTTTTTATCTCAATTTACTCTCACAACATTTAGTATATGTTTCTAAAAGAGACTAATTTGTGTTTTTAAACAGTCTGCCTGGAAATATTCTTAGCTAGATTCAAAAGTTTTACCTGCTAACGTTACTTTTTCCAAGTTGCGCCTGTGTCAGTCTTGTTCACAATTCTGCTACTACTTATTGTTCCTTTTTTTCCCAGCCTTTAATAGCAATCCCCACACTGAATGTTCACCATTCTTCCAGCTTTCATGACGAGCCTTTTTGCTGCTTGTTCACCATCTCCTTGTTCCCCTTCCAGCCTCCTCTTCGTAGTCTGTCCCAAAGCCTATACTACATATTTTGCGTTTCTGTGATAGTAACAATCCCTTTTAAAACAATCTGTTTTAGTTATCTATTGTTACATAAGAAAACATCCTCAACGTAGTTTCTAAAAACGATAATAATTTATTGCCACTCACAATTCTGTGGGTTGGCTGGGCTCAGCCGGGTGGTTCTGCTCCATGTGGTGTTAACTGAGATTAGTCACGCAGCTGCATGCAGCTTGGGCTGGAACTTCCAGGAAGGCCCCTGTCACACATCTGACATTTGATGCAATCACCGAGGTGGCTCATTCCTCCCCCATATGGCCTCTCTTCTCTTGTAGTCTAGACTAGCTTCTTTATGGAATGGTGTCCGAGTTCCAAAAGAGCAAATGTTAAAGTAAAGCTACCAGGTCTCTTAGAGGCTAAACCTGGAATCAGCACTTTTATTATGTTCTCTCCATCAAAGCTATTCACAAGGCTAGTCCAGTTTCAGTACAGCACAATCTAATGAAAATGATCACTTCTATTATCTCAACTAACTATAGGTTGCAGCTTTACATATAACACAATGGTTGTGTTTTTTTTAACACCATTTACCGTTGTTTATTTTATAAGCTTATTGGAAGAGATCTTTTAGACATATTCGCCCAGGTTTTCATCAACTATAACTATTCGGCACAAGAAAAAAATAAAAGTGAAATAGTTATGCCATTTCCAAACTTCTTTCATTTTCAGAGTCTGACTTGAGAGTCAACATTTATTTTTATCCACACAATATCAACGTCACTAACTAACTAACAAGGAAGCATTGCTTAAAGTGTACTCCATTGTTACATCTGGAATTTTCTTCTGAGCTGCTAACAGGCATTCTTTAAGTTTTATGCTGATATTTTCTTGATTGAATAAGAGGCCATTTAAATGAATTACATCAGCCCCCGTTGCTTTGAGTTTCCTCCCGCGATTCCCCAATTCCTCTTGCCTTGCATTGCATTGCTTGGTCTATGACAGGCGGTCCTACTGTACATATCTCAGGGACAGAATTTTTCACAGCCTCATCCACTTGTGGGTCCCTTCCTTTGTGAGGCCCCACAAATTACTTGGTCTTCATTGTGCAAGAAGATATGGAACTGTGACCATTTGCCAATGTTGAGTAGTTGCTTTTTTTGTCCCATTACTTTATTTCCATGCCTTCTGTCTTCCCTATAACTTTTTCTATCAATGTCAATTCATAGTGTAATCTTTTAAAATATATTTAAATGACAATTTAAAGTGTCCCTACCTTATAAGCTCAATAAGTGTAGTGCTGACAATGCACGTAACTCAGTGGAAGTGATGATGGTGATAACCAACTTCATGCTTGTGCAGCTAAAAGCAACTATGTATTGAATGCTACCTGGCTGATGGTATCAAATGCCATAGATTGTAATGTGCATCTCAATTTCAGAGATGTTTAAATGTAAAAGAAAAAATGTATGTGAGGTATTAATTGAGTTTCTCCTGGGTATCCAGTGATGAGCCAGGGACTATTTGATGGATATATTTAAAAGTTTAATACATAGTGCTTGTCTCAAGAGATTTAACAAAAAGAGTTGTCCAAATGAAATAGGTAACCATGGCAAGTGGCGTAGGATAAATTTTAAAATAAATAGAATAAATAAGGGCTATAGAAATGGCAGGACATGTTAGAGCTTGAAAGGATGTGCATGCTGGAGGCCATTCATAGTATCTCTACCTTATATTATCTTTTCGTACTTTTCCCCCATTTTGTAATTTCTGGTATTTTTTTATTAATGTAGAAAAAGAAATTTTTGCTATATGGAAAATATTAATACTTTGTGAGTTACAAGTTTTTGAAGCACCTTGATCTAGTTTGTGGTTCGTTTTTAAAATTTGTTTAGAAGTCTTTAATTATATAGAAGTTTGCAACTATAGCACAGTAAAACTTGTCTATGTTTTCCTCTTTGACATAATTTGTGTCTTATTATAGAAATACTTTATTGTTGGTAGTCTCTCATCTCTTTTAGAAGTTTTTAGTTTTAGCTTTTCACACTTAGGTTTTTAATATATCTGGAATTTGATTTTGTGCATGGTGTGAGGTAGGGATTTAATTTTTCTTCATATGAACAATTGTCCCAAGAGAGTTTGTCAAAAGCCCATCATTCCCCACACCCTTGATTTGTATGTGCATTCAATTTAGAGAGCACAGTCGAGAGCATTAAACTCTTCTTGAAAAATAGAAATCTTCCTCGAGAACGTAAAATAATAATCAGATTATATTATGTAAATACTAAAATAGGATTGGAATATACTCTCATCTGGTATTTCTTAACCTTTTGATATTAAAAAGTAGATTCTCTCTCTAAAAGGAAAAAATGTACACGTACATTAAAAATGTTGCATGTCATTTATTTCAAGAGTTTACAGACCACTTGAAGCTTATCCACAGGCCCCTTCCCCCTCAATTTAGAGTGGGGAAGTTGAGGGAATGTTGACATGTTACTCAAAAACTCACAGGTTCCTTGTTAGAGACACATGGAGAATCCAGGTCCCCTAGTCTCTACTCTGTGTCATTCCATATTTATAGCTGAGCTGTTAAAGTAGAACAAACACAAGTAGAACAAACACCACAAATGTATGATCATATGCTCAAAATAATCAAAAAATTATAGGCAAAGCATCCAAAACACTAGCATGACTTTATTCCTGATCTAACTCTAACAGTTAATTGTAGATGACAGATGAAACTGTATAGTGTAGAGAACAAATTAAATTTGAGACAAGGAATTAACTTAATTTGTTTATTAGTTCTGTTGCACATTTAGCCAGAAGGCTTCTAGTAGTAAGTTATTTCTAGATTGATTTATGGCTTTGGCACCTTATAATCATTGGAAGACCTAATTTGTTTGTTGTATGCAAATTACCTAGGTGAGCTTATTAAAGATAAGGTTGGACTGGTATCAAATGTAATTCAGGACAAGCCAAGAAGTATTAGGGTGCTTTGTGATTGATTGAGCCGGGAAGTTGAAAGTCAGCAACTAGACAGATTGATGTGTTCAGCAGGACATTTTGTATCAAAAGCCATCACACACAGTATATAGAAAGCTCAGTTAATAAATTAACCAAGAAAAGAATGATCTGACTTTGAAGGGATAAAATGATAGAAGCTTCATCCAGGATATTAGAGAAATTTGGGATTAAAGGTATTTTCCCTTTGAAGATGGTAAAAAACAAATTAAAGGCTATGGAAATGAATACAGTTGGTCAGTAATTAAAGATTGATGTTTATGACAAATAAACTGGTGGTTTTGGTGATGTCAGTCATGGTATTTCTCTAGCTTCATCATGCTGGGGAAGAGTCAAATACTCTACTCTTGGCTTAGCCCAAACTGCCAAATCCACAAAGCTCTAGTTCCCTTCCAAGCTGAATCGATGTGAGACTGTACCCTGAGAAGACCCTTGGCCTCTGTGACTTCTGAAATAGTTTCCAATTATTCCAGTGAATGTGGGTCACTGAAAGAATGAAGCTGTATCTCTAGGGAAGTGGTTTTGTGGACTTGACAACCCTGTCTCTCTGAGCCATTCATTAGGCTTGCTCTTGGGCAAGCAGCCTCTACATCTTCTATAAGACAAGGGGCTTAAATGTCTTCCCTCCCATGGGAATAAATTGCATTACACCATTTTTGTGGTTCTTTGTCTCATTTTAATTTTGTTATTCCCAGCATTCTACCCCATCAGGGAGTGAATCTCAGCCATCCTTTCTTTCCCTCGCACAGTATTCTTTCTCCTCTACCCCTACTCCTTTCACTTTTCTCCTGCCTCTTAAGAATTCTCCCCGTTACCTGCTTTCACTACCACGACTCAATAGTCTTCTTGCTCCACAGTTTCACTGGAAACTTCTGCTCAAGTCCTCTGTGTTTCACTTTGAGGCCTTTGTTAGAAATTAGTAGTAACAGTAGTGCTCACAGTAGTAGTGGAAGTAGTGGTAGGGGTACAGTAGTAATAGGAGGGGTCTTTGTTTTTTTTGTGGGGGTGTGCAGCAGTAACGTGTTCCACACGCTTTTTCGTTGTTATCCCTTTGATCTTTCCAAAAATGACTCTCACAAATCTTTGGAGGATTAGCCCCCAATTAATAAACTAACATTTATTGAGAACAAACGAAGTCACTAGGGAGCCTAGAAACGCCTGAAGCCCCCAACCTGAAAGAGCTCCCAAAGAACTCATTAAAAAGCCGATGGACCGAGAACCAAACAAGTGAGCAGACCTCAGTGCTGTAAAATCTTAAAGAAAGTAGAGGCAATATCCTGGGGTAGTCAGAGAGGCTTCTAGGAGGTGGTGGAACTCTGTCACGCATTGGAGATGGAACTGGGCATTCCTGATAAGGGGGATACAATGAGGAAAGGCACAGATATGATGGAAAGGGCCAGAAAAAAATGGAGAAGGTAAACCAAAGTTCCAGTTTCATCATTAGTGGAAATTACATAAGATATGATATGAATATAAGTTCTTTCTAATAAAGCCATCTATATATGTATATAATAAAGCCATATATATATACATATATATATATATGTGTGTATATATATATATATATATATATATATGTATGTATATAAAATCTGTCAACAGTTTAGTTGTATAGCAAATGCTATTATTTTGGACTCAAGAATTTTTCAACTCAAGGATCCAGATAATTATTTCTGGAAAAATTATACAACACACCATATTCACTTTATGTTCTCTTCCTAGAATCCTCATTAAACCAGTGTTGGAACTTTTCAATATAAGCCCTGTGTCTTTTAACTTCTTTCTACTTTGTATCTCTTTAGCTCTTTGTGTTATATTTTAAGTGATTTCTCAGATCTGGCTTCAAATTCACTAATTCTTTGTATGTGTGTGTCAGCCATATATGGTCTACTGTTTAGTACATCTATTGAAACTTTTTAAATTTCAATTACTTTTCTTTATTTCTAGTGTTTCACTTTTTTGTCCAACTATTTCTACTCTTTTTTTCATGATACCCCATTATTACCTTACAGATTTAATCTTTTATCTTTTTGAATATTTTAAACATAAAGTCCCTTTCGTCTTTCTTATTATATATCATTTGGGGTTGTGATCTTTCTTCATCATCGTTTGCACTATAAGTCATACGTTGTTGTATTTCATCATGTGCTATGTAATCCTCATCCATTATTTCAGCAACAGGAATTATCATCTGTGGGGGGAGGGGTGTCATGTGTTCACATGTTTATACTGGCAGACCTGTGGGATGGCTTTTCTGTTCGTTAGCCCAAAGATATAAAGATTTACCACTTTAAAACCAGTTTTTATGTCTATTTCTTAATTCTCGGGCCTTCAAAATATAGTTAGGCTGAGTATTAGGCCCTCACATTCTAAATTATTAGTATATGCTTGAGACTTGAAGTTTTCCTGATGTTTTCCAGCGGTCCTACTTGCAGAGAGTTGCAATCTTAATTCTATTCCTGAATGGTTCCTATTTTTAGTCACCATATAGGTGTGCCTTTAAAACACAAGAAGCATTCATTGTCTCTCATGAATCTGTGGGTTGACTGGGCTTAACCAAGTGGTTCTTCTGCTCCAGGTGGTGTCAGCTGGGGCTGCAGTTACCTGGAGTCTTGATCAATTGGTACATCTGAGAGGACTCACTCACATATCTAATGCTTTTGTGGTGTCATCTGGAAGACTGGGCTCAGAGGCATGGCTCTTTGTCTCAATGTGGTATTAGCAAAGGCTGCAGTTATCTGGAGTCTTGGCTGGATCAGAACATCCTAGAAGGCTCATTTATTTGGCTGGACATCAGTGTTGGCTATCAGCAGAGAGTAGAGCTGGGCTGTTGATCAAAGTTTTTCTCCATGTGGTCTCACCATGTGGCTTGGGCTTCCCACAGCATGGCAGCTGGGTTCCAAGAGAGGAAGTTCTAAATGACAAGGGTGGAAGCTACAGATCCCTTGAAGCCCAGTCCCAAAGATTCATTATGACACATTCTGTTGATCAAAACAGGCCAGAGGGCTAGCCCATGTTAAAGATAAGGGAAACAGATTCTACCTCTCTATGGCAAGAGTGAAAATTTGATGGTCACCTTTAAGCTACCTCAGGTCTTATAGCAAAGACATTCAAACTAGCTTCTTATGGATGTTTGTTGTTCATTCTTATATAATAGGTCCAAAGATAGGCTATCCAGGAGTTGATGCCAGCTTTATAATATCTCTGATTACAGAGTGGTTGCAAAAACACCAGCCATCATCACCAAGTTTCAGGCAAAAATAAGAGGATAAAGCAAACAGACAAAATGGATCTAACAGCTAAGTCAGCCCCTTTAAAGAGCTTTTCTAATCCTCCCATGACTGCTGCTTACACGTCATTGACTTCCCAATCTGCCCTGGAAGCTAGAATAGTAACGTAATATAGAAAGCATACTCTCTGTCAGAGATATTTTAAAACGTGTCCTGTTTAACAGGAGGTAGATCTGAGCTAAATGAAGGAAGGCAGTAGGATCCCAAACAAATCTAATTCAGATTTTTTATTTTCCCACTACCACCCTCTTGCTTGCGCTTAGCAAGGACTGACTGGCACCGTGAGAATGTGTTTGTGGCAGGTTGATGTTTGCGGTCTATTGAGATAGATATGTAGAACATTATCTTAATAACAAGGGGCATGCTTTAACCTGCAGGCAACTGACATGCTGGTTGTAGGGTACTATTTAAAGAAGGATTTCAGTGCTCCTTATTAATAAAGGTCTATTTGCAAGCCTAATTACAACCTTGCCAAATAACAGAGTTGACTTCTGTGCCGTTTCCTCTTCAGTCTAAACTAGAGATGTTCTTGATAGGTTGGTTTGAGAAGTTAGACCAGTTTGTGTTAAGGGCCCCTGCTGTGCATTTTGTTCTCCTGCCTCACTCCCTTATGCTACTAAGCTCAGTGGTTACAGAGGATCAAGAATCCCTCTTAATGGAGAAACTCATTCAGCTATAAGTGGTCTACACCGAAAACAGCTTTATCTTCTAGGCTTCTTGTAGGAATGTGGTTTTATGAGGAGGATACTGGTCAAAGCCATGCTTGACTTTCTACAAGATGACTCTTCCATTGTGGTATTATAGACACCATACCTAGTCTATGAGGCAGAAGGTTTTACAGGCACCCTTTGTAGACAAAGTCCCCTCCTCTTATATATAAGGCCAGGCTCAGGCTGTATAACACAATAACAGCGGGGTATATCTAATGAGGGTGCCACACTGCTGCTCATTCTACATTTGCAAGGGACAGCAAATGACAACGCATGAGCTAGCTTGGTTTTGTAAATAAAGTTTTACTGGAACACAGTAACACTCATTAATTTATGTCTGTCTATGGCTGCTTTCATGCTACTAGGCAGAGGTGAGCAGTAGCCACAGAGACCAAAATTATTTACTATAGACAATCTGAACTGTTTACCACGTTGAGATTGCTCCTCTCTGCTGTCCAAGGCACAACTGGTTTCCTCTAAGGCTCTGGTTTTCAGTGGGGCAATTTTGCTTCCCAGGGAACATTTGGCAATGTCTGGTGACATTCGTGGTCAAAACAATTGGGGGTGCGTAGTGGAGGTAATTGCTACTAACAGCTAATGGGTAGTGGACAGGGACACTGCTAAACATCCTGTGATGTACAGACTAGCCCATCACCACAGAGAATTATTTAATCCCAAATGTTAATAGTAGCAAAATTGAGAAAACTTGCTACATGGAAATGGATGTTCTATAAGACTATTATTATTTTTCATTCAGTTATTCAACAAATATTTATTGAATGGGTTCTATGTACCAGGTATGTACTGAGTTATATATAAATATATACAAGTACACATATATATTTAACCCACATGACAGCTCACAAAGTTGATACTCTTTATATTATTATTATTCCCATTTACAAATAAGAAATCTGAAGTCCAAACAGCTTAATTTACCTAATTCATCTAATTAGTAGTGAAAGGGGACTTTAATGCTGTGCTTGACAAGTGCTCTATACTTTGATAAACATGGATGTTAATGGAAAAAGCAATTTGAAGCAAGCCAGATCTGCATTCAAATTTTGGCTCTTCTACTTACATGCATGTGAAATGGTGACAGTATCTTCTCTGAAGAAGGCTGTGAAGATTGAATGAAATAATGTGCTGAAAGCACTCTATGACAGAGCCTCTAATAGTGCATGCAACAAAAATACTAGCTCCAATTATTTCATTTCAGTCCTTCATATAAATGTCGCAGACATCTGGAGACCACCTCATCCAGTCACATGCTAGAATTCTGAGCGCTGAAACAAGAAAAAAAAAGTGTCATTTCTTTACCAAAACGGGAGCAGATTTTTGCAATTATTTCAGCCCCACAGAGAATGTGGCCTCTTCCTCAAATGGCAGGACCCCTTCTTTAAAGCAGGATCTGGAGTGAGGATAGGCTGCTTCCTCTAAGGGCCTATTGCACGCCTATCCAGCACAGCTTCTTCCTTCAGAGCTGCTGGGGTGGGATTGACCCCAGAGTGACAGACTGTCAGGCAGCAAAGCGCATGGCCTAATCTCCGATCCTGCACAGCCTTGCTCCAAATACTCCCGCCGAGCACTCACAACTGTCAAAAAGGTTTTCTCCTGATGGGAGAACACAGTTTCACATTTTCAGAGTTCAGGCATAAATGCACAAGGCAGCAGGAGATGCAGAGCCAGCTGCACTGAGAGAGAAACTTCACAGAGCATGAGCCGACAGGACACTCTCCCTCGTCTTTAACCTTTTTTGTTTCTCTTTTTGCCTCAAGGCTTGACACTTTACAAAGTTAAGTCTATTGCTTTGGCCCTATTACTTACAGAAAAATAGAACAGCTTTGGCTCTGGGGTAATTCTAGCATCACAAGCTGGGCCCCAGCTTGTGGAAGAAGAATTTACCAGGGCTTTTCTCCTCAGTTTGACTCTGGTCTCCTCTTCCAGTATTTCCCCTCCTCTGATGGGCCCTTCTTGGCTCACTCACACCATAATTGTCCAGTATTCTGCTACATAGCTCTGTGCTTAATTCACAAATACAAAAAGATAACCAAGGATCAGCAGATGTCTGAGGAAACCAGCAGTACAGAAGGGAAGGACCACAGAATACCTGACTTCAGAGGAAAGGCAGATTTTAAGATTAATAATAAAAATATACTCAAAGAAACTTACAAAACAAGAATAGGCTACTACTAAATTAGGAGTTCAGTAAAATAATTTTTAAAATAAATATTAGAAATTAAAAATAAAATGGCCTAAATAAAAACAAATCCAAAGTGTTAAAAGAAATTGTTTGGGAAAGCTACTAAAATGTATAGCAACAGAACAAAGAAATAGAAATATGAGATTTTTAATAAGTAAGAAACATAGAGGAATAATCCAGGAAATCAATATCTACTTAACAGGTATTCCAGGTATTCCAAAATACTTAATAGGTATTTCAAAAAGAAAAGAGAACATGAAGTGAAAAAATAATCAATGAAAGAATAGAAGATAAATTTTCCAGAACTAAAGAAAGATATTGAGTCAAATTGACTGCATGCTGCAAGACAATGGAGCAATGCCTTCAGTGTTCTGAAGGAAAATGATACTGAAACTAGAATTCTATACCCAGAAAAACTATCAATGAAGACTGCACATAGATATACTCACATATAAGGCCATAAAATTTATGAAACCACACACTATTTATGAAAAAAAAATGTCACTTGAGGATGTACTTCAGTACATGAAAGAGGAATCATGGGCTCTAAGAAACAAGGAAACTACTACAAAGTGCAATTAAAGCAATATCAGCTTGACATAAACTAGAACCAACAATTGGAGGACCCCAAGGAAAGTTTCTTCAAAAAAATTTTTTTTATTTAAGAAATATTATAATTTAGTAGAAGATGAAAGATGAAAATACAATGCTAAAATGGTAGAGCTTATTTTCTCAAAAAGGAAAAACAATACAAATATAAGCTCCAGTAAAAATTTAAAAAAAACATAAGTCATGAATCAAAAGCAAAGCACACTAAATTATGGCATTAATATAAGCAGTTTAAGGCATATTTTAAAAAAACAGAATCCCATTGACCTTGACACTTGGAACATTCTCCTATAAGCAGCACAAGTTTGATGACATAAAATTACATTTATTTTTTCATGGATCTAATCACATTATTTAGTTCTGTAGTAAACAACTTAACATATAATTGTAATTACAGAACAAAATATTAATGCAAAACCTTGGTAATATAAAAAAATAATAATGTTGATGGAGGATGGAAAGTGAAGCAGGGGAAGAAAAAATGGAAAATAACATAGAGGTAATAGTTTATTTCTGAATAGTCATGAATCAAGGGGTAGTGTATAAAACAGAACCAAAAGTTAAGGTTTCAGTATACTAATAAATGTCTTAAAGATCATCAATACAACCAAAAGTAACAACTTAATGAACAAATTCAGGGGAGACATAGAAAGGAAGGCAAAGTTAGGTGAGTTAAATTCTTTATCTTTCATGGAGGGAGTCTATAAATCAGGAACTAGGGGTCTATTATTCAGAATTATTGTGGGAACCAACAGAAAAATCAAAAACCTCTGGGAAATGAGACTGGGGGTAGAAAGACCATTATTATCTTAATTATTAATAGTTTGTACTATAACAATTATCCTTTTTCCTAGGTATATTATTTCTATATTTATATAATTTATAAAATGAAGAGTAACAAAAAGTAAGTACATTTCCTAAGAAGTAAATTTGGAGACATTCTGATTTAGCGCAAAGCATTGGATTGCTTAGAATAGCTTTACTCACATATTTAAAGCTCAAGATATATTTTAACTAAAGTTGTAATAATAACGTGGTAACGAACAAGATAAAACTAAAATTATGCTAAACTAAGCTCAGGAGCTCAAGTAGGTCCAATTGCATAGCAAGCACTAACACCAGCATTTGCAAAATTATATAAGAAGCTTATTCATTCTATAACTGGGTTATGGAACACTGGCAAACAAGAAATTATGAACCTCAGTGTTAGACCCAGACGACAACTTAAGTACATAACATGTATCAGACTAAGCATTATTCTTTGTTGCCATCAACAGCAGGCACCTCAGTCCCAGTAACATTCAACTGTTTCCATCCACTGATCCGCTAATGTCCAGATTTATATAACAGGTATTTAATGTTCTTTACCATCTGACAGAACTCACCCCCTCCAAACTCATCTCCTACTATTTCCGCTGTGAGCTGGAGGTAAAACTAAACCAAAGCGTCTGCAGTCAGAGTCAGGGGCACTACAAGGACACAAGTGAGACACAAGTAAGGCTTCTTTTTATTTTATTTATTTATTTTTTTTTTAGTCTTTTTTAGTGACCAGATTATTTTTTTAAATACCGCTCCCCACGAAGAGCTTCTTGGAGAAATGGATGATCCCAGGTTTAGGGCAGATAATGTAAAAAGTGAGCCAGGCACATCTTGCCACACCATTTATTTTCTCTTACATGGAAAATTTTAGTCCCTAATAACATTGGCATAACTTATGATACCCATTAAACAGTTTCCAAATTGTACCACCAGCATTACTTCTACATGAAAACACTGAGCGAAGTCAATTCTATTGGTTTTTAGAATATATATTCAATGCATGCTCACTAATAGGACTGTGTTCAAACATCCCTTGGGATGATTATTTTCTTTAGTTTTAGATACGATTAGATTAATTTGTTTTACTTTATTTTCAACTTTAATGTTTACTTTTTCTTAATTTGATTAAGACATTTACAAAATTCAAAAGTAAAACTACACAAAAAGATATGTTCATGGTCGTCTAGTTCCCATCCTATACCCTCCACATCTTTCCTCTACCCTGTCCCAAAGATATTTTTTTTTTTGGTTACTTTCTGGTTTACCCTTTCAGTGTTTCTTATGAAATAGCTAGAATACTACTATCCCACATTTTGTGTTATTCAGTTAACAATATACCATAGAAATCAATTCATACCAATTCAAAGAGACATTGAGAGATAACTTCTCGGAGTCTTTTCTATAGTAACATTAATGTTTTAAAATGCTAGTGTGTGTGTGTGTGTGTGTGTGTGTGTGTGTGTGTGTACACACTTACTGGCGGTGCCAAAAATGTATACAAGTGGACGCTTTGGTCATTGTTGCTCAAGCAGTAGTTCGCCATAATCAGAAGTGTCTGGACACTGATGGTAACCACTTTGAGCACCTCTTGTCATTGCAGAAGTCAAACGTGACTTGTATTCATCTTTTGTTATCGGTACATATTGAGTATTACAATTTTAATACAGTTTTTTCCTTTCTTAAGCTGTGTATACCTTTTTGGCACCATATATATATATATATATATATCAGGCCCTTTTTAGCTTTTTAGTTGTATCCTGAGGACACATAAGGTTTTCAGTGGAGCCATTTTTTCCTTAAGCCACGGCTGAGAACCCTCCACTCTGCCCATATGGTCCATTCACTATAGGTCAAGCTCATCTCAACCTCTATATCCGTGCTCACACCATTCCTCAAGCTTGGGATGTGATCCTCCTTCTTCTCCATTTGCCCTACATTTAAGGCAAAACCAAATTGAAATCCTCACTCCTCATGAAAATTGACCTAGGCTTCTTCCCTCCAAGGGAACTGTGCCTTTGAATCCCAGTGTTTAACATGATGGCCAGCACATAGAAAATTTTCAGTAAATGTTGACGATAATGTAAGGGTAATGTAGAAAGAAGATAGGTTTGGGAGTCTGATAAGTTCTTAGATCACATGCTACCTTGGCTATTTGGTAACTGCATTAGTTATCTACTGCTGTGTAACAAATTACCCCCAAATATAGCCGATTAAAATAACATAGATATATTATCTCACAGTTTTTGTGGGTCAGAAATTTGGCACAACTTCACTGGATGCCTCTGGTTCAGGGTTTTTCACAGGCTGCATTCAAGGTGTTGGCTGGGGTTGTAGTCTCATCTGAAGGCTCAACTGAGGAAGCCAACTTCTAAGTTCACTCATGGATTGTGGGATGAATTTAGTTCCTTGTGGTTTTTGGACTGAGTCCTCAGTTTCTCATAAGCTGTTAACTGGAGGCTTCCCTCAGCTCCTTGTCACATGCGCTTTTCCACAGAGCATTTCACAACATGACAGTTGCTTTATCAGGTGAGCAAACAAGTAGATAAGAGATAACACCAGAGAGAGAGAAGATGCAAATCACTGTTTTTTATAACCTAATTTGGAAGTGATATTCCATCGCTTTTTCCATGTTATGTTCCTTAGATGAAAGTCATCGGTCCGGCCTACATTTGAAAGGATAGGGTTACACAGGACCTGAATACCAGGAAGGGGATCATCGGGAGGCCTGTCAGAAGCTGTGCTCCACAGAAACTTTTTAACCTTTGGCACATTATGCTAGCTCTCATTCCTCGCCTCCAGTTTGGGAATAATAACAGCAATGTTGCAGTGTTATTGTAAGAAACTAAAAATAATACATATAAGTCACTTGGCACTAGTGAGAGCTCAATATACAGTAACCACTACAGCAATATTAACGATGCTGTCTGGCCAGCCACAACTTTCCTATCCCCTCCACCCAGCCTTCACTCTTGTGCTTCTTCTTCTCCTTAGAACTCAAGTATCTTCACTTCTTTCCCTCCCCAATATGCAACATGCCTCAAGTGACCCATGTGATCAGACAGTTTCTAAGATAAAATGTGTTTTTGCAGCTTGGATTTGCCAGTTCGGTTTTCTAAAATTAGATGTTTATTCTCATGATTTCCTATTCACCAGCATCCTACGAAATACTGATTTACAAACTAGAATGGTCTTTCTTTTTCTTATAAACTTAGAAAATTGATCCGTTATAAATCTGCTAGAGAGCGCATGGTTTTGTAAGATATGTTGTATTTCACAATTATGAGATATTGTAGGAGACTTTTGCTAAGTTGTTTTTGTTTTTGTTTTCATTATAGCAATAAATTTTCCTGTCAAGTCTCAGCCGTTTACTCGTTAGAGTCAGGAGACGCTCTCAAGAAACACATATCTAAAGGAAGAAATCCTCCTAGCCAAGATTTAAGGAAACCTCTACTATCACCTGTATAAATCCATTCTAATGTGTTCTAATATACTTTGCTTATGAAACATATAAGAAGCTATCTCCATTCCAATTATTTTTTTCTGGTCTCTTATGAATCAGAGTATTGACTTGGAGAGTTAAGATAGTCCACTCACATGACCTTTCCAAACCCAATTTCCCATCTATAAAATGGGCCTCCTATTCTCATGACCTGTCTTGTCATTTGATCTCCCTTACAGGACAAACAGGGCATGGGCAATGGCCTAGGCATACCTGGGAGGGGTCCCAAGACAACCGGCAGTGGAATAAAGGTGCCATGTCTCTTTTAACTGTGGTCAGAGAGACTGATTTTGAAAAAAAAATCAGCTGAAGAGGGTAAATATCAAATTAGAGATTAACAGACAGAATTGAATTCCTAATCCTTGGAGATGGGGAAAAGAAGGGAAGTCCAGATGCAAAACCCACATGAAAGCATGAAAGACAACAAGGAATTCAAAAAAAGAAAAAAAGAAAAAAGAAAAAGGAAAGATAAGTTAGTTCTAGGAAACAAAAATGGCTTGGAGCTGAAGAACTGGGCAATGATTTTCTCCCCTTTCCTTAGCTCCATGGGGGCCTTCTGGAAGCATTTAAAAGGAAAATCCTTGGAACAGACACCTACCACCTGTGGCTATTGGAAAGCTATATATCATTTAGATATGACTGGGTGAAAAAAAAAAATGCCTTAGAAGGAAACATCTTGACTAACAGCAAAGTGTAAAATTATTTCATTTTGCTCTGCATTTTTGGAAACAATTGACTTCGAGCTTCCATAACTTCATGGCTTAAAGTCTCCATCACAGTTGTTGAAGAAATTCTTCATGTTCTCCGCTATGACACTGGGAGTTTTGCAGCCATGAATGGACACAAAAAGATGTCAATCATATCCAGTAATGAAAAGCTCATTTCTTACTCCCTATTGTGAAGGCAGTGCCTTTGTGATATTCATTGTGTGCGTCTGTGTTCAAGCTCATTTACCTTCACATACAGAATATCTATTTTATATTAAAAGTTTAGACTATAGTCACCCCAGATCATACCTAATGCATTAGAATTATATTACCATTATCCTCTATTAAATCTGTGACAACATTGTAATATCTATGTCAGAAATAATGAAGAGATTAATGTGGAGTAAGAGATCCTGGTGTCACTTCCTTCTGCTTTTCGACATCAAATATTATTGGCACTAAAGACTAGTCTCTGTCAGCCAGTGAGAACGGGGATTCTGACAATGGAGAATCCATCGAGAGATGTGAGGGGAATTTTCCAAGTCATGAAGACAGCTGCTGAAGTGATAATTGAATAAAAGTGAAAGTCCTTCCTTTCTCTCCCCTTCTAGAAAGATCTATATTTATTCCCTTAACTTCACAGAACATACGCTCCTCAGGGGGTGGTGATATATGCTGAGGAGAGCTTATTTGAAGTGGTTCTTCCACAGCTGGATTTACGGATGGATACAATAAAGACACTTGAGGAAAAGGAAAGTCAGCACTAAACATGCTGGTCCCAGATTGTGAAGCAGCAGCCCTTCAGATTTAAGGGGCTAGAAATTATCTCCCCTACTGCTCTGCTCCCCCTCCCACCTGCTGGGCCTAAAGAGGAAAACAGAGTGGCAGAAATAATTCATCCATCCACTCAGCAATATGCGTTGAGCAGTGTATCATCATTCTTTACTTCATAAAACACTTTATATTTTATATATTTGATGACATCATTTCATCCTAATTACAAAATAAGAAGAGCAAATGTTATTGTTCCCATTTTACAGATGAAGAAACTTAAGCCTCAGAATGATGTGTGTATATCTACGTAGCTATTACACAGCAGAATAGACTTATGAACTCAGAGTTTGAGCTTCATTCCATAGTCAGTCAGGACCAGGGATGGATTTAAAGTGGGAGTACTGGAGTGGAGTTTTGTTTCAAAAGCTGCCCCTGGTTGTAGAATGGAGAACAAGTGTGAGGGAAGAAAGACACGACGTATAAAGACTGGAGGCTGCTATAGTCATCCAAGCAAATAGAGACTGTGACCTGAACTAACAAAAGAGAATCAACTGCAGATATATTTAGAGAATGCATAGTGACTAGTTAAATGCTGGAAATTGGAGAGTGAAGCAACAAGAGCTATTGAGGATACTTGCGTCTGTCATTTAAACAACTAGATGTGTGGTTGTCATGTGGGGTGTCATGCGGGGCCTCTGGTCCCGCTCCCCACATAAGAACTCAGGACATGGTGAGGCCAAAAAGGAACACCCACGGAGCCATAGGTAGGGGAGTCACACCACTATATTCTCGCTGGCGGCTGGGATGGAGACACAGGAAGCAGGAGCCACACTAACCGCAACCTGCTGTCCTATTCTCTCTGCTAACCAACCTCACTTGCTAGCTGCAATCCGCCGTCCTAACTGCAATCCGCTCTTGCTGGCTCAGCCACCATCCTCTTGCTAGCCCCCATTTGCTGCTAGTGTAGCCACGGCAGTTGTATTAGTGGCCAGTGGCTCACTGGTTATAGCTGACGACCAACTAGCCACAGCTGATGGCCATCCAATCACAGTTGATGGCCATTTACTACCCGAGTGAGCACCTTTCCACGTGAGGCCGAGAGCCTGGAAACTACACTCCTGGCTCTGTCCCCACAGCCTGGTAATGTCATTTTCTGAGATGGAGAACATAGGAGGAGGAGCAGGTTAGGGGAGGAGAGGGAGAGTTTTAAGCCCCATTGCACATCGTGTGAGGAAACAAGTAGAAAATCGTTTATCAGAGGTGGGTACGTGGTTCTCGAGCTCAGAGGAGGCATCCTGCTTCAGTTGAGATTTGATAGCACTGAATATTCTAGGAGCAAAAAGCCTAGATGTGTGTAGCAGGAGACTTTCTAGGGAGTGAAAGAGGTGGAAATCAGACTGCAGGAAGTAGGGAGTAAATGGGACGAGGCCGGGGCAGACAACATTCTGAGAAAAAGTATGACTGTGAAGAAATAGAAAAAGAGCTGTGGCTGGAAGGAGCGTGGGGTACTGGGAGAGTTACTGTATTTTTTTTCAGGAAAGAGTTTGTTTAAATGTTGATAAGAAGGATGCAATTGAGAGGGAGAGATTAAAGGCACAGGCAAGAGTGTCAGTAACAAGACAAAGAATCTAAAAGAGCCTAGAGAATCAGTCAAGGAATTAAAGAGACACTGGGCCATATATTTTTCCAGCCAGAAGTTGCCTACATATTACCCTTTCTGCCCACAGCAGGAATAGTAAACACTGGCTGCAGTGAGGCCAAGGAAAAGGCAGTTCTTGGCATTGACTTTGCTCAGGAAAATATGCCCATTACAGATATATTAGCCAGTTGGTAAATTGTGAGACATGTGGAGAAGAAAGAGTGGCATCCTTTGCAAACATGATGGGTTTGTTTCTGAGTCTGTTCAGGCTGCTACAACAAAATAGACTGGGTAGCTTATAAACAACAGAAATTGATTTCTTGCCATTCTGGAGGCTGGGAGTCCAAGATCGAGATGCCTGTAGATGCAACATCTGCTGAGAACTCTCTTCCTGGTCCATGGACGACAGTCTTCTCCCTGTGTCCTCACATGGTGGAAGGGACAAGCATGCTCTCTGGGGTCTTTTTTATAAGGGCACTCATCCCATTCATGACCTAATCATTTTCCAAAGACCTCACCTGCAAATATCATCACACTGGGGATTCAGTTTCAACATATGAATTTGCGGGGGGCACAAACATGCAGTTTGCAAGGAGACTCTAAGACTTGTTAAAGATAGAGGCAAGGCATCTTTGTGATTCAGGGTAGAAAGATTTCTAGACAAAACCAAAATTTCGGTGACATTAGTATAACTACCCAGAAGCCTAACCACCATAATTCGTTAGTCCTAACAAATAAATGTGTGCAATGGAGGACAGGGAGACTATTTAAGAATATCAATAATCTGGTCACTTCCCACCTTTCCAACTTTCAGGCAAACGTTTTCCCCCATGGTTTCCTGATGTGCCTATTTATGTGAACTAGTCCAGTATCATCAAGACTTCCATCCCATTAGTAGGTAAGAACGAAGACACCTAATAGATAGGCTCCTTGCTTCTCCACTGTGGTGCTTTATAAAGCTTTTCCAAGTTCCCATACCTCTTACTTCATCTCCCTACTTTTGGGATTTCTTTGGCCACCTGCACTTGTTTTCAAGGGCCTCTCCATTCAGCTTAGACCCATTGTGTATGTGTTGTGTTTGGCCTTGCCTCAAGCCACCAGATTGTTCCATGCTCTGCAGCCTCTGAGGATGTCCTGCTGCCCATATGCCCAGCCCCAGTTCTGGCAAACCTAATGCCCCACTTTTCCAGGAGAAGAACTCAGATAATATTCAATCCCCTTCCCAATTCCTTTATTTTCTCTCCCCTTCCTGCCTGAACTGTTCTCCAATCAAAGTAGTCATTTCTCACAGATGTGGGTCCATGAGGGCCATTTGATGTTATAGCACGACATACAGACTGCTCATCCTTAACTGGAAAGCCAGCCTGCTGTCTCTCGGAGAGGGAGAAAAGGAGAAAGCTGGCAAAAAAGAAAAAAGAGCAGCCCCTGAAATTCAACAGTTGACCTGGAACTCACAGCTGAACATTGTTATTCTCCTCCCAGACATAAACAACTCACAAAATACCAACCTCAGACAAGGCTACTCTGAGATCATGATAAATGAGGCAAAGCAAGGCCACCTCTTAGTTGTGTCTAAGCAGGGACAACAACAAGGTCACTGTGCCACACACAACACAGCAAACACCCCCATCTCTGAGCCAGAATGAGTGACTGCTACTTCTTTACCGTTTACAGCTTCATCCTCTATCTAGTTTCTCCTCCTTAGAGATCAGATTTATTGAGATACCCAATTATAGAATGACCTCACTTTCTGACAGCATCAAACCCCAGCTTCCTTAGACTCTCCCCCAAGTCACTCGGCTAAAGCCCAAATCTATCATACGCTCCTTCAAATACCCACTTACTGAGATTCTCCCTGATTCCCCTGGGACTGTGCTCTCCCTCACTGCCAACGTTAATAAACCCAACTTTCGTAACTACAGGTTTGTTTTTGGTGGCATTTTTGCTGAAGGAGCCTAGACACTAACATGAAATTGTTCCTCCTGTGTGCCTAGCACTGTACCAGGCCATGTGGCTACAGGGACAAATATGACTTATTAAATCCTTACAGCAATGCAACACTACGCAATGGATTTTATCATCTTCGCTATGCAGAGGAGGAAACCGAGGCCCAAGGTCATACAACTAAGAAGTGGGAGGATCAGTATTCATTTACTAATCTGTGTGCTTCCAAAGCTCCTATCTTTCACTTAATTTGGTGCAGCGTTGTTTAGTTGTTTGCTATATCACTTGGCAAAGATGCTACAACAGGAGCAGACGTCCCCCACCGACCATCTCCAAGAGCAGCAAAGAGGAAACCAACCAGGGCTGGGCAGTAAAACAAAAAGACAATAGACTGAGTAGAGTATGATGGCCAAACTAGGTAAACACATTAGAGGCCAAGAGACACAGCTCTTGAGCCAAATCGCTTCCAAGGTAATATGGATTTGAGACTGAAACAGAGCTCCTCTATTTTCAGGCAATTTGCAATATCTCAGTTAATAAAAACAAACAAACGAAAAAAAAAACAAAGGGAGTGCGTGAATTGGCTCCTGATGAGCTAATCTGAAGGAATAAGATACAATAGGAGCTGCAAATATTTTGAGCAGTTAGCAGGCAGGGCAATCAATGCTCCCAGGGTGATGAGAGCAAATAAAAGGAGAAGAAATCGAGAAAATAAAAATAGCAAGGAAAAAAGCCATCATTCTCCTCGGGTTATTGCACCAGTGGTCCCTGGGGAAGGGCAGAAGCCAGATCTCGGGCACGGTTTCAGCCTGATGCTTTACCATCCAAGTCACCTTCCCCTGGCAGGGGACTATCTGCATAAGCCTCGCTGGCATTCCTGCCACTGGGGTTGAGGATCCTGCGGTCTGAATTCGATTCCTCTTGGCTAACCGGCTCTGTCCACTCCTCTGAGCAGAGACACAGAGCAGGAGAGAGAGTCTCGAAAGCTTATTGCATCTCACATTGCTCTTTAAAATCACATTTTTATGAGTGTAAATGAATCAGAAACATATGGATGAAATTTCCTGGCTTGAAGTGAGTGGCCTCATACCCCAAGCAGTGCCCTCGGAGAGGATGCTTGGAATGTCAGTGTTGGTGCCAGAATCCCAGGTGGAAAGGTCAGGGGAGGAGCCCTCCCCCACCCTCGCACCGCACTGCTGCACCGCAGACCCCTGCAGCAGGGCCTCCACGTGGACCGCGGCAGACCTGCGAGAGATTTCCCTGTGCCAGACCACTTCCCATTCCCCATGTGCTCGTTCTCCTCCAATAACAAAGGCTGAAGGTGTGCATGTGCACACACACACGTGCACGTGTGCACACACGCACACACACACGTGCAAAACACACACACAAGCTCATGTGCACACACGGTTCCACTCCCCCGACAAATATCAGGAACTAAGAGGCCAGGATGCACAAAAAGCTGTAAAAGAACAATGTCTATTTTGATTTAAATGATGAAATCGTTCTACAGAAAAAAGGTCACTTCTTAAAAATAAAAATAAATACTACCACTAGGTACTTGGGCAATTGCAGGATGATTCAGCCACATGATTGTAGCATAAAAGTCATGGATATGACAGAGAACATTTATTCAGCTACTTTAAAGCACTGAGAAGAGACACCAATCTCACACATTTTTGAATCTGGCTTTGTGTTCAACAGTCCTACCATTTAAGCCGGAGCGAGGAAACATAACCAGGCTGTGTTGTAGTCCTCACGCAGGGACTAAGAAGTCAAAAGTCAAGATGCCTGGGATGGAAAGATGCACAGATGCCTCTTTTTCAGCACATCTGAAAACCTGTATGGATATACCACGAAAGCCAACCAGCTTGGACTTTGATGCCCGCTGCACAAGGGCTTACACCTGGTCTTGGCACTGACACTAAACAAGCCATTCAATCTCTCTGAGCAGTTTCCTTGTGTTATAGAACATTCCTGGACCATAAGGGCCCCGTAAATGATAGCCACCATCAGGATGAAAAGTTTCTCGTTTACCTTTTAAAGTTGGACTTTTGAATCATCCAGATTTGGAACTGAATTATAGACACGTTTCTTAAGCTCCCACGTAGGCACAATCTGTCCCAGATGCTAGCTCAATTTTTCATTCTCTGTGCCTGAGCCCCCACCCTTAACTTGGCCACCAAATCGGGCAATTCGATGTCCAACTATCCTCGTCATATTCGGAATGCTCCCTCTGGTGTCACTCACTGCGTCAGCCCACATTAGGTCAACTTGTCTGCCCCTGAATTTTTATCTGCACTTTGTTCTCATCAGCCTCTGGCAGCCTCTGGCTGCCTGTGAAAACATCCCCCTAAGCCTGCCCTCCCACCTGGGTCCAGCTCTCAAATCTCTGTGATTCCTTCTCAAGGAGCAATCAAGTTGGAAAACTTTTCCCCTGTTACTTGACACTTCCTGTCCAGCCAGCAGACTGCACCACGCCCAGGTTGATCCTGCCTCAGTTTCCCACCCTGATTTTTGTTTGCTTACCAAATGAAATCTAAATTCCTTGTCCTGCCATAGTTTCAGCCCTACCTTTCTCTTCAGCTTTTGGAAGCTCCCAAGATCCTTTCTACTCCAGCCAGACAGACTTACTCATCTTTGTCCTTCCACATTAGCTCCTACCTACCCTTGTGCCTTTCCTTGGGCTGTTTTCTTCACCTTTGGCCTCTGCTGGATGTGTGACTAAATTCCAGCCCTGCTTGAGGCCCTCAACCTCTCCCAGCCCCACCTTCTCCCCCTCCTACAGGGAGCCTTCCTTGCCTGCTCCAACCCACACAGTCTTGCCTTTCTCTGGCCACTTTCTCTAGCACACCCACTTTCAATACCGGTGTGTGGCCAAGAATGCTATTGCCGCTGACTTTTCCTGGGCACGTTCTTTCACTCTGCATATAAGTCCCTTGAGGGCAGGAACTGTGCCTGTGGTACAGGCTTTGCAATGAGTAATTAGTCAATGTTTTATTATTAGAAAGACAGACTGGAGTGGTGAAATTGACACGAAATATAATTTTGTTGATTAAAAAATTGTTTACTGTTCTTTAGTTCTTATTACTTTATGCTCTGTAAAAAACTTGGCCCTTGGGATCCCTGTCAGGGAAGGAAAAACTCCAACTCCCCCAGTTCTGACTAAGGATGTGGGCTTGAATGGACATACCTTGTCCACTGAGAAGCATAAGCAAATGTCCCATCCGAAAAGTGCGTCTTCTCTCCACCTATTCTCTCCTGCCGGACTGTGGTCCCAGGTCATGCTGTAAACTTGCTGAGGCCAAAGAGGCCACTGCAAGGCTCAGGGCTTTTGGGGTGGGTCTGGGACACCTCATGAAGAGAGTATGAAGTGGAATCCTGAAATGAAACACAGGAAGGGCCCTGGAGAGTGACAACCTGTATTAAGCTCTGGTGTGATGTGCATTTCACCCTGTATCTCTGCTCCATCGTGGTTACAGGCCTGCTCCATCATCTGCTATGGATGGACAATAAACAATTTAAACTGACAATACAAATGCAAAATGATTATATTTTCCAGACCTTTCTTAGACTATGACCTAAAGTAAGTCATTTAATCTCTCTATGGCTCAGTTTACCTATGGTGATGATAATTATACCTACCTCGTAGGGTAGTTGGGAAGGTAATCTTAAAAAAAAACAAAATATGGCTTATCCATACAATGGAATATTATTCAGCCATGAAAAGGAATAAAATGGTGACACATGGTACAACATGGATGAACCTTGAAAATATTATGCTAAGTGAAAGAAGCCAGATGCAAAGGCCACAAATGATTCCATTTATACAAATTGTTCAAAATGAGCAACTCCATAGAGACAAAAAACAGATGCGTGGTTGTCAGAGGTTCGGGACAGGACTGCTAATGGGTATGTGGTTACTTTCAGGGGCATGAAAACATTGTGGGATTAGACACAATGTGATGGCTGTACTCGCTTGTGAATATACCAAAAAAAAAAAAAACTGAATCGTACACATTTAAAGGATGAATTTTACAGTATGTGAGTAATATTTCAGTTTGAAGTATACAAAAAGGCATTACGGACAATCTTTTGGCCTACAGTTTGGCAGATATAAATGTTGCGCAAATTCTGATGTGATCAGGATAAGGATTATTAGAGGAGTAAGATAACAGAAATAAGTTAGACGTGGGCTTAAACCCTGCTTCTTCCACTCACTGGCTGTGCTGAGTGACCTTGGGCAAGTGATTTCAACTCACTCAGACTCAGCATCTGCAAAGGTTAATTGGGAGCAATGATGCGTATCTTGCTGTGTTAGGTAACACATACAAAGCTCCCTTGCACAGCGCTTGGCATGGTATAGATGCTCAATAAACCACCTTCTTCTTCTTTATTGCTTAGTAAATCTCATTCCTGTAGTAATTCTCAGACCATAGCTGGAGCTGGCCAGGAGTTGGGGTTCCATCCCTGAACTAATGAGAACCCAGCAGGGGTGCTTGGCAGGATCATGAAAAATGCTTCCACAGAGACCACAAAAACAGAAGCACCAGAAAGGCAAGGGAAAATTGTCATCAAGAAAGGAAGTCAGGGGTCAGTGCCGGGGATGCAAGTCCACGAACTAGGGCTCAGCAGAGTCTGAGACTCTGCGTCTGGCAGCAGAGTAAGTCAAGGGGTCAAGGACCAAGCAAACAAGATCTGGGAGCTGAGACAAACTGCTCAGGACAAAGGCCATGGAAAAGCCAAGGGTGTTAGGGCCCAAGGCCAGGCCAGGCCTGTTTACTTAAAAGACACTAAACTAGATTGGACCTAAGACCTGATATCTGTTATCCTCAACAAGTCAGTGAATCATTCTCCCTGTCACAGAAGCCTATGGAAAGGGAGGGAATGGAAAGGGAGAGGGGGCGGGGGAGTGAGTCCTAGGGAGCTGGACGTGATTAATCATCACCACCTTTCCCTGGACAATGCTGTTCGGTGCACAGCAGTTGGGGGTGGGAAATCCTTTCTTGAAAATTCTTCGTCTTTTTATCCCACAGTCCAGCAATCCTGCCAAAAATGTTGCCACAGGATAAATTTGAGGACAAAATGCAGTGATTTGTTAGATGCAAAATTTCTGAGATGGGAGGTTTTATGTTCAAGAGTCGAAATTCTTGCATTGACAAATGTTGGTGTCTACTGCTGCAGGCTGTCTTGGGGGGTTGGGGGAAGAAAGAAAATTTGATCCCATGAAGAAATTCCTCCTGGCTGTCTCTTAATCTATTCCATGATCAATACTAACAGTGTCACAATACTTAAACTCTTCTTCCTTATTGTCACCCATCTATGTATGAATTCATTACCAAGGCCAGATGCTGGACAACAAAGGGCTTGCGAGATAAAACAAGGGTAGACTATTTTATTATAATTCATAGAGAAGGTATCTGGTCAGCATAATAAATGACACCAGGCACCTTCACTGAAAACAGTGGGGTCGATGCCGTTTTTCCTCCTTTGCTTTTCCACAGAGATAGATCCATTTCCTTAAAGGCCATTAGATCCAAGGCAGAGGCGGGCACATATGTTTTTGCTTAGTGCCTGCGTTTCCAGTGATGTCCAGGATGTTTCTCAGGGACCTGGCCAACACAACTTACTAGAGTTTGGGCTTGCAAGAGCAGACATCCCGCATTTTAATAATTTCTCCTTACAGGAGAGCATAGTGTACCTCGAGGCAGAGGCTGAGGTCTGGAGCCTCCCCAGAGAATGCAACCATAACAGAGAGCCTGGGAAGCCTTCGGCTGCTGGGACAATGATGCGAAGGTTCTTATTGGACTGGCTCCCCGGCCTGATTTGCACATTCATGGACTCCCTGACACTCATACCCACTTACTTGTACAAATTTAGGCTCACAGACACACAACTCACATCCAATGGGTGTCCAATGGGTATATCCCATTACATACATACCTCACACACTCACACATATATACACACAAACCCTGTGCACACACAATTGAACATGTACCACATGCACACATATACATTGCTCACATGTTGTGGTACACTCAGAAAAACCCACAGATGTCCATGCACATGTGTACACACACACACACACACACACACACACACACACACACATCTCCTTCATGCATGTGGACATGTAGCTTCTCATTGCTATGGCAGGAATTTGATGACAATCTCATGGTGTCCAAATTATAGCCATATTTATAGTCTTCCAGACAATTGCACCCCACAGTAAAAATGACATTTTTTAGGAGACATCATGAAAACAATTACAGCATTTGCTCCACCGTAAGAAGTCTATAAATCACTGTGCCTTACTCCCCAACAAAAGAAAGAAGCAAAGCATTGTTCAGAACATACCTGAAATGAGACCAGGTACTAACACTAGACATACCTTCGAGGGGAAACATCAAGGTGCTAATCTTAACCCAAGCCAGTAAATAAATCCAGGCTAATTTGCCCACCAGCAACTTCTGAAACCATTGAGATGTGAGGTGAATTAGGACCTGAAGGGGATGTTCCCACTCATCAACCCACACACATCTCTGTGGCTTTCAAACAGAGACAGGCTTCCCCATTCTTCCAGCTTGGAGATATTATTTTCGCTAATGGCATTTTTAAGGGTCCAAACAGGCCATTTGTTTATACAAGGAATGCAACGGAAAGGAGCAACTTCTCTTCTGTTGTCATTTTCCAGTTTGGCAAAACGACCTCTTGGAACTAAAGTAGAACTTTTGGAGGCAGTTTGCTTAAGACCCCGAACCGGATTTACAGACAACCGGATAAATTCTTTAATGGGGCTATATCTGTTCCAAATAGCTGGCAATGGCAGTTACGATTTTCTTAGACTCAACCCTAACAAGCATGGACCCTTCCCTCCCGCTCCATCCTACATGAGATCTTCCACCTCCCGCTGCCCATATCAAATCCTAATAAACAAATCCCTTTCTTACACCATCGGCCTCAGAGAACACATGAAGCTGAGTTGTTGTCAGTTGAGTTCACAGACGCTCTCTCAGTGTCTCAGTAGTGTGCTGGAGCAATTGGGACGCCGGTGGCCAGAGAAAGAGGGGTGGGAGGAGATTCGGGGTGGGGGTGGGGGAAAGTTGGGCAAAAACTTTGAGTCCGAGAAGCCGGAGCCCAGGATGCTGCCTGGAATTCCAAAATGGGGGAAAAGATCTTGGCTGCTTTCATATGGAAATTGGCCTGGGAGCAGACTTTGTCTCTGGGTGGAACTGAAGCCAAGACCAAGTTCAGTGAACCTAACACACCTTTCAATCAGCCATTGAATCCCAGGAGAAGAGAAAGCAGGAAAGGGAGGGCAAAGGGTCAAAAAGGCTCGCCTTTCATTTGGACGTGGTTACCGAGGTGGCAGTGAGGAAGAATGAAACACTGAAAAAACTTGAAGGAAAAAATCCCATCCATCCAGAAGATGCGTTCAGCGGGTTTTAAATGAAAGAAAAGAAGAGAGGAGAAGGAAATAGAGAAAAGCAAGCAAGACAAGAGAAAGAGAGAGGGAGAGAAAGAGAGAAAGACAATGATAATCACTCCGAGCAATGATTCTGAAATTGACAAAATAAATGGAAATACATAATATGATGGATATGACAGAAGAAGGAACTTGAACTTGCTTAAACTCTGCCAAGATTTTCACCCACACACACCCCACCTTAGTTAAAAGCTTTCAGAGATGTGAAAGTTTACTTTTGGACTTGTTTATCATGTGTTTTGTTTTTATTGCATCTTCAAAGGAAAGTTGAAGAAGCATCTACTCTTTGCAAAAATAAGCTAACACAGTTTCTTCCTAGATACTTTTTGGGGACTAGTTTCCTGTCTTTTGTCCTTGATTTATTATTGCCTTTATTTGTTCTCCCCCATTTGGTTCATTTTATTCTTATTTTAAAAGAACAACTCCAGAGACCCTTCTATTTTCATGGAAATTGCTCAGTAGTAACAATTTCAGATAGCTTCCAGAAGAATAATCATCACGCTGGCTATTTCACCCAAGATGCTTTGCAGCATTTCACATAACAATTTACTAATTAATGACAAATTAAATGGAATTTGGTAAGAAGAATCAGAGGTTAGAGTGCTGGTGTATATTGTGTGTAAAAAGGTATGCAAATATCTTCAGCCCATTTGTGGTTCATCAGTGGGAAATAATAGCTATTCTACTTGAAAATTTCAAATGCAGGAGGGTTGCTGCATAGAAACAGAATTTGGAAATTATTCATCGTTTTAATTTTTTAACAGTTTCTTAGATTAGACCTGCTTCTTCATTTTAGAGGCACAATGAACTTAGTCCTTTTGTTTTCATAACTTTAAAATCATAGAAATTCAGCTATGTTTTGCTGCTTGTATTAATTCATATTAGGAGGCAAGAAGCAAGTTTTGGAAATGAGCAACTGAAGAGTTCCTCTTTCAGAGAAGAAAAAAAGGCATTGACTCCATTCTTCTAAAGCAGGCATTGGCCAACTACAGACTGCGGATGAAATCTAGTTTGCCTGTTTTTGTAAATAACGTTTCACTGGAACACAATCACACTCGTTCATTTACATATTGTCTATGCCAGCTTTCACACTACTATGGCAGAGTTGCGACAGAGATCTTGTGACCCAAAAGCTTAAATAAAATATTTACAGCTTGGCCCTTTACAGAAAAAGTTGCCAACCCTTGTGCTACAGGGTGGAGCTGGAGAGAGAACACTTGTCCTAAAGACAGAATAAAGGTTTTAACTGAAAAAACACTAAAATTATTTTAATGTGCCCTACCACTACTTAAAGGCCATAAATGGTCATTATCAAGTCAGCTGTCATAAAATTCTCCAAATGTTCTTTCTTGCCCAATGTACATGCAGGAGTGTGCTTTCTTTAACTAGCTCTTCTGTTGACCAATGAGCAGGCTACACCTTAGAGAAACACTGGTCATTCCTAATACTAAAAGGCTTTGCAAAGAGTTAAATGTGTTTGCCCTCTGTGGAAGTTCTGGGTAAATACAGGTTCCCTATGTCTAATAGGGTGATTGCTTTGAACATATGAAAGGTCAGACAATTAGGTTCGTATGTCAATTAGTTTATTTTTATTGCTTCTAATTTTGAGAGTAAGGCAAAATATCTTTTCCTGTCTTTGTTATTCATCTTAATTTATCTTCTTTTCAAAATATTAATGTCTAAAAGGTATTTGGGGCCATGAAAATTTCTTATAACATGTAATATATTCCCCCTTGGGATATAGGGTGCTACAACCACACATCAGTTCAATTCCTGAACATTCCATTTGTGTTAATAGAGTCAGAACCCAAGACAGAATACTCCTCAAATACTCACAACTTGTTACCACCCCAGAGCATGACCAACTATCAGCTTAAGGAAACAAAGTTTAAGGAAACTGGACTAATCATTATTTTTCCCCATCAGTAGATTATGTGTCTGAATTGACGAGCTGCTCTGGCACAATCTCAGTCTCTCAGCACAATCTCAGCCCCTTCCCTTCTGGAGTTTACAATCTCTGAAATATACCTGTGCGCATCGGAAATCTGGTGGCTTTGACTAGCACTGTACTAGGAATTTGCAGTTTGACAGACCACGTGAGCAAACAATGGGACCTAACTACTCCATGTCAGAGGACAAAATTAGGTTAGTTCAGGATACCTAAATTCGGTATCTGTGTTACCTCTCTATCATCATTTCTACAAATAGTATTAAGTACCTACTGGGCCCCAGCACTGTGCTAGGTGCTGGGTGATTATCTGGGAAATAGCAGACATGGCCTTGCCCTCAGGAAGCTTGCCATTACATGAACGTATTGTGAGAAGGTGGTGAGTAAGGGTGATTAAAAACAAATACACACAGACAAATATATAATGACAGATGCAATGAAGAGACAGTGGGGAATTGTACTTTAATCAGGGAAAGCCTCTCCAAAGAAGGGGCATTAAGGGTGAACCTTAAAAGATGAGTTAGAGAAACAGTAGTGGGCTGGGGGAGCATTCCAAATAGACTGTGCAGCATGGATAAAGGTGCTGAGAGGGGAAAGAGCTTTGCACACTTACGTAGTTGAAGTAAGGCCTGCACCCACAGCAGGCATTGCATCAATCACAGCCCTCGTTTCTGTTGAAAATAGACAGTCTCAGAAGTCTCAACATAGTATTGCAGGCAGGCACTACTAATCAACTGGAGTTGTAGAATGATAAACCCTATTTGTCATCCCTGAACCACAAGGTTCCAGAAGGTCCCCAGCACTGAAATTTTCTGATACTATGATTTTCATCTTTCTCATTATTTGAATACTAACTCTTGATCTGAATATCCTTCATGTACCTGATTTCTTCCCACTTTATTGAAGTCCTGGAGCTGAATCTCTTCTCTCATTCAATTCCTTTCCATTTCTAGAGGCAAAGCCCACTTTCACACCTGTATTCCAAAGGATCTTGAAATTCCCTTTCTGCAGTGTTATCTTACCTGTGTGTATTAGTTATCTTTCATTGTGTAACCAACCACATCAAAACCTAGTGACTTCACACAACAATAATTTCCCTTTCCCCAAGGTTCTGTGAGTTGGTCAGTTCTCACTCCCACAACAACATTCATATGGGAACTGGTTTCAGCCCAGAAGCAGCTGGAAGAGCAGAAATGGCTGGGCCTGTCTCTCTACTTGGTCTTTCACCCCAGCTTCTTCCCAGCGTGGCAGTACTGGAGTGGTTGTTAGAGGGAGAAGCACATACTGCAGGGCCCCTTAAGGCTTAGTCTCACAGCTCCCATCATTCATAGCTTCCATATTGTATTGGTCAACGCAAGTTCACAAGGCCCATCCATATTCAAAGGAGTTATGGGAGGGGCATAAAAGACACATTGCAAAGGGACATGTCTACAGGAAAGGGGGAGAATTTGGGGCCATTTTTTATCCAGCCCAACAAAAACTGTATTTCAAAATTGTTGAGGTGGAACAAACAGCCACGCTGCCTAACTCCTATCCCATTGTTCTCTCTATGTAATATACTCTCAGGCCTTAAGATATTACTTGCCAGTTGGTAATCAGGAGGCCTAAGAAAATCACGATAATAATTCCTAAAAGCATGGCTGGCCCTGAGCCTGATACAGTTAAAGAAAACCAAACACTTTCAATTTGGAATAGCTGTTTATTGCTAGGGTGACACCATATCACTGACATGGAAGTTCCTGATTAGCTCAATTACCAGAGAGTGAGAGCGATCACTCACCTCTGAACCACCTAGTACTTTTCCATTGTGACTTACCTGCTTATCACTTTTTACCTTATAAAGATAGCGTTGACTTTTGTAGATGTCATCGTAGAAAGAACTCAAACTCAGGGTAGACAGACAGATTTGGATTCCAAATGTGCCTCATACTGAGTAAACCTCTTTGCCTCAGTTTCCTCATCTGTTCAATTAAATAGTAACTTGCAAAGTTGTTATGAGAATTATTGGAAATAAATGCAAAGCTTGTAGTGAACTTGCTAACATACACTGGATACTCAAAAAATGTCGGCTACTTATTACTAAGCGGGTTTGGTCAAGGAAGAGGCAGGCTTGAGCTGAGATTTGAAAGATGAGTAGAATTTGGGTGATGGAGAGCAACCTGATAGAGAAAGTAGCAGACAAAGAAAAATACAATGTGACTCATTTAGGTGAAAATAACTAGCTCAACCTGGCTAAGCGTTTCCAGCCTTAAATTCAGCCTCTCTCCATTGATTTAGGAAATAAAACAGGGAATGAGGCTGAGGCCAGTTAGCAAGGATTTTCTATGTTTAGATAAGGAGATGGGGCTTTTTCTAGCAAATAATTGAGGGTCATGAAGGAGAGAGGGACAAAATGAAAAACAATCAGAGGAAGAGTCAGAGGATTAGTCCAGGTGGTTACACTAGCAAGAGACCAGAAGGAGGGGAACCAATTGGGAGCAGAGATGGTGTTTGGAGGTAAAGTGCACTTGATAACTTGATAAAGTCTTTCAAACTAATGCTTCTTATCTCCTTGACTGAGGAGTTGGGTGGTTTAGAAATATGTCCACAGATTCTTCGATACTTCTCCTATGGAAAGACAGGATCTATTTCCACTCCTTTGATTGGGTCCACCTTAGTGACTAAACCAGAGGTGTCCAAACTTTTTTCAACGTTTTTTACCAAGAGCCATATGCGGTAAAATACACAACAGCCGGGCCACTCACTCGAGGTGAAGTACGTATTGCCTCACCTGGTTTATTTAAGCAAACTAAATATATTTTTGGAATTTGCTGCGGGCCAATAAAAAATGGATTGTGGGCCGCAGTTGGCCCGTGGGCCGCAGTTTGGACACCCCTGGACTAAACTTTAATCAATAGAATGCAACGAAAGTGGCCTTTGTAGGACTTTAAAGGCTAGTTCGTAAGAAGCAATAGAGCTTCCGCCTGGTTCTCTTTCTCTTAGGATGCTTGCCCTTGGATCCCAGCCCCCAGGCTGTGAGGAGGACAACCAGCCCCTCAGAAAGGCCGTGTGTCCCAACCCCAGTCCCAGCTGAGGCCCCATCTGACAGCCAGCGTTAGCCTCCCAAGGGCAAATGAAAGAGCCTCCAGATGACCCCAGCCCCGGTGCCAAACCCCCTCAGCTGCTGACAAGTAGAACAGAGATGAGCCATCCCCACTGAGCCCTGCCCAAATTGCTTGTTCGTGAGCAAAATAAATGTTGTTGATATTTTAAACCACTAAGTTTTGAGGTGTTTTGTTTCACAGCAGTAAATAACTAGAACCAGATGTTTTAGGTGCTGGCTAGGTGTCACACGCACACGTATTCTCACATTTGTTCAGAAGGTCAGTTACCCAGAAATGATAGTATAATTTGTGAAACATTCTCTGTCACATCACCCTCTCCATTTCCTTCATGGCATTTATCACAATTTGCAAGTATGGTCCTTATTTTCTCATTTACTTGCTTTCTTTGCCTCTCTCCCTAGAACTGAAGCTTCCTGAGTACCCTTATCTTGTCTTTCTTGCTACTGCTGTATCTCATCACCTAGCCCAGTGCCTGGTACGTGGTGAGAATGCTATAAATATCTGTGGAATAATGAATGAGCAGATCAACACCATAAAACTTGCATACATTCAACACTGTTACACAGGGACCACTTACAGAAGACATGTGCCAAGCTTTTAAGAAGAGATGAAATATGCAATTTAGAATTTTAAGTCAAAGAAATGATTTGAATTAATTGTTTTTCTCTTATGAATTGGTAACAGGCAACCTGTGACCCACTGTTACTCCACACGCCTCCCCCAGCTTACAGAAAAAGTCACTTTGGACCGTTGTTCTGACCCGCAACAGCTCGATGTGGCAGGTATTCCCATTCCCAGTTAAGTCATAAGAAAACTGAGGCTTAGAACAATTCAGTCACTCTCTCAAGCTGCACAGCTATGCCGTGAAGAAGCCAGGGTACAAACTCGCGTGTGATTCCATACTTGCATCATGTGGGGCTCGCCAAGTTCAAGTGGACCAAGAAAGACTCACGTGCTCTTTGCTCTATGAGTCAGGGTAATCCACTGATGTGCTTTATGTGTTCATAGGCAATTGTTGAGCATGTGCAGAGACGGGGGTAGGAATATAATACTGTTGCTTCCTTCTTTTAGTCATTCAACAAACCCTTGTTGAGCACATATTGGTATCCACAGTGCAGAAGCCAGAGCCTAGCAAAACAAAGCAGCTTCTGCCCTCAGGGAGAGCCTGGTCTAGCAAGGGAGGAAAGGGGATGTAGGCATGTGGAGTTACGAGGCAATGTGACAAATTCACATCAGACAGGTAGAGGCGACTAAGGGATGCATGGAAGATGGTCTGTCTGAGGGCCTTGCGATAAATCTCATCCTCTGCCCCACAGCCTTTCCTGCACAGGCTCGCTCGTCTCCTCACTTTCGCCCACATTTCCCTGAGATGACTCCTCAGCCAGAGAGAGCCAGCGTGTCTGAGAACAAGGCCCCGCAGAGAAGGCCGCTTGGGCAGGAGCCAGTTTCTGCAGCCTCCCCGAGGTGCCCAACATCCCTCACATGCTGCATCACCCCACTGTTCAGTACACTGGGCTCCTGAGCAGGACCAGCCTCGCTGCGAGCACACTGGTCCTCAGATGTGGCCAACACACAGCCCACCAATGAGATGGCCAAAATCAATTTTAATTGGGTCCCATGACAGGATAAAATGTTTTTGTTGTAATATTGTCTCGATAAAAGGTATTGTAATATTTAAAATGTAGTATTGATCCTTCCGCGAGGACCATAAATCCTAGCAGATTCGAGAGCCTGACCACAGAGGATGGGCTGGCTGCCCAGGGACTGTGAGAAATGCACGGCACTTGGACTCCAGCGTCACCCAGAAGAGGGGAGGAGGCCACACGAGGCTGGTCCTTGTGTTGCTCCCACATCGCAGTGGAGATGCGACGATCCCCCAGCTGACACAGGAGAACTTGAGAGAAATGTTTAAACACCAGAATCAAAATATGAAACTAAATCACCTGCTCGTGTTTTATTAGGCCTCGTTCTGAATCAATACAAGACTCAAGGGCCATGATTCCTCCTGCTGAAAGGGAATACTTTTTCATCCTAAAACTGAATGAGGCTGCTTAAGTAAAACAGATGTTACTGTTTGTTGCCTGCCATTATTCCCAACCCCTCCCCCACCTTTTCCATCCTCAAACCCCCACCCCCACCGCTCTTCCTACCCTGGGGAGAAGGGAGCCCTCATGTTGTCCCTGAAATCCAAGTCGAAGTTGGAAAATCTGAAGCCTTGGAATTTCCCAACCGTTAGCCCACAAAAGTTTTCTGTTTACCAAGGAGGGAGAGAGCAGGGGAAGAAGGCAAGTCTGTTAGCCGAGGATTTGAAGATACAGTGGCGACGTGAAAGGCAGAGAAGATTTTCATTTCCTGTGTTATGGGGTGCAAATAATATCAGTATGAAAAACCTGGCAGCGAGATGGGAGATAGCAGTTTTTACATTGATAAGTATTTGTTCATTTCCTGACAACAAAAAAATATAAATCTCTTCAGAAATTAAATGCCCCGGCTTGTTGGAGCACTTTTGTGGCGCTCCGTGCAAGGCTGGCTCCCTTTCTCGGGGCCGCTGCGGGCCGGATAATCACAGCATCAGTCATTATCCTTGGATCACGCGGGCGGCGGGGGCTGGGCCGCGCATGGCCCAATTCTCCCACTTTTTGTGTCACTTATTTTCTCGGCGGGCCCGATTTGCATTTTAATGGAAGTAGTTTATAGACTTCTCCGCTGCCTTCAGAGTGCCACAAGTGGCATCATTAAGTGAGCTAAGCCGGATTAATGCTGATAGTAAAGTCAGATAATACAATAACAGAGGCCTCCACTCCATTTGCATTAGGTGAGGAGCGAGCGCCGGGGCTGCCTGGTGCCTGGTGATAATTTGTAAGCGCGATATGTTGTACTTGAGAGGATAAGATTAAATTTAGTGGGTTTAACTGTCATCCCAGTAAGTCAATTACTTCATCTTTTCAGCCTTTGAATTTCTTTTATAAATAAAATAAATGGAATATTGAGCTGCTCCGCAGCCATTTCGAGCTCCCATGAAGAAGAATTACACAGGCTGGGCCAAAAAAATAAAAGGCTTCGGATTCAGCTCCATAAACAAAATATAAACTCCATTCAGGTGCCAGCATGGCAGCAGCCCCGAAATATTGTCCATCTCTCATATCACAAGCATGACAGATTCCATTGTGACTTTAGTTTCTCCATAATAGGAAATATTTATGTCGTGCCTGGGTCTTTTCTATTCCTATCCCTCCCATTGTGGGAGGCAAACACTCCAACGCAGAGCCATGCGGCCCTCCAGTCGCTCCCTCCCTGCCAGTCCTTGCCCAGCTAAATATTTAGTGTTGGGGGCGGATATTAAGAAAGCCTTATGACCCAACAGAGAGAAAGGGGATGCAATCAGATTTCCAGCAGGTCTCAGATGAACAGAAGGGGCAACCACTTTCACACCCTCTTCCTTTCCCCCACCCTGGGTTGTCACCACTGAAGATGACATCTCTGAATGGAAAGTTTAGCTATCTAGCATCAACGAATGGCATCTTGATACAAGAATGTCAACATCTTTATTTATTCAAAGAGAGAGGGGGAAAACTTAGTGAAGAAAAGACTATCAAGCAGTTAAACCCTTACAGGGGGTCCCCGCCAACGCAAGTCATGTCTTAGAAGACACCCCGACTCTGCTATCTTCTCTACTGATTAATGAGCATACGTTTTTATAAAATAGGTCATCTGTGTGACTGGCATTCTTAATCAGGGTTGGATGGATGGATGGCTGGATGGATGGGTGGATGAGTGAGAAGGGCATAATCTTTGTCACAACCCTATAAAACTGGTGGTTAAAAAGCCTGGCACAGGTATAGATGACCCTCCCGTGGCAAGAATCAGGAGTCTGGCCAAACAGACTTGATTGTGCATGCTCCGTGCCCTGCCCTGTTCTGGGTGCTACAGAGCAAAGGAAAGGCAAGAAAGACTGTCCTTGGGAGAGCCAGTCACTTAGACTTTAGAGAGGCACAGGAAAACGTTCAAACAATCAGCCTTTAATAAGTGAATCCACAATGATGCTTAGATAAGAACTACAGGCTAAATGGCCCTTGGATTTCTGCTCCCACCCCCTCTTTCACATAGACACACCTGCATTGGCATAGGCTATTTCTTCTTTTTGGAATGCCTTCCTCTTCTTTCTTCACCTGGCTAAATCATAGCCTTTATCGAGACCCCTGTAGTGTGTGCATGGCTTCCTCTGTGAGCGCTTACTCAGCCCACACAAACCGATGAAGACTCTTTCTCTGAGCAATCGCTGATAACAGCACTGTGTGTACTGTTCTGCAAACATTTATTGACATGCTGCCTCCCCTATCTAGAGACACGTTTCTTGAGCAAATGACACTGTGTCTCCCTCATCCATTCATTTCTTCATTCTTTCATCCACTAAGTAGTGAGTGTGGGGCTAATATTGTACTGAGACTAGGGACACACAGAGGAACAAAGCAGTTCTTGTCCTCAAAGGGCTGAGTGCAAGTGGTGAAACAGACCTATAAGCAAACCAAATATAAAGCGTGGACATCTGTTTCCCTGGTGTTTAGCACAATACTTGACCTGCCAAAGATGCTAAACAAATGTTAGTTGAGTGAATGAGGCTTCAATGAGATGTGGGGCTTGAGCCTGGCATTTCCTGAAAATCCTTTAACATTACAGTTCTGAGACTGCTATCGCATCTTTCTCTGCATGTTCTTGGTCTTCATCCCTCTCCATCCTCACTATCACTGTCATATATTTCAGTAAAAGAACTAAAAATAACCTCTCCAGAAGGGGGCATAAGCCTTAAGAAGGTAAAAGCTGAAAGCCATCTCAGTTGAAATGGAGCTGTTCACGTGCTTTCAGAGAATCCTCTGTCCCAAGTCCAAATTCAACACTCACCCAAACAGAAATCTCCCTAAAAGACATCAGTTCACACTTCGAATGCCTTCTGACCTCTTACTACCAGGTGGCAAACACTATGTTAGCTAAATACTTTAAATGAATATAAAAGTGAATCATATTCGATTAGCTCAAAATCCATTTCCATTGGGTGGAGTGGAGCAGCAGACAAGTTGGTGACAGGGAGTGGTTAATGAAAACAACCTGCCTCCTGTATTCTGATGTAGGCCTTCAGTCAACTGTCAGAAATATTCAAGTAAACTATTAGTAACAACAATGACAATTCTATTTGTATATACTGTGTATTTAAAACATTTTTAAAGTGCTTTATATACCCATTGTCTCCTTTGTTAAGTGCCAAGTGTACCTTCTCCCACCCATGTCCCTAGGAAGCCTCCAGTGACAATTAGGAAGCCTTTGCCAGGACAGAACATGTGATGTGTGTGTGTGTGTGTGTGTGTGTGTGTGTGTGTGTGTGTGAGTCTGTGTGTGTGTGCGCGCGCGTGCGCTTTCGTACACAATGTGTGTCTTTCTCTGACTTCATTCCAAAGCCAAAGATATAAATGACTTTTAGATTGCCCCTTGTTTTGTATTATCCACGCCTGTGCCCTTCACTAGTGCAGATAATCGAGAGTTCACTGTACTGTGATTAATTATATAACCAGGGCTGAGAGCCAGAAGTCACCAAAGGCTAGGAGTTGCAGGCGTAAACCCTGTTTACTCTTTAAGAGGGACAGGATTTTATTTGCTTGCTTGTTTAATTGTTTAACTTTTGTTTGGTGTTGGCTGAGTTTCCAATCTATGCCAGGCACTCCCTAAGCAATTTTATAAACACCCTCTCATTCAATCCTCACAGCAACCCTATGTGGTGGGTGCTATTATTACCCCCATATTAGAGCTGAGAAAACAGAGGATAAGAGGAGTTAAGTGACTTTCCTAAGGTCACACAGCTAGCAAGGGCTAAAGCCAGGCTGTCTGCAAATATTTTGTAAAATATGATTAATGTCTTAGCAGTAATTTTGATTTATTGTCTAAGAATCACACAGATACTAAACACATACTTCTGCTTTAGCCTAATTCTTCTAATAATATCCCTTTAATATCTTCAGCAAGGAATGCAAAACACTTTGCAGGATTTCATGGAAAGTTTTCCTGAGTCATGGACAATCCAATAAAACAAGTTCTGATCTTTCAGAGCCATGCTCAAGACATAAACCTTAGAGTTCAGGCCTGAGGCTTTGGCCCAACAGCTTAGGCGATGACGACACATCGTATTGTAAGTTCCCTTTCACACGTACTTTTCCCTTCAAGTAAAGGGAAAGAAGAGGCCCTCGCAGGTGTGTAATATGTGCCATGATGCGGTACACACGTGGACTCATTAATCATGGTGATCCTGAAATGTTAACACTGTTATTCTCTTTACACAGAGGAACCAAGGGTGTGGTGAAATAAAGTGTGCACGGAGTCACACAGATCAAGCCCAGCTCTGCTTGGCTTCAAAGTTCATGTTCTTCCCAGCCCTCTTGGAAGTTAAACTTATACACTATAAATCTGCATCATTAACTCTACAGTGTCAGAGAACGCCACAGGATTTGAGCCTGCGTCTTTGTGATATAACACATTTCAGGTCAAGTTAGCGTCAGGCTATTATCTCTAAGGATAATGATTGATTTCAGCTCTTTGCATGTGAATAACTCTGTGTCTTAGTCAAAACAAACAAATAAACGTTTGCATTATTCATTCAGAGCCTAAACATTGTTTACTTCTTAACTCTAACTCCCATCGTTTCATTTTTGTGGTCTCAACCTAATTCCTGTTGATACTATTTCTGGCTGTGGTCTTAAAACTGTTAAAACTGTTCCATTGTTCCTGTTTTTTGAGCATCTCCAATTCCTCTGTAGGAATTCTCCTAAATGATACTTGATGACCAATTCCTGTGTCTCACTTTCTGCTCACAAGTTTGCTGTATAGCTATTCCACATTTCCTATTACATATCACAGCTTTTGTTCCATCTTTAAATTGTATTTTCCTACAACAAATGGGAAATACTGGTCAGAATACCCCATATTATACAGTCCTTCATGGATTTAAGATGCTTAATGACAGAGCATCTTAAAACATAAAGCATTTTTATGTTTTAGCCCAAAAAGGAATGTGCCAAAGGAAAACAGACTTCAGATAGAATTCATCATTTCGAAGCACAGTTCCATAACCAATTTGACTTCCAGTTGTTTTATTATTCCAATTAATCTCTTTAAACCTCTCTAAAGAGTTGGCATTTACATTTTTCATTTTCATCGTGACGAACATTCTTCTAATAATAATATTTCCTAATGCTGACACTATTTCTGGGTTTGATTCTGTGATATGTGGGAGCACTAATCAGCAACCTGAGCCTGAGTGTTCTTACAGATATCAGTGTCCCATTTTCTCTAAAATTAGCAATGTCACGCAAGCTTTCAGATGCTGTAATTACAACCGCAACAGAGCAGAAAAGCTCCTAACAGCCACCCAGGCTCCAGCAGCTCCAGAATCAGCCCACCCCATCTGGAAATTCGAGTGTTCCTTTCTCCCTTTCACCTCCGGCTTTCAAAATTGCTCCCTTCTGCTTGAGTCCCTGCTCCAAACCCCCGATACAATCCAAGTTATGTTTCCAAACTTGTCATAAGCTTCTCCCTGAATGTCCAAGCATGTTAGCACCTGGACCCATCTTGGTTCCTGACGGAGGCTCCAGGTCACAAGGTGATCAGCCGTTAGATGCGTCGGCCAGGAAAAAGCCAAATCAAGTCCTAGGAGAGGCAGAAGAGACAGCTGTCTGCATAGATGACGTGAGGAAGGCTGAAAAGTGTCCCTGTCCTCAGACATCTGGCCTGTTGCCCCTTTTCAGGACCCAGATTACTGGCTGCTTGGGTTGAAGGCAATGAAGTTGGAGGAGCTCTTGTCAAGCTTCCCATAGGCTCAACCCAGTGGCTACTCAGAATAATGTACAAAGACCTTCCTGACTGAGGATCCTCCTCACACCCCACTTCCTCTTCTTGGCAGGGAGCAGTGCAGGACAGCCAAGAAAAGACCCTTACGCCCCTTTCCCTCAGTCTCTGCCTTCATCACTCTTCCTTTAATGCAGGCAGTACAGAGTGGCTTATCAGCTGTGTGAGCTTGAGCACATATCTTGACTTTTTTCCAGGTCCCCCCCACAAGAATGGAAGCCCCATGAGAACATAGGGTAGTGAGATCAGACGCCGAGTCTTGTTTGGTACTGTACCCAGCACCCAGCACAGAACCTGAAATATCACATGCATTCGAAAAGTATTTGTTGAATGAATAAATGAATTTTGTAACTGTAACCACAATGAACCACGTTTCTTTAGCATGCATTCTGCTTTAATCCAAGCTTGCTTTGTTTAGCCTGATAGAATTGACTCCCTTGCATTGTCCCCAAATCCTCCTGCCTGTACACAAACTGTAGGTCCACTCCTTTAGACCATTGCGCCGTTAGGACATTAGTCAGCATCAGACTCACTTAAGAATAAAGCTTCAGGTCTATCAACCATGACCAAGATGCAATAACCCAGCCTCAAACTAGAATGAGGTTTTAGTCAAACAAAGATAACCACCTTGGCCTTAGTTATGTTTCAGTTCCGGACTCATGAAAGCGGAACGGCCCCGTGGACCGCATCCCTGGAAACGGGACACAATGATGCCATGACTGACACCAGGCCCTGAAGCCACGATCCATTGGCCCCTGCCCTAGCCCCAACCAATGAGTACAGCCCACGCCCCAAACTCACATAGTAACCGTGGTTAATGACTTTTCCTTTATGTAACATAGCTACTAGAGCCTGGTTTTTGAGTGTACTAGCTCATTTGTGTCTCCGGACTTGGCACCAACTCCTTAAATAAACCTTTACTTTCTTTGCGGCAAACTCCTGCTCACATCTTATTGGGCTTGAGTGTGTGCAGGCAAGCCGACCCTTTGAGTCCATGGTAATGTAACTGAGGACAATACCTACCTCACGGAGTTTTGAAAGGATCGCTGTTTAAGGATTAAATAAGAAAATCTGCTTAACATAAGTTTGGTCCCACCTCTCCACATTAATGGTGTCTCTCAGCAGAAAACACACATCCCAGAGAGGTAAGGTGGGTGTGAGAAAGAGAAGTTTGAACAAAAGTTATCCAAATGGGCCCACATGGTAGTTTTAAAATGTCCACAAATTTCTTTATATTCCTTGCTTCAAAGGTGGGGCCTAATTCCCTTCCCCATGAGTAACCTGAATTTAGTGACTCATTTCTAACAAATAAAGCAGAATTGACTATATTCAACTTTGGCAACTAGGTTATAAACGTTACCATGGATCACTCACTCTGCAGAAACCAGCTGTCACATCATGGGACAGGCTCCCAGGTAAGGAACTGAGGCCTCCAACCAACAGCCAGAGAGGAACTGAATTCTCCTGCAAACAGTCACGTGAGTGAGTGAGCTTGGGAGTGGATCCTCCAGCCCCACAGGAAAACATTCTGATGACTGTAACCCCGGCTGACCTCTGGTCTACGTCAGAGCCACTCAGCTAAACTGCTTCCAAATTCCTGGTCCACAGACTCAGATGATAATTATTTGTTTTAAGCCACTAAATTTGGGGATAATTTAAAGATACTATATTAACTCTTAAAAATATAACCAATAGTTGGAAAGAAAAAAAAGATACTATATTAGTTTCCTAGGACTGCCAGAAATTGGGTGGCTTATAATACAGAAATTTATTATCTCAGAGTTCAGGCGCCAGGAATCTGAAATCAAGGTATCAGCAGGGTTAGTTTTTCGGACAGCTGTGAAGGAGAATATGGCCCATGCCTGTCCCCTAGCTTTTCTGGTGGTTGCTGACAATCCTTGGTATCTCTTGGTTTGCAGCCACATCACTTCAGTCTCTGCGTCTGTTGTAATATGGCCTTTCTCCCCATGTCTCTCTCTCCATGTCTTTACATAGCCTTCTTACAAAGACAACCGTCACTGGATTGGGGGTGCACCCTAATCCAGTATGACCTCATCTTACCTAATTTCATCTGCAAAGATACTATTTACAAATAAGATCCCATCCTGAGGTTCCAGACCTGCATTTGGTGGGGACACGATGCAACCCAGTAAAGACATTGTTAACAGAAATGGCAACAACAGCAAAGGAACAACCAGAGAGTAAGAAAGCCTATCTGGAAACTGAACCTGGGCTAACTCAAGTGAAAAATTCAATAAAATATTTTATTAGTCAGGGTTCACAGAAGGAAGCAGAACTACTATGAAAAGAACTATTACGGAAAGAAGAATCTTACATGGGAATTTAAACTTTACACATTGTGGGAGAAGCTGGGGAAATAGTCTTGGAAGTGGGAGTTCTTGGAAGGGGGAGTTCGGGGATCCAGGAGCAGACCCTAACCAGTCCTCTGAAAGCACCAGTGCAGGAGAGCAAAGTGGAGTTTTTAGGCACATTCAGTTTCCAGAGGGAGCTGTGAAGGGTTGCTGGGGTGGAAACCCATGGAAAGCTGCTGCTTCTTCGTAGTTCCTACGTTAGTGAGTTTGCAGCCAAGTATCTGTGTGAGCCTGGGGTCAGTGCTGGGCAGAAGAGCCAACACTAGACGGAAAAAGCTAGACACAGACAAGGGAAGAGAATGTGAATTGGAACCTGCTGACATCTCTGTCTGTTTCTCACCAATCACTGCCTCTAACCATGAGCTCCAGCAGGAGATGGCTGCTGCTTCGTGTCTACCTTGCACGTCTTACACATCTCTTTGGGTCAGCTATAACTCCAAACCATACAGAAAAGGTGATTGAGAAAATACAGTTCCATGGTGGCCAAGCTATCATAATAAAAATCCAACACTGTGGAACCAGTCATGGTAGAGGATTCTAGAAAACAGAGGCCAGGTTAACTAAGCTGATACAGAATAAAATCAGCATTGAAATGAGGAAATTGTGCAGAAAGTAGGACAAAAAGTTAGAGAAAAATCTAAGAAAGTTTGAGATTTAGTCCAAGAAGTCCAATATTCAAATGATAGAAATTCTTGAACAGGAGAACAAATAAACTAGAAGAAAGAAAATTATCAAGGAAATTAAGAAAATGCCACAGAAGTGAAGAGAACTAGTCTCCAGTGAAGAGAAGAGAAAGGACTCATCTGGTACAAGGTACAATGAATGCAAGAGAACCAAGGTGCGTAACTGAAATTTCAGAATATCGTGAGCAAAGAGAAGATACTAAAAGTTTATAGGAAAACAAAATACCAGATCACATCGTAAAGACTGGGAATCAGAAATGACAACATTGGAAATTCTACGATAATGGAAAAATGTCTTTAATATTTTGAAGGAAATTATTTTGAATTTTCAACCTAGAATTCTATACCTAGTCAAAATAATCAAGTGTATATATAGAATAAAGGCATTTTTAGACAAGTAAGGATGAAACATTTACTTCTCATGCATCGTTTTTGGGACAGCTACTAGAATCTATATTTCAGAAAAACAAAATAAGGAATCAATCAAGAAAACATACTTGACTACAACATTTTACAGTTACAAAGGGAAGTCTCAGGATAACAGTTATGTAGCAGGCCTAAGGAATAATTCATTCAGATGGGTAGCAAGAAAACGAATAGTTCTTCAAGGAAAAAGTGGAATCAACACAGTTGGCAATGTAGAAAATATTGATGGGTGTTTGAGAGCACTGTTAGAATATTTGAGGGGGGAAACAAAATCAACAAAATTGCCCCCCAAAACCAAGGAAATTAAATCATAAGGCAATAGTTAATTCCAGGAAAGATTAAAAAACAAAAGTAGTTTGAAAAAGAAAAAGTAATCATAGTAAACTACTTAGCCCACTAGCTTTTATACAGTGATAATGATATAAATTTTGACTATTGATTTTACCTATAATTATGACCTAATAGTATTGAGATAATAAGGAAGAGGAAGTAAGAGAGAGACTTCATTTAATTACCATAAAGGAAATTTAGAGGTTGGTAGATAATGTTAAAAATTGATGAATTAAGAAATAGGCTAAATATCAAAACAGCTAATAGAGTTATTGGTGGTAGAGAAGAGTGGGGCAGGATAGTATTGTCTTATCACAAACCTTGAATGTTATTAGAGTCTTTTTAACATGCATAAATATTAACAAAATATTTTAATGGAATATGTATATAATAATTCAGATTGCTGATTTCTCTTTGAAAATCAGAAGTACTGGCATCAAAGGGCCTGCATTCTGGAAAGCAATAGTTTCTGAAGTCTCCACCCCTACATGTCTGTCTAGTTGCTGTCCAGGCTCCTAGTGGTTTAATTTGGGGCCTGCTGAACCTAGAGGATGAGGATATATCTATCGTATTACTCCAGGTGGAGTGGGGGGAAAGATGCACGAGGAGGGGTGGGGAAACAAGCAGGTTGAGGCAGGACAGATAAGAAGGGAATCGTGGAGCACTGTTGAGAAAGGAAAGTGTCACTGGTGGAAGCCGGAAAGAAAGATAACAGAAAAGCAAAAGAGACCTGAGGGCGCAGTGCATGTGAGGAGGAAAACTATGTCTGTACCAAAGGGGGCAGAATGGAGAGTAAAAAGCAACAGATAGAGGGTCAGAGGAGCCAAGATGACCAGCAATAGGCCTGAACGACAGCTCGAGCTTGGCAAAGCAAAGGGGGCCGGGAGGCAGGGTGTGGTCCAGAAGAGAGTGCTCCAAAGAGCATTTGACCTTATTGGCTGCTGTGCCATGGCACGAGTCAGGGTCACCGGCTGAATGGCCACGCTAGACAAAGATCGATTGTATTAAGACCCCGGAAGCTCCAATGAAAAGCAGTCCATGCTACGCTTGCTCAGATAAATGACCAGATTTTATTTTTATTTAATCCCATTTATAGAGTACATTTCTCTTCCCTAAGAGGTAGAAAGCAAGGATGTGAGTAACGTCCCAGATGTCTGAAGCATGTGTGGCATCCCCCAGACTTGAGAGTTGCCTGGAAAGGGCAGTACTGGGTGGGCCTCATGGACCAGATGTCCTGGGAGGCCCCCGGTGAGCTCCCAGCCTCATTCAAAGCACCCTGGGAGCCAGGGACTGCTTTAAAGCATCCTCTCCTCCAAAAGTGACGCCGAGCCATCATTTTCTGCTCTTGGCAGCAGCACAAACCTTTCACTTAGATCTGATGTACTGTGTGAAAACAAGAGTATGCAGGCCATTCATTCGTAGCCCTGTCAGCTGGGAGAGCGGTGTTTCCCTCAGAAACCATCAGAAGGGAAGTCATATGTTCAGCTCAACAAATGGTACCAAGTCTCCAACCCGGACCCCTTCTGAGGGGGTTTGGCTTGTTCCTTCTTTGAGACCAGCTGGTGTATTCTTCTCTGACCCGTGATATAACCAGATTCATATAGGTTGACACCGCTGTGTGACACACGGAGAGACTGGACCTTGTGATCTCCACAATCTCATGCTCTGTTGTTACATTAGGAGAGGGGCTAACCAACCTGCAAGGAAAATGGGCCTCAATAGGTCTGAGGGCGACTCAGGGACACCATCACGCCCTGAGTACCCGGCATGCTGAGTGAGTACTTTTACAGAGTTTTGGGGGAAGACATTGCTCAGAAAATGTTGCAATCCATATTTTTTCCAGATGTGAGGGTGATCTGGCTCCAACATCTGCCACCAAATACATATTTGTGATGCTTTATGGCACTTTTTGTTTACAAGTCAGATCTTCCCCATTGGATGGCTAGTCCCTCATGGGCCAACATCATGTCTTACCCCGAGCATATGGTATGTAAGTAAAAGTTTGTAGAATAAATGGGCCATGCTCACTAATTGATTTATTAAGTGTAGGAAGGGTCAGGGTTTCCGGAAAAAAAACAAAAAAAAAAAACAAAAAAAACCACCACTCAGTGTGCATTCACATCTAGAGGATTCTGGGAATTGGGGGTAGAACTCCAGGGTCATCCTCTTATATCCTACCCTTGGCTTCCTGGAAGAAATAATGAAGGATTTGGAGAACACAATTTGGATCCCAAGACTTTCAAAATAGGGAGGAAGCGATGGAAAGAAGGAAAATGATTAAGCACCTAGTGAATACCAGTGATTACACTAGGTATGATTGTCCCTAGAAATCTGTATTATTATTTCTGTTTACAGGTGAGGAAAGTGAGGCTGAGAGAACAACTGTCCTAAGTAAAGCGGGCAGAAGTGGTGATTTTCACTGGCCTCTTCTTTCCAATGGTAAGTCCATTCTTAGTCTCTTCTCTTTGCCAGCAGGGCTGGCTATTAGATCACAAGTTGGGACCACCGTGATGAGGAGGAAAGAACCGGAATACTGATACTTGGGAGAGGAATCATCTGTGTACTGATGTGTGATATACTAGAATTTGGAGGAGGGAATAAAGAAGGGCTTAGACATTGTAAAGACATTGGTTGGGGCACCTTAAGTCAAAAAGGATTGGGTTTATTATCCACACCCTTAATTGCATCCCGAGGCTGCTGTAACCTAGAGGAGCACAGATTTATTAACATGCATGTAAATTCGCATATAACTCATTGCCAAATATAAGTCTCTCCTTTCTAAGAATGTCATTCTCTTGACCTCAGCACGCAGTTTAGAGGAGACCTGTGCTCCACCAGAAGGCAGACAGATTCTTGCAAATGGGTTCTTTAATTTGTCCCAGTGTTCAACTAGACTACACATCATCTCCTTTTCATATTCAGAAAATTTCCAGAATAGTCTCCACAGAAACATCTAGAGACCTTCCCAAACCTCCAAGTGTGTGACTGTGGAAATTTTATCTAGGCTGCTGGTTTTTTCCTGACTCACGTTTCCAACTGGAACCACGTTTCCTATACACATAGCCCTTCCACTCCTGATATTCACCACTTTACAACTTAAATTAAAACTATATGCGGCCATTCCTCACCAAAACACTGAGTTTGCTTTTTCTCCTTCACAAGAATTGTACATCAAATAGAGAAATACAAAGTCCTGTTGCAATTGGGTGCTCGGTGCTTAGGTGCAGTCACTCCTTACTTTGCAGATGTGTTGCCTGTGATTCAAATTTGCATCTTAGGACAATTATATATTTCTCCATGTCATAGACCTTTGAGGCCACTCCCTTCCCCACTAAGAATCCAAACAGCTAATGTTAAATCTGATACCCTCAAGGCTATGTCAGAAGACTGCAAACCAGGAGTTCATTGGCTAGGCCCATTTCATTGACATATTTTACTTGGCCAACATAATATTTGAAAACATTGGTTTGGCTGCCAACACTTAAAGGGATTTCTGGCTTCTTTTAAACACTTGGAGGATCTAGCCCTACTGCGTGGCACCAATCAGCAAGAGGAGTGCGATGGTAGCTACCTATTGAAGTGAGTCATACACACCCCTGGGATCCATGGTCCTCACCATTCCCTATTGTCTTATAGCCAGCCTTCTGGCATGCCTGGTTATGGTGGTAGGATTTTAAGATTTTGACCCCTGATCTATGTAGTTTATCTAGTCTTTTCCTGGTATGAGATACACAACAGCATTGCGTTCAGCTCAATCCTTGGCCATATTCTTTCCTCTTTCTACACTCTCTCCCTACACGAGTACATTTAATCCCATGGTTTTCAATACTCTGTATGTGTTTCTGACTCACAAATTTATACTCAAGCCGAGAGCTCTACTCTGAACTCCAGACTCATATATACAACTACCTACACGGCCTGGCTGTTTGACTGTCTCATAGGCATCTCATCCCTACATGTCCAAAGCAGAGCTCCTCATTCCCCCGCCCCACAAAAAGCCTCGTACCGCCCTGTCTTTTATACTTCAATAAGTGACACTAAAACTCATCTAGTTGTTCAAGCCAGAAATCTGTCATTTTATATTATTCTTTCTCCTTTAAACCTCACATATATTTCATCAACTCTTCTGTCCAAATCATATCTCAGATCTGCCTGCTTCTCTCCATGCCCACCACCACCTTGCAGGTCCAAGGCACCATCACCTCTCACCAGAAGTATTTAGAAAAGTCTCCTAACTCCTTGCTACTCAAAGTATGGTCCACAACCAGTTGTATATATGTCATTGGGAACTTGTTATAAATTCAGAATCTTGACTTCATATATTCTGAAAAAGAATCCGAATTCTAAGATTCCTCAGCTGAGAAGTTCTAAGCTAACAGTTCTAATTGCCCACCCCCACACCAATTATTTGCCGTTCAATAAAGTGATCCTTTAAAATGAAAGTTAAATTACTGCACTGTCATATTTTAGAAAATCCTTGATTGATATTTTATAACCTTAAAATCATGTCCATATTCTTTACTATGGTCACTGAGGTCCTGGATGGCACAGCTTTTGCTATTTCACCAATCTCACCCTATTGTTCTTTTACTCATATTCCACTGCCATCACTTGAATATCTAATGGACATCTCATATATAAGATGTTCAGCCAGGATGCTGCATTTCCTCCCAAATGAGCTATTTCTTCACCTTAGTAAACAGCACCACCGCTCACCCCGTTGCTCACGACATTTCCTTATACTCTATATCAAACCCAACAACAAGTCATGCTGGCTCCACCTTTGAAGTCTGTCATGAACTTCGAGCATTTCCCCCAACCTCCATTGCTTCAGCCTGATGCAAGCCTACATTATCTTTCACTGAGACTCCTGCAATAAGCTCCAAACTCATCCTGCGTCCACTTTGCCTTTCTGCAGTCTCTTCTCCACCTAGCACCTGGAGTTCTGTTATTCATCTGATCGAGTCACTTCCCTGCTTAAAATCCTACCATAGCTCCCGATCACATGCAATTAAAACCAGACCTCTGCCTACCAGTTGCTATCTATAAAATCTGGCCTCATCTTGCATCCTTGATCCCATCTCCTACCACCCTGCCCTCCCACACCACGCTCTGGTCCCATGGCCTTCTCACGATTCTTCACATATGCCAAGTTCATTCCTACCCTGAGTCCCTGCACTTGCTGTGCCTTCTGCTTGGGTGCTCTTCTCCTGTAGCTTCAAGTAGTCCGCTTCGAGTCACCTCCCCAAACAGGCTGTCCCTTTCACCTTTTTAAAAATAAGACCGCCTCCTTATCACTACCTCCTTACCTAGGTTTATTTGTTTCCATAATATTTATCTTATTTGTCTGTTCACTTCTTTGTTGTCTGTCCTACTCCATGGATGAATGCTGCCTGGGGCCAGGGACTACTACCTTACCAGCACATAGATAGGGTTGCCAGATTTAGAAAATAAAAATATAGGATTCCCAGTTAGATCTGAATCTCATATAATCAATGAATACTTTTTTTTAGTGTAAGTATGTCCCATGCAATGTTTTTTTTAGATTTTGCCAACACAGTATTTAAAGACATTGGTTTGGTTGTCAATACTTCAGGAGTAATTGTGGGTATAAATCTGAAGTATAACTATTAAAAGAGTTTTTTTCATTGTTCATCTGAAATTTAAATGTATTTAGTCTGTCGATCTTAGCATAGAACGTTGCCTGGATCTTCACATCCGATACATTTCTGTGAAATGCATGAATAAAGAAATAAATTAATAATCAAAAGCTTAAACTTTATAAATTGTTTGTGCTGAGGAGCCACCAGAAAACACCTTTTAATCTCGGGAAAAAGAAAATCTCCCTAGGTATCGAGGGCAAGGACGATGCCCCCATGAGTGCGCAGAGTGGCGGGTTATCTTGGAGAAATCGGTTTCCTGTATATTTATGCTTCTCTTTTTGCAACAATTAGCTGGTTAAACAAGGTCTGATGCTCTGATTTGACATTGTAAGCACTGTTGACATTTGAAACGTAAGTAAAAGAGACACAATAACATCATGCCTGAGTGATAAAGCACTTTCACACGTACTTCTTCATGTGAGCCTCTAACAGCTCTAAGAGGGCGTCAAGAGCAAGGCTGATTAGCTTCATTTTACATATGGAGAAACCCAGATTTCAAGACACTAAGTGATTTGTGAAAATTACACCACTTGGAACTGATAAAGCAATACTTTGAACCTAGATTTTCTAACTCCAAGGCCAAAATGCTTTCCAGCGTATCACATTCTCCCCATAAATATGAACTGCAACTACGTTCACCAAACAGAGACTCTTAGTCCAGCTACAGAGAAATCACATGAGGTCCCATTCACACGTTTAGGAACGACCCTTTCTCACTCTGGATGTCAGCCAACCTGTGGTCCTCCGTTATGAGAGCTCTGGGATTAAAAGGGTCATCTCATTAAATATTTTGTGTTATTTATCTTTCCGATGTAACAGACAATCATTTTAATGTTCAATCAGTTTCAAAGACATTTATTTCAAACAGTTGGCTCCGCGACGAACCAAGAAACTGAAGGCAGAGTCTAAATTTGGGCTTCAAAATCTGTTTCCAAGTATTAATTCTGAGTGGAAACAATTTTGGTTGAATTTGGGGATTATAAATATCTCCCAAGAGTTTTTTGGCTCTTGGCCGCCTGTCTCGAAGTTTCGCTCTGGTTTCAGCCTAGGGGGTTGTGAGATTGGAAGTAGACAGATTTGGCATGTGGTTACTCCAAACGCCTGTAACCGTCTTTAAAACATGATCTAGAAATGTTGATATTATAAATGACCATTTTCCAAAATAAGGTTTGCAAGGGTTGAAAGTGGAGTCGGATGCCAGAAAGACTTCGAAGGAGGATTTTCATTCAGTGAGATCTGGTTACCTATTTCATAACAAAGAATAAAGAAAAATCTTGGGGCTGCAATTCATACACTTTTGGACCTAAAACAATGGGCTCAGTGGGGACACTGGATTTATAACTCTTTGGAGGCACTAACTTTACCCACCCATGCAGGAGCCGTGGATAATTTTGGACAGACAGGCACTGAAAAGAATTCCTGAGATATTAAGGGGCACCAAAAGTCACTTAGAGTGGGGTGGTGTTTCATTTAGAATAAATAACACAACAAGAAAAGCTGTGCCTACAAAACCCAGTGGTAATACTATACCAAGAGACAGATTATTTAAGGAAAAAAATCAAAGTATATTTTTAAGTTAGTTATGACCCTCAAAGCCAAGGGTTCAAATTCAAGCCCATCATCATGAAAATGTTATCATTCAAAACCACAATTGTTGCACTTTCCTTTAGAGTACACTGTGCTTTGAAGACTGGTATGTGCACATAAACTCAACCAGCGTCTGAAAGGAAATGACCTCGTTACTGTTGTGAGTTGCCCATAATTTCACGGTTATTGGGTCTAGTCTTACAGAGTTTTCTTCCGAAGGCTTGCAAGAGCCTCACCGCTGGGTGAAGGTAGTGCTATGTGACTTGTAAGGGAAGGTCATTGGAAGGAGAGGCAAAGGCAGGCCCTTCGGTTTATTTCAGGTCCTGGTAAGTGAGGCTAGAGTGAATGGATTTTTAGAGAAAAAGTCAGAATTGGTAGGAGCAGAGGTTAAAACCTAGGAAGTTGAAGCCATCAGGCAGTCCAAATGGAGAGAATGAAACTGGATACAGGAGACAGAGCCAAAGAATCAGAAATTGGCAGAAAGATAATGGACTTGAGTGTAAGTACCAGGCCATAATCAGTATAAATTGTTGATTCTGCAGTTGATCCCAGCTTTTAGAGCTGAAATCGAGTTTCTTAGATCAAGTTCCCTGAGAAACAGACTCTGAAAAGGCAATTTGCATGTAGGAAACTGATTGGGGAGTCAGAAGCAGAGTTGGGCAGAGGGAGGGGTTGAACTGTGATACTGTCCCCATGGAGGCTTCAGCCAATACCCTGGGGAGTTCTGGAGCTCAGATGGAATATCAGAGCTGTCTTCCTTGAGACGGGGAACCAGGCGTTTATGATCCTCACTGGCTGATCAATCACTAGATAGAGCTGTCCCCAGGAAGTGCTATGACCTTGAGCACTGCCCGTGCTCCCAGCAGCTGGAGGAATGAGTGCCTCCGTGCTGAATGGGAGTCTGGGTGGCCCATGCAGCATCTGGACTTCACTCTGGTCCCCATTTGATTGAGCACCAGTGGCTTACATATTTGGATGATTCATCTGGTTCAAGGGAACAGGACAAAGTAGACATCCTCAACTGAAATGGGAAAGTCCACCAAGAAACTGAATCTTCCATGGACCTTTGGAGGCGTGTGTATTCTCTGATGCTATCTTTTTGGATCCTTAAACCATTTTTCCTCTAAATAAACCTAGCTAAACTGCATCAGCTAAGTATAATCAATTATGAACTATTTTATTCCAATTAAAATTACAGATTATTACCCGTGGCAGAAGAGAATACCTAGAAAATAATGAATCAAGATTTCTTTTCTTGTATCTTCATCTCAGTTGTGAACTCTAGGAAGTTACCAGTTGACAATAGGCCCCAAAACAACCCATGTATCAAAATTCCCATTTATTTATGGAAATACAAATTAGTTGCATATTCTTATGGCAACAGAGGCCTTAACTAGGCAAGATGTTTTATTTAAAGCAAATATATATTTTTAAAGTCCTGACAACATAAGTGTAAACCTGTTTAAAATCACAAATCCTGTTCTTCCACACGAGATGAAACCTTGATTCATCTCTCTCACTCTGTTTTCTTCCTGTTTTTACCGAGCATTTATCACCTACCAACATACTGCTATATTGTTGACTTATTTATTGTCTGTTTTGTTTCTCTAAAATTGTAAGCTTCATGAAGTAAAGATTTCTGTCTAGTTGTTCATCAACATACGCCAAATGCCAAGAACATTGTCTGAACCACCGCTGACACTCAGTTAATGTTTAATGAATACAAAAATGAACTCTTTGCAGTTGTTCATCTTACTCAGGATGTCATCGTTCTATCTTCCACCAGACATGAGTTTGCTTTCAGTCCACTTTTATTGGCTCTGAAAGATATAGTTCATATCATGTTCTCCAGCTCATCTTCATGGCAGAGGGGTCTGAGAATTCCAGTCCGAATGCCTACAACATATTAAGACAGCCTGGCACAACTCTGATGAGCCCAGACCATCCATCCATCAAGATCCTGACCTCTCACTGCCATTATCTCCCGACCCTAAGCTTTAAGTATACCCTCAACCACATTAGGGTCTGAAAGGGAGGCATGGTCTCCTTCTGGGCTTGCAGCATTGAGATTGATGTCTTCCATACGTGCTGTCTCCTCAGACTTCACACTTCCCCTGTTATGACTACATCTTAAATGGGCCCATTTTTGATCCGTCAAAGCTACCAGATCTCTTTGCTGTGTCCTAGGAAATCTTACTGAGTGGAAGATGCTCCTTTGCTACATCCTGAGCAGGGATGTGAAATATGCCCAGATAGCCTGCATCATATGTCATTACTTGGGACAGTCTACATTGAAGGGGGAAAAGTCAATAGATCTCCCATAAAAAGAGAATATCTATCAGCCACTGCAAGCCATGTTCCAACGCTGCCACTTCTCTGCTGTTAAGGACTCTGCCTTATAGAAATGATGAGGTTTCACTTCTAAACAATCTAAACAGCACTTGCTGTTCACTTCTAAACAGCAAGGTTTCACTTCTAAACAATCTACATGGAAAAACCATTCAAAAACTCTAGGTGACAATAGTTTCTACGAAACTATTCGTTTATTAAACAATAAACGACCCCTTCCCTTCCCTTCCTTCATCATCCATATCCCCAACAAAACAAATACTCTTTCACATTTGCAACAAATGATGGCTTGGTGACGTAAGGGCTGCTAAGTTTGTCCATTGTACCTTGTGTTCATGTGTGTGTGTGAGTGCATACTAGGCTGTTTAGAAGTGGGCTGGGATTGGTGGGGGGAGGTGGCTTTTCATGGAGTTTTTGTCTTTTCTTGACTTGGCAGGTCAAGGTGGGAAGATGGGAAGACAGCCACTGGCATTGTAGGGAGAATAATACTTCAGGCATAATCTAAAACAAAACTGGTGTATAGGTATTTAAAGGCATGGGAAACAATTTGAGAACTTGCAATACTGGGGTTTACAATGTTACCACAAAAGATGGACATGTGTCTAAGCCGACCTGCATGCCTCCTGCGGAGCTGTGCCTGTGGAAGGCGTGGCAATGCAAACAAGGCCAAGAGGTGTGAAATTTCCGCACATTATCCTTCACTGTCACATGCTAATGACACACATCAAGGTAGAAGAGATGGGTGTAAATGCAAAAATGAATATCCTTGGCACTAGAAGCACAAGTGGGGTCTTAGCCAATTATTTGGTCTCTTGTTTTTCCTGACAATACTCCTCATTAGCTTTTGGCTCTGATGTACCCGTAAGAATGGAGATTCATGTGCCTCCCCTAGATTACTGCAGCTGAAGCCATACTCCCATCCAAAGCACACATATTTCCCAATATACATGAACACAAATAATATAAGAAGTGATACACTGCATAAGCTTCCTGACCCTATGGGAACGTACAAGTCCAAAGACCTACCAAGAGGTAGAATAAAAGAGTAACTCATCGTGCAAGATTTCCTGGAAATCACGCGTGTGTAAAATCATATCATATTTGACCAACCAAAAGATCTAGATGGAGAGGTCTGATTCAAGTCCACTCTTTCTCTTAAAAAAAATAAAAAGATAAAGATGAAAAAAAGGTTAAGCTAATGTACTCCTAATATTTAGCATCTAAGGAGTTGTTCATATAATGAGCACAATAAAATTGAATGTACTGTCATCTTTATTGGGATAAAGGTTACATTCATAAGCTCTGCTTGTTTTAATAGGTTTATTGTACAGTTGTAGACATGTGCTGTTGCACTGGGATGGATATGCTTTGAATATTTTTATAATTGTGGATAGTATAAAAGTCATTTTCTGTTAGATTGCACAAATCCATTACATTAGGAGAAGGATACATTATTGTAACAGGATTAATGTGCAACACATAAACATAATCAGTAATATTCTGTTTGATAAATTATCTCATTTTAATCGGAATGTAAAGAGATTTTGCGATAGGTTCTTCTTTGATTTGCATAATTGTATTACAGACAGGCAAATTGCATTATATTCTTCATTAACAATAGATGGCTTGTATAACTATTGTATTTTTGAAGGCACTGCTCTTAGATTCATCCTGCAATTTGTCATTTTCTGACATTGCTGGAGAGCTTGGTTGGGAGAGAATAGAACCTAAAAAAGATTACTTGATTTTCGCTGAGTCCAGTAATATCTTGGCATCCGATTGCACCGTGGTTATGCTATTGTTTGTTTTAACAAATTGCAACCCAGTGGCAAAGAACTTCGTTTAAAAATCTTCTAATTCGAGGACAATTCAGCCCTTATAGATTTTCACAGTGAAATGTCAGCTCTTCTAATGAACTCCACATATAAAAATGTGAATTAACATTAAATTAGAACCATACGATTGATTTTATGTTTTTACTATGGCAAATGCTTTCCCTGACAGAACTTTCCTCTCCCCAGCCCAGACAAAAGCTAACAAGTTGCCTGATGCTCTGAATATTCTCTGGGGACTTGAGGTGTTTTTAGGCACTCACTGGTGATTATCCCAGCTCCCTTTCTAATGCTCGGCTAATGACAGCTGTCAGCAGCCCTTAAAAAGCACAGTGCGGCACCATGGAGCGTTTCAGTTCATCTAAAATCGTTGGCTTTCAGGGCTTGAAAGAGAGGCCCTTTCTATGAGACCCTCAGGCTGGGTCCCTGCCCTCCTCCGGGTCCCCACTGCCCAGCTGAGGGAAGATCCTCGTGGGGCAGAGGCAACGTAAGCCACATTCCCCGCTCAGCTCCATACCTGGCCCAGGGCCTGTCCCCCAGCAGAAGCAACAAGCATGTGTGGAATAAATGAATGACTAGAGGAATGGATGAATACAGACATGGTTCTCATTCAAAATTCCAGGTGTTTCCAGATGAAAAATTGAAAAAGAAAAGCTTTCACACTCAAAACAAAATGCATTTCCTAACACTTTCTCTCCACTAAATTGAAAATACGACACCCTTTACAATCTCTTAATAATCCCTATTTGCTTTCCGTGTATTTAGCACCTGACAATTTCCCAAACACCTAGATCTTTTTTTACTTGAATTTCACAACAGCCTCTTGACACAGGTAGAACCAAATAACCCCCATTTAAGAAATAAGGGTGGCCGAGGACCAGTGGGAGTGCAGGGAGGGACGAACGTGAGAGATGATTAAGTCTGCCTCATTACTGCCTTCAAAGTCCCCTCAGCACCCCTGGGAGCTGTGGTCTGCCCTCAGACCTTCTCCCACCCTGCCTTGGACCCCTGCCTGCTGGCTGGTGTCACCACACCAGCATTTGTATTCCCCTCTCATTCCTTCCTCACCAACATGCATTCTGCACTTTTGGAGGGGATTCAACCCCTAGTTGTTTGGATCCCTTGAAACTACCTTTTTTTTTTTTTTTAATTGGGGAATATTTGGGAACGGTGTGTTTTTCCAGGGCCCGTCAACTCCAAGTCAAGTTGTTGTCCTTCAATCTAGCTGTGGAGGGCGCAGCTCAGCTCCAAGTCCAGTCACCGTTTTCAATCTTTAGTTGCAAGGGGCACAGCCCACCTTCCCATGTGGGAATTGAACCGGCAACCTTGTTGTTGAGAGCTCACGCTCTAACCAACAGAGCCATCCGGCCGCCCCTAAAGCTACATTTTTATTTGCCTGTTTACTTTAGTTCATAGGCTTTTTGTTCCTCTACATAACAAACGCTAACAAGGTAGATGTCTCAAGAGTGAGTTAAAGAGACAGGTCCCCACTCTTCTAGGAACTGCTCCCCACCAGCTCCCAGATTCTGAGTCTCCCACATCAGATTCTCCCTACTCCCGTAGTGGGCTCTAACCCAAGACCCTGAAGTCGCCCTGAAATCTAGCTTCTAGGTATGTTCGCACCCCTCTGTTCTGAAATATTAGGTTGGTGCAAAAGTCATTGCAGTTTTTGCAATTATTTTTAACCTTTTAAACCGCAATGACTTTTGCACCAACCTAATACTATGTATTATCCTCGTTATTTCCAGGGGGCTCCTAACCCCTATGCAATTAATTCAGCAGATAAAATAATGCTGGAGGGAGGAGATGTGTCACTGCACAAGCCCAGTGTGTGTACTTGCTTCATCTCCGGCTCTTGCCTTCCTGAAGCCTCACAGGCAAATATTCATGATCTCTCCAGAAGCCGCCCGTGAGCTTCTCAATGGAGTCATTCCACGAAAACTGCAGATCCGAGCTCTCAGCTGCATGCAGGCTGAGTTCTCTGCAGGGAGTCAGGCATGAACAGACATACGTGGGGAACCCTCAGGCATGCTGCAGAGGAAGCAACTCCAAGGCGGCTGAGTGCACAGCCATACCTGGAAGGATGGAAGCGGGGGTGGCATCTCCTGACCGGTCCTATGGGGAGAAGAGCTGGAGGCAGAGGTGAAAAGATATTCTCATGAGCAGCAAGCCCACAGGAGGGCTGCATGGGGCCCAGGGTGGTCCAGAAGGAGCACACGCGAGCCTCCTCTGCATGGGCCATGGGAACTCTGAGCACTGGGAACTGGAGACAACTCCGAAGGGTCTGGCACCTTGGGCTTTTACAGCTCTGGAAGCCCCAGGAAGTACCAGCATTCTAGGCAGTGACCAGCGTTCCCAGGGGGTCCCAGCATCAGTGCCACAGGCAAGATTCCTCCTGAAAGGGCTATGCAGGCACTGGACGTCTGTGGGTGGAAACCACCAAAGGCTCTTTAATGAACACTTGTGTGCTGCTTGGAGACGTCCAGAAACATGGAAAGGTGTGGTGAAGGCTGCCTTCTGCAGGTAGGAGCTCAGGCAAGAGCTCGGACTGCTATCGATGAAGCAGCAGTTCCCATACACAAAAGCTAAGGGGAGGCCTGGGGGAAATGACATCTCTGTCACTGATGACTTTGTTGAATTAGAAATCATACGTACTGCCTTAGGTAAACTGGGCCCCCCTTGGCCAGTTCTGGCCTTTCAAAGTCAAGAAAGTTTATAAACCCTTTCTAGCAGGTTCTTCTCAAAAAACAACCTCCCTGTTGGTGGACTAAAACTCAAAGTGAAGTCATGAGCTCTCCCAACACCCATCAACCATGTGGACGAGGGTGCAATTTTTGACATGTCTATTTTCTTTGCCGAGTAACTAACTGTGCCCTCAAGTGGCTCATAAGCAGACTGGAAAAAACTAGCTCACAAAACCATTGGAGACTGGATGTGGATGACTTCAGGTACTCACCTGTGTGGCGACAGCAGCTTACATATAGTGGACGTCCCCTACAGGCTGAGATCTCTGCATTGGCCCCATTTTACAGCTGTGTAAACACAAGGTATGGAGAGGTCAGGAGACTTTGGCCTCACACAGTCTGGCTTCAGAGACTATGGCCTCTGCTCCTCCGTTCAAATGCTCAGCCCTGTGCCCATTCAAAGAGAGACCGGGGCAGCTGGAGCAGCCGATGTAGGCTTGGGTTGGTCAACATAAAGGCACAATATAGGAAAGATAGTCAATGAGAGCAAAAGCCCAGAGGGAAGGAACCGGCTTGTGCCCCTCAGTGACCTTCCCATAAGTACCCAAGGTCAATGGCTGAAGCCTGACTGTCCCACCCCATTTTTCTAGGGTGACACAACAAGTTGGTGGCGACATCCTCACTCCTGGTACAGTTTGGCATATACCCCAAATCAGACATTTCCTGCCCCATCTGATTATTCAGATATCACCTGTGTTACAGGATCATAGAAAATCCGTGCAAAGCCCGTACCAGATATCTGGATAATCTCACCCAACTATCTCATTTTAAAGGTGCCAAGTACACCAGTACTGGTATATTGCTCTCTGCAATTTCCATTGCTTGGCCTGTCATCTCCCCACCTGCTGTCCACCTGGAAAACGCCTCAGCCATTAAGAACCAACTCGGGATTCACTGCTCTGTGACTCCCTCATCTGTCACCAGAGGTGAAGGCCTCTCTTCTTGTCACACTGCACTCACTCGCCAGTTACTCTTCACCGGCTACCCTTTCCAGGCCAGCAGCCGAGACTGTGCTGCCTGTGCATCTCCAGTGCCCGCCACAGGGCCTGGCACAGAGCAGATGCTGGCAAACACATGCCAACAAAGGAGTGAAGTCGTGAATCAGGCCTGCATCTCCCTCCTGGGTGGGGAGAGCAGAGCTAGCACACCATGGTGCATATTTGCGGTAGGCTGGGTGAGTCCAGGAATGAGAACAGCCTCCAGAAGCAGGAAAAGTCAAGGAAACAGGTTCTCCCCTGGAACATCAGAGGGAGTACGGCCCTGCTGACTGACACCTTGCTTTTGGCCAACTGAAACACACTGCAGACTTCTAGTCTCTAGTATTGCAAGAAAACAAATGTGTGCTATTTTAAGCCACCAAGTTTGTGGTAATTTGTTACAGCAGCAACAGGAAGCTAATGCAATATTTTAAAAGATCGTACCCCACACAATCAGTTCTGGGTTTCCCTTGCACACACGTTATGCTCATTCCCACATCTGGCACAGAACCCCAGGAGTGGCGTTCTGTACTCTGCCTTACACACACACACACACACACACACACACACACGCATGCATGCACACACTTATGGCCAGCTCTGGGTCACCTCTGGTACATTTGGGTACAGACATATCCCCCTGCAAAGCAAGCAAGTCGTAAAAGAGCTGGTTTCCTAGAGCCCACGCAGGAGCTGATGTGTCTCCTCCAGGGCTCCCTGTGCAGCCCAAGTGCAAGGCCAGCTGATGAGAAGCTGGCTGGCTCACGGCACCACCAGCAGGAATGCACACCTCAAAGTGTGTGGCTGAAGCTGTCTGGGTGATCTGCGAGTGCAGCTGGTGACCACAGGCATTTCTGCACGGAATGAAAGCTGGGGTCCGCAGCCAATAAAAAAGGAAGAGGTTGTCTCATCTCAGTACCAGCCCTGTAGTGCCCAAGTAGGAGAGGTCATGCGAAGGCCTCCAGAAAGCCCAGTGTTCCACTTCTCTCATCTGTCAACCTCTCTCAGTGCCTGAAATGCCACCATGTGTTCATTCATGCAACAAAGGGGTGTTAGGCATCAGACTAGGAGTTAGGGATGATAGAAAAAGAAATCGAAGTCCAGAGGCTGAAAGGGGAGGTATGCGTGTAAGCAAAATGCTAAGACACACAGCACATGCGCACACACACACACACACACACACACACACACACACACGGGTTAAGTGTTTTAAGGCACAAAGGTACAAGTGACAATGGAGCACAAAGTAAGGGGAAGCTGATTCTGACCACAGAACAGAGAGCATTTAAGTCACATATGAAAGGATAAACAGTGTTTTTGAGGTGAAGAGATGCGTGCTCACAGAGTGCGCTCTGTGAGCACGCATCTCTTCACCTCAAAAACACTGTTTAGGAGCACCTGTACAGAGCACGGTGTGTCAGGGAAAGGCCCTGCGGTTCCATGCAGCTCAGGAGTGAGGAGGCCTGAGAGAGAGGGTGGGACCCAAAGTTCAAGGTTCGATTCCCAGCTTTGCCCTTTACTGGTGCCAACTTTGGGTATATTTCCTAATCTCTCTGTGCCTCAGTTTCCTCATCTACTAAAGAAACATAATATTATCTCCCTCACATGCTGTTGTGAGGCAAATATAAGTTAATGCATGTAAAGGGCTTGTTTAGCACAGTGCCTGCTGAGTAGAAAGTAGTTGTGTTCTTTAAACGTTGGCTATTTTTCTCTTAAAGGGCCTTGAAGCTTGTCATGAAGGAGATGACAATTGCTGATCTGGAGCTCTATAATAAAGCAGATACTCCACTGGGTTCCTTACACAGGATATCTCATTTAATCTTCATTATGACTCTGGGAGGTCGGTATCCCTTTTCCTAGTTTTGTGGGTGGAGGAAATTAAAACTAAGATCGCGGGACTTGTCCAAGGTCACACAGCTATTGCATGGAAAACTGGGGCCGGAGCATTTCTCTGGTTTCAATGTGTGTTCACATGTGTGTGCTCACACCCGTTATGCTCCACAGACGTGTCCTATGTGTAGACACTGTGGGGAAAAAAGGGGATTTCTAAGTACCAGATTTGTTTTTTTGGAAAATAATGCAACCAGATAAATATGAAAATATTCAAATTCACTAATAATCAAACAAGATGCTATTTTTTTTTAAAGTAAATATACCCACTGCTGGTGAAGTTGTGATGCAAGAGGCAGTTTCATAAATGGCTCATGGACAAGTGAAGAAAACATCTAAAATTTGGGAAAGCTTTATGTATGAAGTTGTTTACAATAGAAATAGTATGAGTAATAACAGTGAAACAACAGTTAAGTAAAAACATCCATATCGCAAAATGCCTTTGAAATCATCTTAAGTAAAAAATAATCATGAATGAAAGCGTTGGTTGATCCAATACTATCTGAATCATATAAAAACATAAACAGGAGGAAAGGTCGGGAGGAAATACATAAAAACGTTAACAGTGGTAGTTGGTTTTGAGTGATTGGATTTTTTTTCTTCTTCCTATTCTTCATTGTTTTTCAAATATTCTTGGCATACATATATTACTTTTATAATTAAAAAG